>NC_056736.1:443863398-443973398 GCF_019279795.1 Protopterus annectens | reverse complement strand
GACTACATTAACAAAGCAGTTAAATCATGTACCAAATGAAAAAGAAAGTACTGT
Organism: Protopterus annectens; assembly: GCF_019279795.1. NCBI lineage: Eukaryota > Metazoa > Chordata > Ceratodontiformes > Protopteridae > Protopterus > Protopterus annectens. The sequence continues at coordinate 443,973,344 of NC_056736.1, read as the reverse complement.
CCAAAAGTAAAGAGAGAAAGGGGGGTGAGTAAAGAAGACGGCTAATTTAATGGCAAACATCCAATATTGGGGATTTGGAAAAATATATGTGGAAATAACCAAAAAGGCAACAGGCCAAGATTTCCATAAGAAAGGAGGTGTGTGTGTGGGGGGGGGATGACACTGTTAAAATCAATCCTTCAGATTTACTAAGAAATTAGAAGGCATTGCCAAGACCTTATAATAAAGTTACATGCTATAAATAGAGGAACTAATAAATGAGCTCCTCACCTCTCTAGTTTCACAGGATTGATAAGTGAATGTGGCACCAGATTATGGTAGAGAATATAGAGACTGGAACAAAAAGACTGATAGGAACATGATTAAGGAAATGTGTTGACAAGGAATCTGACGGTCTTGGGGTGATACAAGGAGAAAATACTGATGAACTCCCATGATTGCCATGTTGTGTTATGTTTTGCTCAGTACAGACAAAACTACTCAGTCCTTCACAAAAACGCTGCGAAATTATAGGTAGATGTGATTCCGAAACCAAAACTAGTCCCAGTGTTGTAGCACAATTCCAAAGACCACTCTAGGACAATGATTTTAGCGCTTTCATTCACTTCTATTGATGTGAACTTCCTCAGAAACAATTAGAACTACCCAGACTTCCCTTTTATACATTCCTTCACTCATAAAGCAGGAAATGACAACAAATGATAGTAATTAAAATCCCTAAAAATAATTACTTATCTTTATAAAAATATATCATATAGTAACATTCATTTATATAATAAAAAGCATTTTAAATTAATAGATTCATTTAACCCAGGTGCATGATTTGTACTGAGGCACAGCTGCCAAAAAGCTTCTTTGCATTCCAGTTTGTTATTGTTATCACATTCAAAAATCACATTATCAACCTTATCTAGTTCAAAAAATGTGAACTTTTTAAATTCAGAACATACAATTGCATGTCTAGCTAAAGTATTAGACAACTCTTTCTTTTTTATAGCTAGATTGTGTACATATATCCTGTGTTTTAAACAACGTATGGTTTTACCAGTGTAATAACCTCCGCAGGACATACAGGTAGCAATGTAGACTATGTATTCGCTATTACAGGTGAAATAGTTGTTAGCCCAAAATGTTTTGTTTATGTGACTTAAAGTTACAAAGGAGGAATTGCTAATGAATCTGCATTGTTTACAGTTTTTGCATGCATATGTACCTTTTTTGGTGTGTCCTTTCATAACTGTAGTCCTTGTAGTGTTATTCCCAGACTCTAACATATTCTTGATGCTAGTAACTTTCTTATAAGTAAATTTTGGTTTCATACCTATTGTTGATACAAGTTCTTTGTTTCCCAACAGAACTTTCCAATTATTTTCAATGATGTCTTTTATGTACCACATCTCAGTGACTATAGGTATAGGGAAAGCACTATAGTAATTCACAATTCTGTTGTCAGTTACATCAGATGTGTCAGTGACTATTGGACCTACCATTATATCTGTAGATTTTAAAATGGGTGAAGCAACCGCCCTTCATAGACTCATTACCTCTTCTTCTCTCTGTTGTAACCACTCTAAGGTATAACCGCTTGATATAAACAAATACCTCAGGAAAAAAACTTCTTTCAAAAAGCTGTCGTCATTTGAGGTCAATCTACTAAGTCTAATAATTTGACCTTTTACAACACCCCTTTTCATGTGTTGTGAGTGTAAACTATCTCTATGTAGATACTGATTGGCAAATGCTGGTTTTCTAAATATACTACTCTCAAATTTCTTATTTTCAGCATCTATATTTAGATGTAAATCCAAATAATCAATGGATTCACCATAACCACTAATTCTGTACTCCAAAAAATCTGTAGTGGAGTTCAGATAGTTGACATAGTCCACAAATATTCTCCAGTCCATAAAAAAAAAAAAAAACAAATCATCAATATAGCTATAATATGCCTGAATCTTATTAAAGCTTGGAAATTGGACCAAATATTTTGTTTCCCAATTCGCCATCACTAAATTTGCGAAAGCAGGAGCTACTCTTGCTCCCATCGCTACACCCGAAATTTGTTTGTACAACTGGTTATTAAATCTGAAGAAATTATTGTCCAACACTAAATCCATCAAACTACATATTGTGTTGATTTTATCACTACCAAATTCAGTGTTGTGATTGAGATATTCTCTTAGAAACTCAATACCCCTCTCTTGGTTAATAGATGTATAGAGTGACTTTACGTCTAATGTACCAAAGTGTATAGGCTCTTCAGAAAATTCATATTTTCTCAAACATTTCTAATAAATGCCAAGAGTCCCTTAAAAATATTTGGACTTCTGAACTATTGCGTTTAGAACATAGTCCAACCAGATATATATGGTCTCTGTTTTAGATTTACTAGCAGAAATAATTGGCCTGAAGGGGGATTTTGACTGTTGTTTTGAATTTTTGGAATACCAAAAAAAAAACATGCCATTTTTGGATGTTCTACCAATAGATAATTGTAACAATCATTATCAATTTCACCTTGGCAAAACATGTCAAATAAAGTGACATCCAGTTTTTGTAACTTATACTTACTTCTTCGATATCTACCCTTTTATAAGTGTGAAAATCTTGTAACAAAGTCTGTATAGAACTTTCATAGTCTCTGGTATTCATAAGTACAATTGTGCCACCCTTACCAGCTTTCATTGTTCTTATTTCAGAATTTTTGCTTAATTTGATTAAAGCATCATGTTCATCCTTAGACAGGTTTTGTGTTTGATATGTACACCTGATTTTTCTAAAATCTGTTTCACATAAATTTTGAAAAACTTGTAGAGTAGTTTGTAAAGGTAGATTGAAAGTGCTAGGCTTTTTGGGCTTATTATCCAATGTATTGCGTATTGTGTCACTGTTTGTTACAACTTCTTGCATAATATACTTTAAATTGAGCTTTCTTAAATATAATCTAAAATCAATAATTAGTTTCCCAATATTCATGTTACAGGCTGGGATAAATGAAAAACCTTTTTTCAAGACACACTCCGTATCAAGTGAAAGTAAAACATCAGATAAATTTAAAATATCTAATCCATAATTTTGAACAGTTTTACCACTCACCATTTTTTCTTGTTTCTCCCCCTCCCCTTCCCCTTGTTCTGAGTGGTATTCGACCACTTGGATGTCCGTTTGTTGCCCATCTTGTCCATTATAAAAGGGCCGCCATTGTGACTGGAAGCTGGACTTTCTGATGAAACTGCTTGGGCATAACTAGATTTATTCACAGTTTAATCTTTCTCGTGTTCAGCATGAGAACCCACACTTGTAGATGCCAAAACATTATTACTGTCCATTGCTATGTTGTCTGTGTTATTATTATGGACAGTCACTGCAGCCTTAGCAGCATCAATAACAGATTGTTGTGTCGGTTCAATGTTGTTTCCATGATCTAAATTTAAAATTATAGGTATAGAATTATAGGTAAATGTGATTCTGTTACATAAAACTGGATATAAGAAAAAGCCTAGAAATTCCAGGCCTGTTGATTTAACTCATTTCAAAACTTATGGAATGTATTCTCTGGGACTGGCAATTAAAACTGCTGATTCCTAATTTTCTTACCAATGACTGATAGCATGGCTTTGCACAACAGAGGTATTGCGAAAGTAAGCTGTTCCATTTCTGCAACAGACCTACAAATGACAAAAATAACAGAAGCCCTAAAAACTGCTTTACATCTTCACACAAGTCTGTTTGAGAAATTGAAGAGCATGAGGGTAGTTCCCGTAATTCTGCTGTGGGCAAAAGAATGTCCATTTGACAAGAAGATGATGGTGGAAGTTATGGGAATACTGTCAAGAGAAGAGTCAGTAAGCATGTTAGTGATGTGTGCTGGTCTAGCACTGTTATATCAGATATTGCTAGGGCTTACAGAGGAAGATCACTTTGTATGCTGGTGACAATAGGACTGGTGTAATGGACAATGATGGTGTAGCCACTCTCTAAAGAAACCCACTGTAGCTTTTGTACCAGACAAAAAGCTGAAGCTTAGATTTACTGTAAAAAAGATTATTCATATTCATTGGGAATCAACAAAGATGTGAAGGTTTGATGGACTGATACTCCATGAGACAAAAAATGAAGATAACAATATGTAAGTAAAATGCTGACAGGATGGGCATTACTGAGACAGAGAGAGAGAGAGAGAAAACGGACCAATCACAAATGTTGTGAGGCCCAGTATTGCAGCTGAAGGACCTCTACACCCATGGAAAGTCTGGCATTTCCCCTATAATGCCCTCCAGGAGGGGGCATTACTGCATTTAAGAAATTTCCTTTATTTTGCTTACTCATTAACACCTATGTGGTGTCGAATGTCACATGTCTAGCAGTCTAAACACATCTTGCATCCTAAAGCATTTTCTGAAAAATAAATTTAAAAAGCATAAGCTAAATGTAAATATTCTGTGAATAATAAAAGGTATTACAATTGTACAAAAAGCAATGCTATCACTAAGAAATATTCTTTACACTGATAATAGTCATTGTATTCATAATCTTTTCATAAATAATATATTATAATGCTCACAAACCCCAAATTATATTTTTTGCTATACTTTCACGAAAAATGTCATATCTTGGAAACTGTACAACCTAGACCTATATTTTTAGAATATATTTGTTAATCAGGCATAAGCTTTCATATATCAAGAAACTTCTGTAAATAAATAACACTACATATTTTTCAAGATGTATAACTTACAGAGCAAATTTCACAGATAGTTTTCTTTAACAGCATGCAAAGTTTCACCTGATGTTATGTGACAGTTTGTAAGCCACTTCATTTTTGAAGTATTAAGTGCATATGGAAATATTATTTATTTTCATAATTACTAACAAACAACTATATCTCAGGAATAGTGATATAAAACTATACTATGAATTTTCCTGACTCTCACCATGACATATCACACCATATCTCTCAATATCATGTATATCTCTCAAATATGAAATTATGAACATAATATGAAAATATGAATCATAAGTGACAGTAATTAATTTCTGCGGGACATCCTAGATTAACAATCTTGGTGTCATTTTTGTTAATAGCTCCTATCACATTCTAATACTGCTTATTGTTAGCTGGTAGGTCACTTAGTTAAAGAAACCAGACCCAAAAAAGGTCTGGATGCCAAAAGGAGCTATGGGTGTGGGTGTGAACTGGAGGTATACAAGAAAGGTAAAATAGGATTGAATGAGTTAATACTGGTTGTTGTGTATTATGTTTCTGTGTTGGTGTCTATGCGTATGTGGGAGGGTGACTGAGTATGTGTGTGTGTACTTTTGTATATTTCTGTTTGCTTGTTTTTTTTTGTTGCTTCCCCTCTGACATCATTATTACTGGTCCAAGCCCCAAAACCCTATACCCATGCAGGGTCTACCAACCATTCTCCTACCACCCAACTTACTTAAGTGTTGCTGGGGCTGGTCATGGATCTTAAGGGTGTCCTGTGGGTTTCACCATCTGTTGTTCCATCTAGTGGGATTTTTGGAATTATATGACCTACACTTTTCCCACCTCACCCCCCATGCTTGCTGGTCACATCCAAGGGCAATTCCCCTCTTTGGACTGTGCCTCCCCTGCGGGAGCATCACCAGCGAGAACGTTCCCCCTAGAACAGGCACATCCATTCTTCTCTTCTGCTCTGTTAGTTGTCCAAGCCACTAATCAAATCCAGGCCAATGGCACTTTAGTTATGGCTTCATCTCCCTATGCCACCAGAGTGGCCATATTTTTACTTGTTTTGATAAAAAGTCTCTTTTATATATTTAAAATGAAATGAAATGCACCAAGTTAACACACAAACATACGTTTATTCAAACCAAAAATAAAAATAAAAATGGTTAGCGCTTTCACAACTACACTATTTGCTTCATCAGACACAGTAGTTTAACATAATAAAGCTTATACAGAAGATGCAATAAAGTCAGCTAACAATCCAGTAGTCACATGTTCCAGTGCTTATAAATGTGTAACATTAAATATACGTTAATGTAAATATACATAAAAACATAAATAAATATGCATTAATATACTAATAAATGGTTAAAACATTACTATAAATATATATAAAAAAGACTTAGTTAAAATTTTGAGTTTCTGACTTCATATCCTTCAGAAAATATAATAATGCAAAATCTGTCATTCTAGCAACTTTCTACTTTTATAGAAACAATATTTCAAATCTAAACAAAAAGAATATGAATGAATCAGGGTAAAAACAAGGTGCATAAAACAGATACATAAAATTAAATAAAATACTTAAAGAAATATATTAATATAATAATTCTAGTGCTTCAATGGTCTGGCTTTTAAAAATGGTTTTAAAGAACTATTTCCATTCAAGCCAGGATATTTCTCAGCATTCAACTTAAGAATCCATTTTTGTTCTATGCTTTCTGTAGTATTTTCTAAGTCACCTTCCAGTATATTTGAGAGGACATGTTGAATAACAAAAAACTTAAAAGTATGAGACAAATCAGTTTTTCTAACATGATTTGCCAGTGCACTTGTCTCTTTAGAATTATTTAGATTTATAAAATATGCTTATTGCTTTTTATTAGTGGTTTACATACTAGGGAAACCCACTAATTAGAACCCTCTTTTCCAGGGTGAAGTGGAACTAGCAGAAGTGTAGCTAAGGTGGGGTGAAGATGTAGAGTGTTAGGGGGTCTTATTGGCATGTGACAATTGACCTTAAATGCATTACAAGCTTTCAGAAATGAAAGTCAGAATTACATTTGTCATCAAAACTGAAGCACATTAGCATTCTGTATGTGGCATAAACTGTAGCAAGCTGCTTGTTGCTAATGTCTAAAAGGGAAGAACCTTTTTTTTGTTCCTTGGAGCATAGATCTGTAAGAATGAAGGAATGGACTTTACTTTCTTCTTAAGGAGGAGTGGCAGATCTTAAACCAAGCTTTTTTTTTTTTTTTTGGAGTGCCAGATTGGGAAAGGGACTCTTTCTTTTTAAAGATAATGGGTGCCAGATTGGGAGATCTTATCAGACACCAAACATAGCTCTGTTAACAATTAGAAATAAGAAAGTGAGGGAATCAAACCTTAGACTACAAGATGAGGCTTTTTAAAAAGTGATAGCTTAACCCTCTTATGCAAAACTATTGCATTTGATTGCTTTGCATCTCCTTTTGATGGTTTGGGGAAAAGAGAAATTGTTTTAAGTAGTTTTAATACACCATTATCACTATTATTAACTTTTTGTTTGCTTTTTTGTGTTGTTTTCTTATAGTTTTATTTGTAAGAACAGGATTAATACTAACCTAGCAAGGTAAAAAAAAAGTTGTTTTACATGTACAGCTTAAAATAGTGTTCTCATATTTAAATGTACTGTGACTCAGAGCTACAGGTAGTTGCTGTCTAACCTGGCAGCAAACAGGAATTCGACACTCATGAGTTCCAGTTTTGTAGAAATTTCAAGAACTCAGAGATACAATAACTGCAAACAATAATGCCCCATCAACATGCTTCTTAAGTTTGTTTGGCTGATGGTATGCCTGTTGCCTTTATTTAAGTTAGTTTCTGTGGTAAACATATGTGTGTTTTATTAATATTTTACTATGCATTTGTATTTAGGCAGTGTTTTACTTCTTTGTACTGTATCTTTGATTTTACCTCTTACGTTAGTATGATCAGATTTTTCTTTTCTGATGTCTTTTTCTGCATGTATTCTTTACTAATTTCCTTTGATATTTCCTGCACTGCTTCGTTTCCTGTTTGTGAGGCTTATGATTTAGCTTTCATAAGGAAGTTAATTATCTTTTCCGGATGCCTTTTATGGTACATAATCTGGTAATGTACTTAAAACTAACATTTTTAGTAGTTTTATTTCTGTAAAGTGTGTTCAATTTGCTCCTCTCAACTATACCTCCCTGAGACCTGCTCAGTGTGTCCTCGACCTGCCTACAATCAGTCCATTTGTTCCATTATGGTTGAAAGCCTGGCATAAACCACAATAGTTTATGATTTTTATTTGTATGATTGTTGAGTGCACATTGAAAACCAGGCATCTCTAGGATAAACAAGAAGCCTATGGCACATTTCTTCCTGCCTGAATAGCTAATCAGCTCATTTACTACCCCAGATGAGAATCAAGTGGCAAGGAGCAGGCTATGTTCAGGTCCCAAGAAATGTCCTACTATTTTTCCCACAGGAATCATGCTGACTCACAAGTGCTTCCTGTCAGGAGGAAAAGGCATTCTTGCTCCCATATGCACCTCCCCCTTTTCTGGCCCCACAGGACAAAGCACTGCATTGATATTGTGAGACAATCTAGACTTTACAAGTGGGCAATATACATAGTTATGTGTAAGGTCTCTCCAAAACCATAAGTCCAACCCCCCCCCCCCCCGCCCACTGAGGATAAGTAATCTGGCACTAACTGCTGAAACTCATTCTTCCCACCCCACTCATTGATTTATTTCAACAGAATTAGGCCTCTTGAAGTTATATTGTAATGTGATTATCTACTTGTACATAGTTTCAGATATCTACTGTACTGACTTTTCTTCTCAATGAAGTGTTAATATATATCACCTTTATCCTTCAAGCATACTATATATACTGTACAAAGTTTCAAATATGTTTTTTTCTTTCTTTAGATTTGCATTATTGGTAACTATGATCATGTTAAATATATTTTTGCTCTATTGTTTTTTTTTTAAAAACAAACAATAAAAACAACCAAGGAGTATCAACTTATTCACAAGTTTAACTGGCTGAAGACTGAAACAATAGCAGACAGTAAATCTTTCAAGTCTAATATGCAAATAAGCCTTGAACTTTCTAGTTGTCTCTTTATTATTTATTTTATTTAACATTTGTTAACCGGGAATGTCCGACTAGGTTCCACAGATCCTGTTTTCAGCAGAGGCCCGGGGAGAAATGCTCCAAATGCATGTCTTTGGAATGTGGGAGGAAACCCACGCAAACACAGGGAGAACATGCAAACTCCACACAGAAGGCACCCCAGCCGAGAATCGAACCGGAGAACCTCTTGCTGTGAGGCGACAACATTAACCGCTGCACCACTGTGCCGCCCATAATTGAGTATAATTATATACAATGTCTCTCTGTGCACTTGCAAGTTTCTGTCAATGAATACATTTAATGATGCTTATTCTTTATTAATTGTTGGGCCTCTTTTCTTATATTTCTATTTCTCACCCTCTTTATTGCTCACTGAGTTTACATTTTCTGATACATTTTTTGTTTCATCTTTTCAATAGATCATTTTCTTTTTTCTCTTTACCTCCTGTTAAAACTCCAAACACTGGTCAGATTGGTCTTGGTTTTCTGAGCTTAAAGTGATTATTTCCTGGCCCAACCATGCTAGCTCTTCCTGCTGCAAATAATTCCTGTTCTTTGAAATTATATGTTGATTTGCTTTTTTATTTCTAATTCAGATTCCATTATTTTTGCATTTTCTGTCTGTCCTGTACATCTTCCTTGTCTGGGTGGTTTATATTCTTTATTTATACACTTCCTTTCCTACTAAACTGTCTATATATTCCACATTTGTATTAGTTTGCAGTTAAACAGAAGGCTTAGGTCAGTGTTGCCACCTTCACTGAGCAGAGTGACATAGCAAGTCTGCTGGCTGACAAATTTAGCTCAGACTTCAACCCCACTCTCCCCCCTGCCTCCCACCATGAAATATCTACTAGCATAACCCCTCCAACTAGTAACAGGAAGCAGGTCCTGGTAGCACTCACTAAAGCAAAATAACACATCCTCAGTGAGCCCCAACAATATCCTGGGACACCTTCTAAATAGCTTGAAACATGACCTATCAAGACCACTTGAGCCACTTTTCAACTATAGCCTCAAAACAAGTGTTGTACAAATGTTGTCCCATTTCACAAGGGCAGATCATCGACTGATCCCCAAAATAACAAACTCATTATTCTGACTAGTCTAATATGAAAAGCCATGGAATGAATTATTATCATGGAAATGATCAACAGACATAAGCAACCTTCAAACACTAGACCCATCCCAGTTTGGCTTTGTTGAGGGAAGGCCATGCCTATTAAACCTAGTAGACATCTTTGAAAAGGTCACCAAAGCAATGGATAAGGGGAAAACTGGATCTGGTAAAGGTGTTTGATACAATGCCTCACTTGGGTATAGTTAACAAACTCACTAAACTGGGAATAAATCCCTACATAACTCACTGGATTGCCAGCTGGCACACAGACAGAACCCAGGAAGTCAGAACAGGTGATACCTCCTCAACTAAGAGACCAGTCACAAGTGGGGTACCACAGGTTTTGTGCTGGGACCATTATTATTTGGCATCCACTTTTCAGAGGTAAAGGCTAATACCAAGGGTCTTTGGCTGACAAAGTTCACAGATGACTGCAAATTGGGAGCTATCATAGTAAGGTTGGCCTAATGGTTAAAGTATTTACCTTACAGACACAAGGTGCACGGTTTGATTTTTACATGGGGTAGTTGGATAGGCTTAAAATGGCACACAAGGGCAGTTAGCCTAATACTAACCTATGTGATTCTTCCCATGACACAAACATCTTACAAGAGAGTCTAACACAGACAAATGACTGGTACCAAGGTTTCAGATTAAAACTCATTACCAAGAAATACATTATAGTGCCTTTTGGGAAAACAGCCACCCAGGCTAATTACTCCCTTGATAAGACAACCTTAAGAGTTGACACAATAGTCATGGATCTGGGAATATATGTTAACACTACAGTAATCTGGCCTATGACCAACATGTGGCCAAGACAGTAAGAAAATCATTCTATGTCAACCAACTTATAAGTAAGGGTGTGGCATCCAGGTCCAAGGAAGTCATAATGCCACTTTATTGAGCCCTTATCAGACCCATCATTGAGTATAATTCCCCCTTTGGCATGTACTTTACCAGATATATGCAACAGTTAGAAAGTTCACAAATTTTTCTTACCAAGAGAATCCAGGGTATAAGCACATTGTCCTATATGAATCAACTTGCAGCCCTATCTCTATACTCGGTCTTCTACAGGTTACTGAGAAGCAATCTATGTTTGCATACAAAGCATCCTTGGATCCATCTCTGATAGACATTTTGCATACGAGAACCAAAAAATACATCCTAAAAGTTTTAAAATAGTTACTCTAAACCTTAGAAGCATGTGCAACAAAATTTCAGATTTTCATGCCTGGATGACCCAACACAACCCAGATATCCTAGCCACAACAGAGACATGGCTAAAGCATGAAATGAAAGTTGCTGAAACACTACCCCTGGTTATAATATTATTAGCCTCAACATAAAAAAATAAAAAGCAGGTGGTATATCTATTATATTACCAAATATGCTCACAGTAACTCCCTATACAGGCAGAATCTCAAATTTTGAAAAAACTGAAATCTTAAGCTCATTCCTAAAACTTAACATAGCCAAGAGCACATGCATTGCTGTGCTATATATCCCCCAGAACAGAACATTACAGTGCTTGAAAGTATTCTATCTTGGATGGCAGATACAATCACAAATGAAATTATCCTCCTGGGTGAAGTAAACATTGACTGGCAGCATAGCATGACTCTCTTTGGATTCGCTCAACTTATTAATACACCAACAAGATATGGCAAAAATAACTCCCAACAATCTATCCTGGACTGGATTCTGGCTACCAACCCACCAAATTTTACCTCCTCAGGTACCCAACCTGATATACTAAATGACTATCTGCCAGCTTATACCCAGGGGAGTATTACACAACCACAAGTATTACATAAGCTCAAAACTACCTGCAATCTGTTCAGTTTCTCCAAAGAGTCTTTCACTGAAGCTCTGAAAGCAGTTAATTGTTCCATCCTAAAAAGAGTCCCTTAAATGATGCAGTTGAACACTTCAATGCAGCATTTCTAAATATATTATCACCTTAGTCCCATGACATAAAAAAATAATTAAAAACAGCCATACCCTATGGTTCACCAACTAATGCAAACTTCTTATGAAAGGCAGAGACAAAGCATTCCTTAACTGGCAAAAGAATAAAAATGACAAACATTAGCAACTATTCGGACAGCTATGAAACCAAGTCAAGAAACAAGTTTATAGAGATAAAAAGTTTTATTATACTCAGCTACAAGATAGCCATAAAAACAACCCTAAAACCTCTGGTCCTTCATATCCTCTCTCATCAACCAGCTACAAAAAAGGATCCCAGCACATACCCAGACATTCCCCCTCTTCAAACAAATACCTATTTCAATGCATATTTCATAGAATGCATAGCCAAGGTAACCTCAAACTCACCTAACACATCCCCTTCCACACAGCTAACTTCCCCTGCCTTAGACCCTAGCACATTCCTTTCACAAAACTCATCTAAATGCAACTTCCCCAATACACATAAAGCAACTCCACCAATGTTACCATTCAATCAGTTTCTATAACTTTTATACAAAAGCTTTTACATAAACTAAGACTTGGCTCCTCCTCAGCTGACAACCTCCCTATAGAATACCTAAATATAGCTGCAGATGCAAAAGCATACCCAGTCAGCATTCTTATTAATAGATCAATAACAGAATCCTGTGTCCCTATCTTAAAGAAAATGGTGCATATTATCCCCTTCCATAAATGAAGAGATTTTACTGCCATTACAAACTTCCATCTCATAGCCATTCTGTCTCCCCTCTCTAAAGTCATTTATACATCAACAATTTCTCCATTATCTCTTACAAGATAAGCTAATCACCAATACCCAATATGGATTTTGGCCAGACTACAATACATCCTCTGCATTACTATCATTTATAGACACTGTCAATAAAGCTTGCAACTCTAATAAACCTGTATCTGCAGTATTTCTAGATCTATCAAAAGTCTTTGCCATGGTCTCTCACACTGATCTTCTCAATCAACTTTCCACCCTGGGCCTATCATCTCCATATATTTAATGGTTCTTTATATACCTTGCCAACAGGCAACAAGCTGTAAAATAGCAAGGATCCATCTCTGCATACCTTCCCACTTCCACAGGTGTCTCACAGGGATCCATCCCTGGCTCTCTACTATTCAATATTTTTATCAATAACCTACATTTGTCTCTACATTTGTCTTCTTGTGAAGACACCTTGATTCAATATGCAGATGACTCTATAATCAACTGCTCTTCAAACACATTAACTCACCTCCAAATCACTCAACAAACTGTCATCTCCATTGAAACCTGGCTTACAAGAGCACAACTCTTACTCAACCCCAAAAAAAAAACGCCTCCTCTTTACCCCAAGAACTCACACCCCTAACAAAGCATCTTTCACAATCTTTTCAGCAAATGGCATTGAAATAAAATTAGTCCACCATACCAAACTATTAGGGGTCATAATAGGTGATAATTTTAAATGTGACCTTTACAACCAAAGTAATATCAAGAAAACCCATCAAAAGCTAGGAATGCTACACAAAAAACATTTTCTGAGTACACCCATAAAAATTACTCCAGCCAAAACCTCCCTTCTGCCCTCCCTACCCTACACAGCACCAATTCTAACCAGTTTACAATCCTCCTTAAGAAAAGAAACTTGAAAGCTGCTATAACAAAATTGCCAAGTTTGCTACTAATTCATCCTGTACCCAATCACTGTAAAACTCTGCATACCCAGGCTGGCTGGAAATCCCCCTCAACCTCTTCTACTTTCAACTTATAATAATACATAAAATCATACACAAACCATTTACCTGCCCAGCTCTTACCCCTTTAATCAACATATATTTCCCTAAAAGAATGCTTAGATCAGAAGACAACTTCTCACCATAAATAAACTGAATACATCCCCTGTAAAAAGCCTCTACTCATACTCACTAGCAAAAAACAAAATAAATAAATAAATCTCCTTACCTCTAACCTCCAGAACTGTTTCTAACCTACTAACATTTAAAAGTTCCCTAAAGCAATGCTTTACAAAGTCTTGGACCTGCTACTGTGCTAACCTGGCTGAATGCATTCACTATACTTCCCTCACCCCTTTCAACCTAAATCACACTTCACAACCCTCAACGACCTCCTACTCCACCCACTACCTTACCTAATCCATTTAATCTCTGCAGGCCTTTCCTCTACCTCTTTCTCTTTCCTCCCTGCTCACCTAAGCTACCTGAAGACACCCTACCTGCACTCGTCTTATAATCTCCTTCTCTCCATCCTTCTTCCTTTTGTAACCATAATATGAACACCATCTTTCATACTAAGACATCCCTCGATTTTGCCTCACTGTCTATAATCATGTAATCTCCAATATATTTTTAAAAATTTTATTAGAATTGTCTCATGTCTCATTTATCACATACTAATCTATGCAACAAGTAATATGACTAATGAGTTTTTCCTCACATATTTTCCCCAATTCATTTTATCGTTTTTTTCATTGCACCTTACTATGAAACAAATACTTTATGTTTTTCTCATTACAGCATTTTTCACTTTTATGTTTTGTAGTGTAACACGGTACTTTGTACTTGATGTTTTGTAGTGTAAAATGATATTTTGTGATTTAAAATACAGTATCTGTACTTGATTTTTGAAAGATTGTGATCATGGAGCTTTTCTTCCTGGGCCTCCACTGAAAATGAGCACTTTCTAGTACAGCTAGACATTCCTGGTAAACAAACGTCAAATAAGTAAATAAATAAAATTCTCAAGATGAACAGTAACATAACTAGTAGATCCAAGAAGTTACATTTTGTTTGCAAACTAAATAGGACATGTTGGTCAGACAAATAAATGTTTCACAGGATCTCCATGCTCTGGAACAGGTCCCCATCTATGTGAAGAATCCATCCCTAACCTTGACCAATGTATGGAAAATTGGTAATTCATCCCAGATCTGGTCTCCATTTCTATGACTGACAGCGTCAGATAGTAAGTATAACCTTTACAAACTTCCTAACTAACAATACCCCTCCTAATAAACACCCATGATAGATAGGAACACAGCCGGGTTGGGTTGCATGGCTAGGGTTATAAAGGACCTGGTTGCTTTTAGCCTAATATATACCTATGAACCTAAACCTATGAAAACAGGACATTTACAATAAAACAAATACATCTTCATTGTTCCTTTGTCTTTTTCCCATTCTCTACATCTGGTTTATAGAGTTCATATGCTTCATGCTCTGTAAATTGCATAGTACTTTCAAAATTGCCCTTACTTTTTTTCATTTTATTTAACTGTTCCCTACTTTTTCCATTTAGCAGTCATTCATTTCAAATGGTTCACACTCAGTATATTGTCTTTTGTTCTGCCTCACTTGTTTAATTTTATCAGGTTATTGTATTAATGCACCTTGATCTAATCCTTCTACCTTTGTTATCAATTTCATTATTAACAATGAATGTATTTCCTGTTTACTAAAAAGAGCAATGTACATGTATTCATTTTAGATGTAATTCTTTTAAGCAAATAGTTAAACTGTCAATTGTTATCCTTAATTTGCTTAGCTGATTGTTTTAGAATTGAAATTACACTTGTTGTGCAAACAAAATTTGCTATACACAGGGTGAAACATATTTTGTTAATGATATGAAACAGCAGCTCAAGTTATCATTTAGTCATCAGTGTACCTAATTTCTTCAAAAACAAAGGTTTTATACATGTAAATATATATATATATATATATATATATATATATATATATATATATATATATATATATATATGGATCTATGTCAAAACAACAAATTACCATAACATCAACTCATATAACAGAGAGACAACATTAACGAAAACTTAAATGAACAAACTCCTGGAATGGCGTATTTTGCCTCCAGGAAACTAACCACTTGGCCACCAAAGTGGGAGGCTTTGGCCCCAACCCCCTACACCCCCCTAACTAAATATACCAACTCCAAGATTGCAATACAGTAGAGAAAGGGCAAAGTTTGCCATTGTGGCCAAGTGGTTAGTTTCCCAGAGGCAAAATATGAGTTTGTTCATTTAAATTTTCGGCGACGTAGTCTCGCTGTTTATGAGTCTACGTTATGGTAACTCATTGTTTCGAAGGGAATCCATGTGCATATAGATATATATATATATATATATATATATATATATATATATATATATATATATATACACACAGAATATAGTCAAAACATCCAAATATCGACCGTCAAAACATTGACTACAAAACATTGACAATGTAAACAGTATCCACTGAGCAGTAACCTCAACACATGCAAAATAAAACTTAAAAAAAATTCAGGTTGAGAATAGATGGATGGATTTTTGCAGGGAGGCAAGTCCCTCTGCACCCCCACACCGCCTGCTAATTTTATATACTAACCAAGTAATTTTATAGACTAAGCTCAAGATCACACAACATCAGTGAAGACCATATTCCCTAACTCCAAAAATTGCATGATCTTGTGCACCTGCCAGCTATCTTCTTAGTCGACCAAAACAAAAACATACAGACATTATAAATTAAAACAATTCATTTAGCAACAAATAAAACAAAACAAAAAAAACAGAGAATCATAAGCACTTGCTTTATTCAGAATATTTCTTCAAAGTAATGAACAAGTAAGCATACTACATGTATAGATATAGATACAGCACACCTAAAATGAGCCAGATGTTTCTGTTAGTTTACTCTTTCAACTGTCTCATTTCAGCACTGACTTAAAGGGACAGTGCTCCTTCATGTCCGGTCCTTTATTGGATCATAATAACAGGAATCATTGTCTATTTATTAAGATATGAGAGTTATTTCTAAAACAAAACTTTATACGCATTTTATTACCAACCTGCATGAATATGGTAAAACTCTAAAAAAACTATAAATGTTTTAAAATTTTGTTAACCAGACAACAGTTCATTTGATGTTTTAGTTTGAATTGGAAAAAATACTCTCTACAGGTTTTTGATAATGATTTGTATATGGATACAATATAAAAATTACATAACAGGTATGCCAGAAAGTCTGTTCCAAGCAAGAGTTATTTACATAAAATACTTTTCATCCACAGTATGTTTTTTATAGTGTAATAATCTCTCTAATGGATGCAGTCTCAATTCACCACTGATAACGTTTTTCACTCTTATTTGACAACATATTGTTGGAAGATTCCAGCACTCAGCTTACAGCCAAGAGATAATAGTTGAACAAAGAAAGTTACATGACTAATAAGGACTTAGTTTAAATCAACTTTCAGGCAAGAATAAATGACAAGTGTAGAGTGAAATATGAGATAATGTTTTAAGGGACCTTATGAAATCAAACGGTATAGATAACAAAAAGAGATTATTTGACCCGTCCCCCTTTGAATAAACACATCACACACATAAAGATATTTGACAACCTTTTATTAAACTTTATTATACAATGAACTATGTACACAAAAAACAACATTAATTATCTTCTTCAGCAACGATGATCTCTGGGCAGCGTCACCACTTACCCTGGATGAACTTTACCTCAAGGCAGCGTACCAACTCACCCTGATACCTTCTCCACCGGAGCAGTGTACCTTCTCACCCACATAAAGAGGCAGCGTAACTACTAACCTCACCATCATACCAAACCATAAACCAATAACCACCTTCTTTAGAGGGGGAAGAGAAGAGGACAATCCTGTCCCACTTCTCTGCCTCAAATTGCCCACATCTTCCATCCATATATAAAAAAGGATGGTGGGAGGGCCACCAACTCATGACAAATGTGCCTACTTCCTTTAATCCCAAACCCTTATTACTGTCAGAAGTCCCACCTACTCCTACCTCACTTCCTTTTACATCTCCCTCTCTCCTTAACCCTTTCACCACCACAAATCCACTATCCTAACCAACTACAATCCTTACCTTCCTTTCAACCACTATACCCTCCCCACACCCCTTTACCCCCATATTCGAGGGACCAGGACAACTTAGTTTTTCCCAAACTGCATTTATATAAACTTTTAACATCTCCAGATGGTTCAAACAATATTTAGGACATACCAAATTTAATTTTATAAAAATAAAAGTCTGTTAAAGAACACCTTTGGCAAGACCATCATAATAAGCAGTGAGATATTTATAAATCTTACATATGGACTTGCTAGTACTGTCAGTGTGCTTGAGCCACATTTAGTTAAGCATGGTTTCATCAGTTTTCATTTGCACAGAGTTTCATTGCTTGATTCTTTGCGGAGGGAGATTTATATACTTACCTATTACGAAGCTTTCGGTGTTCTGAAATTAGTGTACATTGTAAAAGACGGAAGACATGAAGCTGCATTGCTGTTTTTTTTCAGAAGTGCAGTGAGTGACCTCGGTGAAAATAATAAAGTTTGGTGATATGGTGGGACTTGACCCCTCATGAGAGTGCATGGAGGTGGCTTGCCCACTTCAAAAATAATTCTGTTTTGCTCCATTTGCTTTTAAGTTAAGCAGCATCAGTACACACATTCTAAGAATGCATGTATTCAGGTTGTAATTTGCAAGCTGTTGTAATCAGTCCTGTTGTGCATCCCCTTGGGCCTTGACCTTGGGTCATGTGTTAAACCAGACTACCATGTCACTCCCAGAATAAAGAAAGGGAATGCAAACAGGGCATTGGATATTTGAACTTCATCTAGATTGGAAATGTTGAGAGTTAATACCATAGGACCCAGTATCTCTGAATATGTCCACGGGACAGAAGTGAAGTAGGGATTCTGTCTTGTACATCCACCAGAATAACTTGCAACATTTCTTCAAGAGTTCTCTATTCCCTTCATTTTCTTACTACAAGAATCCTCTTGGTGTTTAATCCTATAATACTGATGCATGTGATGAGACAAAATGAGATTTGTTAACTTGCCATGGAACTACTTGGTTTAGCCGAAAGCTTTGGCTTCAATCAAGTTGTTTTCAATAAGGCTCACAAATGTGTGCATTTCTTTGGATTTAGTCACTGACACTCATCACCTGACAGAGTAATATTCTTTTAAGTCCACTCCATATATAGGAAAGTACATTTAATACTCTATTTAAATGTAATTTGGAGAAATGGATGGGAAAAAACAAATTCATCCCTGGTTTAGAATCTATGACCCTCATTAATAGTAACAAAATGTAAGTGTCCCAACATATCCTTGTCCTGCTTACCTCTGAGTTATTTGTAGGCAAAATATAAGGGCTAAAAACTACAGTGAAAGTGTAAGTTAGTCTTCTGAAGATCCTCATAGCTCAATAGCCTAATAAGAACCCATGAAACTATGAAAAGCTGCTATCAAACTTAATTAACTAACAAGGAGCAGTTTCATCACTTTAAGATATATATATATATATATATATATATATATATATATATATATATATATATACATACACAGATAGACAGATAGATAGATAGACACATGCAAAACACACATATTGGATGTTTTTTCACTTTTTTTGTTAATCTGAAAAAGTATTTTACGTGAAAGCGTGCAACACTGTATAAATTGTTCTCCCATGTAAATAGTTCTGACTCATTACTGTTTGTTAAAAAACACTACTTTACATGGGATCATCACAGCTGCTTGAGCCTCTGCTCCTCGAATTCCACTAACTCACAGGCAGGGACTCCATTGGCTGTTAGCTCATGCAAACAGCTGCTTGTTCTTGAACTCTTGAGTTCAGCCAAGTATCTGCTGCACCAACTGCTCGTGTCCTAGGAGATGAAATGAAAACAAGTGGGAATGGGCAGCATGGAGGGTGCTGCTAAGTTTAGGGAGGGTGATGGCAAGAGCAGGGCAGACAATGGTGACTTTAGGGTTAGGGAGAGGGATGGGGATATTACTTTTTGGAAGTAATCAAGAACTTTAGGGTTAGTGACAGGGACTGGGATTTTAGGTTCAGGGTGCAATTGAGACTTTAGTGTTAGGGAAGGTGACAGGAATTTTAGGTTTAGGGAGCAATAGTGGACTTCAGGGTTATGTTGAGGGAAGGTGATTTTAGGTTTCTGCAGCAATCTGGACTTTAGGGTTATGGAGGGGGAGGGGATTTTAGGTTTAGGAAACAATCATGGACAGGAAGGGGAAAGGATTTTAGGTTTAGGAAGGGATTAGTGACCTTTGAGTTATGGACTAGTTGAGAGTGTTTAGGGGTAGGATCAGGGTTCTGTTGGGTAATAAAACATTAATGGAGGCAAGTTAGTGGGGGTTAGAGCACTTGCCAAAATGAGTGAGGGCAGCAAGGACATGTGTCTCAACAAATGTGTAGTGAGCACAAGTAGTAAAACCCCTTTACACTGGCTATTCCTACCCTTGTTTTTAATATTTTTAAAAGAAAACATTAAAATTACTTTTTTTTCTGTATACCCACTTAATTCTACTCTGGGTTGTATTTGTATTCTTCAATAATGGCCTACTGAACATTTCTTTATAACTAGTTCCTTGCTGAGACTGTGTACCTGTAGATACTTAACCGCATACCTTACATTAAAATTGTTACAGTGTTTTTTTTTTTCTTCCACTTTTTATTTGCCTTCCTTAATGTGTATTTCATGATAAGAAACATCTGATTTACTAAATCCATGGTTAGTTTTCACCAGAAGTCTTCTTTCACATAGTGTTATGAGAAATGGATAACAACCAGAGTTCAGCTCATGAATGTTTACAACTTACTATGAAATCTGTTGTCTTAACCATTTCAGTACTTTGCAGTTGACGGTTTTATTTAGATTTTTTATTTATTTTAACTGTGTAGATCAACCAGGTACAAGCCTGTTTTCTGAGTAGACCTGGGAGCACTGTCTAAGTATCTTGGACACAGCACAGAAGTGCATGTCAATAAAATCAATACCTTTGCTACAGAATGAGGCTCATCAGTAGTTCATAGCTTTAATCCTCTTCACTAAACTTCCAGACAGCTGTCAAATTCTTATAAGGTATGGCAAAGAAGCCTTGTCTATGAACAGAATTCACAAATATAGTGCACAATATATAGGGCTAATGCACATGAAAAAGTATTGAAATTGCCTGCATGTGATATATAAATGATGTCATATGATATGCTACTGTATACCAGGCATTCTCACAGTGTGCTGTATATATGTATATGAGCAGCTCAGTATAGAACACAGCACTGATGCAAGTCAGAAACTGCTGTATGTGTAACAAGGCTGTTATATGACACTGTGTTACAGTGCATTAAGAGAGCTCTAATAACCAGCAAGATGCTAAAACACTGCCAGTGCAACACATTTACTGAAGAAGACTGCATTACATATGGATCAATCCATACACAGGCCATACCACAAGAATGCATGGGTCTGCTTTAAAATACCAAAATGTCATAACGTCAACTTGCAGAACATTGAGATGAAAACCACGAAACTTTACATTACGGAAAGTTCACATCACTGTAATTTTTCACCACGTAAGTAAACACTTGGACAACATGGTGATCTCAGAGTTGGTATATTTAGTTAGGGGGGTGGAATGAAGCCCCCCCCCCCCCAATTGGGAGGGTTTTATTTGCTTTTTTTTTTTTTTTTTTTTTTTTAATGTACTGTTGGCCAAATGTTTACCTATGTGGTGAAAAATTGCAGTGATGTGAATGTTTGGTAATGTACATTTTCGTGGTTTTTGTCTCAATGTTCTACAAGCCGATGTTATGGCTTTTCGAAATTTTAAAATACCCCACTCATGCACATATGTGTGCATATATATATGTGTGTGTGTGTGTGTGTGTGTGTGTGTGTGTGTGTGTGTGTGTGTGTGGGTGGGTGGGTGTGTGTGTGTAAGATAGTGAAAGAGACAGACAGAGAGAGAGAGCAGAAGCTATTTCTTTTGTCTTCATTTCCCATTGTTATGACAATTATGAAGAACACCAGACCTTGTGTAAGTGTGGGTGATGTGGTTCTGCGTGGACCAGTGCATGCCATAACCAGTGTTTTTATCTTTCAAATGTAAAGCAGTAGCAAGCTGAACTCATAGACGGAAAAAGCATGCCACATCATCTAGGCAGTATACCATGATATTAAACGGTTTAATCATAGTAATATCCAATGAACATAACAGTTTTGCTTTCATTGCAAAGTCAGCAATCATTCTTGGTCCATTCATTTGGTAAAACATTTTCTTGCCTGTAATTATATCATTGTTACTTTTTATTGCAGCTGTATGTTGTTCTTGAAAGCTTCAGCAGACTATTTTCTCTTACAAAGCTGATAGTGTAACTGTGGCCTGCAAAGAATTAAGGTAAGAGCAGACAACTTATATTGTAAGTTAGCAGTATCCCGTTTAACCCCCCCATAGCCACTACCTTTTTTTGTTTTTAAATGTAGAGATTGCTGGGGGGTTAACATTGTCACTAATACCCTCTCACAATCCAGTGATAAACACCACAAACATTTTGTGCCACTTCTCCACTCTCCATAAAACTTGCAGAAGATTAGAGCAGTTGTCGAACTATGCTATTCATGTAACATTTTGACAGCTGTGCAGAAACACTGGTGAGGTCTAGTATCACCAGAATCAGAATATGTGTCAGTGTCAAGTGCACAAGATGCATATATAGTGCACTGCAGTTGTACACTAATCATGATGTTGACCAAGCAATGCATGCACACTACAGCAGTGTGAGCCCTTTCCTTTAGCTGTTCCTTTTACCTAAATGCCAATAGTGCCATTGGAATACAAGGCACATATACATCTATGGTGTGCTACCCCCTGAACTGCTATCCTTTCTGAATATTTTGTCTTTGTTTAATGAACATTAATTCACTCCACAAATAGTCATTCCATATATAACTGTAAAAGAGCATTCTCAAAGAGTAGCTAAATAGCATTAGCTGCTTGAATTTAATTTGCATAAATCTGTGCTATATGCTTCACTCAGCTTTGACTTGAAAATGTTTATTTCTTTTATATCACTTCACACCAGGAAACCACATGTGGCATGTAAGTCATCAGTTTAGAATTCTAATTAATGACAGATGGCAACAATTCCCATAATGTATAACTTACAGAGAATAGTACTCAATGTTGTGACTTTTGGTTTTTCCCGGTTAGGGGTCGCCACAGCGGAACTCCGGTCTGCTAATGATTGGCAGTTGATTTTTACGTACCGAGTTGCCAGCCCTGACGCACAACCTTCAATGAAGGTACGCCCATTCATGCATGTCTCCACGCAGAAGACACTCTAACTGAGTGTCGAACCGGACAACGTCTTACTGTGAGGCAACAATGCTACTACAGCACCACCTCCGCGGAATACTCAATGCACTGCAAAAATAAATAGTGCAACAAAATCTTCCACAGTAAAGTAATCTAAACCAAAAATACATGGAGGAAATATAAAACTCACTTTAATTCTTTGAAGTGATTTAAAGCTAATTTAAAAGTGATAACAGAGTTATACAGAGATTAATGTTACTACTTTTGGTCCCAGCCTAGAAGCACAGCTGCAGAGAGTTATGTCCTCATTATGTTTGTGTGGGTTTTTAATGTGGCTGATGTTTCCTTTCTCATATCAAAAGGTTTCCTAGAAAAATCTAACTCCCAGTCTTCACAAGAAACCAACTGGTTGAATAGTCACCAAATGACAACTACAAAAATTCACTGCTTATCTCAGGAAGCAAGACCACTCTTTCCCCAGCTGGATGACTTCAGCCCCCCTCTGAATGTATATCCCCATTTATCAGTAGTACTATTTCACTGTGCCAATGTTTATCACTATGGAGTTTGAAAGGTTAAAACAAAAAAATGTATGTTTTCAGTTTGTGTTATGAATGAATGTTAGGAATGAAAAGATGTACAGTTCTTTAAAAATGCAAGGTATGTACTAGTCTGGCAAGTTTCTAAAGGTGGAAATATACCTGTGCCTTTAAGAGAACATATGATCCACTGATAAGCCATAAGAATAGTTGCCAAGAGAATAAAAATAATTTTTAAATAAAAGAGAAAATGGGGCATTATAACAAAAAAGAAGAAAGAAAAATTATGGGTACAGAATGCTAGATTGGCATTATTTTATATTTTGGCAAAAGTTCCCAGCTTTGTGTGCAGTGGGATAAGCTCTGACTGAGACCTAGATGACCCAGGTTTAGTTAGTGGTACATGTGGTGAGTGCAGATTCGATGCGACCTTTTAAGACTCAACTTAAGACATTTGAACATACGTTAACACAATTTAGGAGCTTACATGTTGACAGCTGTTATTTGGTTGACTGCATTAAAGCTAAAAGTGCCCCTACGGGTTTGAGGTTGTGGAAAATATCACATGGAACACAAGCTTTTTCAGTATTTTATGGAGAACTTATTGAATTACTCAATCGAACTGTAATGGACTTAATGCATTTTCTCATTAAAGAAAATCAGTGTAAATCAGCCAGGTTAGATTTAGAAATTAAAACACTGAATACTATTTTGGAAAAAGACTTGTTTAACATACATCAGAATGATTATGCATTATGTGAGTATTTTTAAGAGGGTAGACAGATTAACTTTAGGGAATAAAGAGAGGAAACAGAAAAAGTTTTCTCATGAAAAACATGAGCATGACACACATAGTGTTTATTCTACCCCAAAACCTAAAAAATTTATTGAATGTGATGAGTCCAATGACATTTATTTGTCCCCCCAGCAGAGGGATGAGACATGTCTTTATACTAATGAGAATGAATGGGTATCGAATCATGAAACTAACAGCACAGCTGGTTTTGTGGATGATTTTCTAGATTCAGGGGGATTACACACATCAAAGGGACTGAGAAGTCAAAATTCCAGGATGGATTTTTCAGTGGGCCCTCAGAGACTGAATGTCAAACAGAGATGGAAAAAGAACTACAACAGGAGGAACTAACCTGCCTGAACAAAGTCAATACTAATGCTTATGGACAATTGAATGTTTTTAATTTTAGCCACTTGTAATTGAATGGATTTCATGAGTCTCTTTTTAAAAATGTTTTTTGTTTTGTGCCAGAATTTAGGACTGATATAGTCAAAATTATGATCAGTTTTAAACTGTTCACACAGAAACTTAGTCTTAGAATGTTTTTTGAAGGTAATGATTTTGGATTAATTGAAAACAAACCAGTACTAAAAAGAAAAAGTAATTTCATTCCTTCCTCACATCCACTGAGCTCTACCTTTGAGGAGGTGTGTGGAGATATGTATATATGTACTGGTCGGCAAAACATTTTTCACGATAATCTAACAACACATGAACATATATAGTTGAAAAATATTATGATGAACAAATCTATAAGAGTTATGAAGCCAGATAAAGGAGGGGGTGTGGTTCTTGTGGATTATGTTGATTACTCATGTAAAATGTTTGATGTTCTCAATGATGAAAAGGCGTATAAGAGGGTATCTAGAAACAAAGTCAATATTTCTTATAAGAAAATAGATCATTATTTGTTGGATATGATGTCCCAGGATTTGATTACTGTGGACATTTTTGACATTGTTAATGTTGAAAAACACTTGATCCCTTCCATGTTTTGGACCTCAAAGATCCCCAAAGATATTAACACCCCCTCCTTAGGCTGACTGTGGTGGCACATTGTTTCCAAGACTAAATTTCTGGTTGAATTTGTTGACATTGAATGTAAAAACATTTGAATGGGTGTGATCATGTGTTATGTTATTCTTGGCATCTCTTGAAGAAGTTACATGAACTTACATTTGAAGTAAATATTTTATTTTTAACTATAGATATAGTTAATTTATTTTCAGTCATACCACAAAGTTGTGGTTTAGTACAACATAAGGAAGTGCTTCATGAATTAACTTGTTTTAGTCACTAGGAGATAACTCTCATCAGTGAATTTATGGGCATGGTCCTTAAAAACAATTTCATATTCTTGACAGTGATTTTTTTCACCAGACGACGTGTTGCAATGGGAGCTAAATGTGCCCTCATTTTTGTTAACACTGTGTTGGTAGCATGAGAAAGACAGTCTGCTTTTAATTCACCTTTATTTGGCAGCGTGTATGCATACTTCAAGTTTTTAGATGACATATTTATTTTATGAAAAGGGAGCAGAGATGATTTAGCTGAATTTATATCTTATTTAGGGAGTACTACTGATTATTTGAATTTTACCCATACTATGCCCCCCCCAACTGCAGTGGTGGTGCTGCGGTAGCGTTGTCGCCTCACAGTAAGATGTTGTCCTGTTCGATTCTTAGCTAGAGCGTCTTCTGTGTGGAAACATGCGTAAATGGGCATACCTTCGTTGAAGGTTGTGCGTCAGAGCTGGCAACTCGGCATGTAAAAATCTACTGTCAATCATTAGCGGACCGGAGTTCCGCTGTGGTGACCCCTAACCGGGAAAAGCATAAAGACACAACAACCCATACTATGTCCCCCGGTGTTATGAATTACTTGGATGTCTCTATTTATAAAGATTTCTCAAATGAGAGGTACTTTTCAACCATTTTTAGAAAAGACACTTTTGTAACACTTACATTACAGTGGCTGCCATCCTAGTTTTCAGAAAAGAAGTATTGCAAAAGGACAGATGGTCCACCTATCTAAACTTATCACTGATTACATTAACTTTCAAGTGGAAATGAGCAACTTGATTTCCATTTTTATTGAGAGAGACTATCCACGAGACCTTTTGAGGACTTTAAAGGGTATTGTCTTGCAGGGTAGACGTGACTGCTATGCCCCCATTTTAGGGAGAAATGCAATAACAACGTCTACAGAGTTTAATTCAAAATTGGAAAGTAAAGTTATTAAGACAGGATCATTTGTTATTCGTTACAACAAAAAAGCATATAAAATTAAGAGATTGGTAACCTCTAATTGGCACTTAATCTTTACTGAAAAGCTTAAACAGAAATTAGGTAAGACCCTTCCCTCCATTTTACATATAGTAGGGAAATATAAAAGAACTAGTTAAAACAGAGGTTACTGCCAGTAATGACAGGTACAGATCAAAAATGTCGAAATGTGGCATGTGTTCTTTCTGCAGATATAGTAATGATATTATCTTTAATAATCTTTATACATTATCTGCATTTACATACCACCCAAAATAATATAACTACACTAGAGGCTTTTCTTAGCTGGGTATCTTCTACTTACTCCCAAGAAACAATAATACTAGGCGACTTTAATATTGACTGGAAAAGTGTTAATGCTGAAAATCCTACCTCTCATATCAATCTCCATGGCTTTACCCAAACCACAACCTCTACAACAAGAATTAACAAACCTAATAAAAAAAGAGAGTACCTTAGACTGGATACTCATAAATAAAGTGAAACAAACTTACAAAGTAGGAACCCTGCCAGATGATGTAAGTGATCATTCTTTGACCTACATCACAAGAGAAAAGAAAGACTTTCCAAAACCCCCACCTTTAGGACAGCACGCTCTACCAAACACTTTAATGCAGAATTATTTCAAACTGAGCTCAGAGCATGCAACTGGAACCCTTTAAAATCCCTTCCACTTGAAGAGGCTGTAAAGTATTTTAACACTACTTTCTTATCTATCCTTGATAAGCATGCTCCTAAACGTTCCATCAGAATGAAGCCCAACCTAGCCCCATGGCTCTTGAATGAAACTAGAAATCAAATTCTACTTAGGAACAAAGTCTGGGCCAAATGGAGATCTAATAGAAATAGCTCTGATCATCTCCATTTTAGGCAACTTAGAAATAGTACAAAAAAGGCAATACTTACAGACAAAAAAAAACTACCACTGTAAACTTCAACAAACTCATCAAAATAATCCTCAAAAGTTCTGGTCTTGCATAAATAAGCTCCTTTCCCCAGGGAAGTCCCAAACACCCACCCCACTTGATGCAGATCCAAGTACTCCCCATCAAACTGCCATTACCTTTAACTCTTTCTTCACTGAGACTATACAATCTCTAGCTAGTCAACTTATTTCTGAAAACTCCAGCCTTCCCATCAACTTACCACACTCTTCCTCTAAATTCAAACTACAACCCATCTCTACTTCTCTCATCTATAAATTTATTTATAAACTTAAGCCATGTACTCCATCTGCTGACCAACTTCCTTCCCAATATCTCCAAAAAGCAGCCAAAGTAATTGCCTACCCTATATCTATCCTTATAAATAGGACAATCCAAGAAGGAACCATCCCATATATTTGGAAAATCTCCCACATTGTCCCCTTACATAAAGGTGGAAACTCTAATGATTACTCTAACTATTGGCCAATTGCTCTCTTATCACCCTTAGCAAAAATTATGGAAAAATGCATTCACCAACAACTTTTACATCATCTCTCTCTACATAACTTAATAGCAAACTGTCAACATGGCTTTAGGCCATCACATAGTACCACTACTGCCCTTCTATCCTTCAAAGATACCATCAATAGAAACCGTAACAAAAACATCCTCTCATCTGCACTCTTCATTGACCTCTCTAAAGCTTTCGACATGGTTAACCATACCCTCCTAATCAATATTCTTGAATCTCTTTCCTTTGAGTCTCTGGCCGTTAAATGGTTTAGATCATACCTCAGCAATAGGCAACAGGCAGTTCTCTGGGAAAATCAAATTTCTTCCTTTTTACCTGTCACTATCGGGGTCCCTCAGGGCTCCATTCTTGGTCCATTTCTTTTCTCATTATTTATTAATGATCTCTATGTAGCAATTCCTCAAGCCACCTGTATTCAATATGCAGACTACTTCACACTAATATGCTCAGCAACCTCTCCATCTGAACTATACTCTCTTACTCAAAATGTTTTCAACACTGTAGAAACATGGTTTACCAAATGTTGCCTCCTTCTTAATGCCAAAATAACAAAACTCCTTCTCTTTATACCCACTACTAGGTCCATCCCCTTAGACTTCTCAATCTCTTCAAATAATGGCACTGTCATTTTCCCTGACTCTACCACCAAACTTTTAGGAATAACCATTGACAATAATCTCTCATTTGATCACCATATAAACAACACCATTAAAATAGTCAACAGAAAAATAGGCTCCTTGTATAGAATAAAACCTTTTTTAACCTCAACAGCCAGAGCCAAGATCGCTCACTCCCATCTAATCTCAACCCTTCTGTATGACTCACCTATATTTACCAACCTTAAGAAAGCTAACCTCAACAAATTAGCAACTTCCTACAATAATATTGCCAGATTCGCTACTGGCAATCCCTTCAGAACCCACCACTGTTCTAATCTTAGGCAACTAGACTGGCTGGAATTCCAAAACCATCTGATAATCTCCCAACTCACAATTGCCCACAAGATATTTTACCAACCCAATAATACCCCTATACTCTCAAAACTCTTAATCCCATATAATAATCTGAACTCCCTACATTCTTCTAGCAAACTCCTTGCTAGCTTAACAAAGTCTAATAACACAGCTGGTGACTCTCTGTTTACCAACACAGTGGGAAAAAACTGGAACCTGTTACCCAGTGAACTAACTCTAATTACATCCCTGCCACTCTTGAAACAAAAACTTAAAAAACACCTCCAAATGCACTGGCTATGCCCTTGTAGTAACCCTGGCTAACAACCCTCTTCACCCCTGTTTTTCTTCTCTTTAACCCTGACTAACAACCCTCTTCACCCTTGTTTTTCTTCTCTTTAACCCTGACTAACAACCCTCTTCACCCCTGTTTTTCTTCTCTTCCAACCAAACTTCCAAACATTTAAATGCTTAGTCTTGTAATTAAGACTGACACTATTTAAACTCTAATCAACTTATTGTTTAAATCCTTCAACCTGATGTGAACTATTGTACATGACACTTACTGTATTATATCTGTTTTTAGCTTTCTTAAGCAATATTATGTTTACTGTTACTTTTCTTAAGTGTTTTGATCTCTGAAATGTAATAACTACCTGTTTTATTTGGTTTATTAATCCTTTATTTACCATGTAACAATATTTTTATACTTTTGCATATCTGTGTGGAGCTTTTCTCCCCGGGCCTCTACTGAAAATGGATATTTATCCAGCTAGACTAGCCCGGTCAACAAATGTAAAATAAAAAATAAAATAAAATTATGGACAGTATATCGCTGTCAATGACTTTTATTGTACCATTAGGTGCCCGGGATATGCAAACTGTAATTCAGTGGGAATAATGTAACTGGCAACCTATGTTTCATACACAGCATTCTACGTAGGTAAAACTAAAAAGAAACTCAGGGATAGGGTCCAGGAACATCTTAGGGATATTAAGGATGACAAGTCCACCAGTGCTTTATATAGACACTCCCTTGATTGTATACATTTTAAAAGGTTTATTTTTGCGTTACCGACAAAGTCAATTTTAATGTGACGGGGATATAAAGAATTTGTTACAATTCAAGGAATTAAGCTGGCAGATTAGACTTAATGCAAGAAATCTGCCAGGGTCAACTGACAATTTATCTTTGAAAAGTGTCCCGAGAATTAGGAAATAAAATAAATATCTTAAAACAATTTACAATGTATTATTGTTTTCCACCAGGACTATGTTTCTAGTATGATCATGTCTGTATTTATGTGTTTAAGTATTATATACTTTTTCATCATGACATAATTATATTAAAGGAATTTAATTTATTTTACGTTATTAATTTATTATTCATTGACCTGATGACTCTGACTAATATGATTGATATATGTATAAAATGGGTCATCGCTTTTAGCTTTTAGATACACTCTGATGAAATCCCATGGAAATTTATATACAGGATAAAAGCACTTAGTGTTTGTCTTATTAAATGCTCATTATACTATTGTTGCCTGATGCTTTCTTTGCTCCCCACAATTTGCTTACTGGTGTTTTAGATTTTTGTTTCTGTTTTACTTTTTACTTTCAGTTTATGTATTTTACATTTGTTGACTGGGAAAGTCCGATTGGATACATGTCCATTTTCAGCAGGGGCCCGAGGAGAAAAGCTCCACAGTTAAATTTTAAACAAAATATAAGGTGCATACAGAAGCATTCAAATTTACATAGTACCAAACTTAACACTGACTAGTAACATAGCTTTGAAGCTTAAGATTTAACATATTGACATACACTGAACACATATTTTACAGTTTTAGGTTGAGGCATTACATAATGGTGAATTAATGGTACAGTTAATTAGTTAATTAGTTAATTATTAGTGAATTAGTGGCACAGTTGGAAGAGCAGAGGTGGGGAGTTTTGAATATGATAACCATTTGTTGACACACCCACCCAGAAGGGCCTTTGAAAGGTGCATATGTAGCAGTGTGAGTGTTCCTGTGTAATGGTATATGTGGGTTCACTGGTGATGTATGTGCTCACATCACCAATATGCATAGCAGGGTTAGGAAAGTATTGAAACTCCTATGATGGTTGACTTGGTGATGAAACTACCTTGGCTAGTTCTTGTCTCAAAGAGGAATCAATGGGCTGTCATGGTTGTGTCTCCTTAGAGGGGAATAAATAGGTGCTGGGACCCAAATGTGAAACAAATGGGTATCTGAAGTCGTGGCTTGATAGTCAGAAGACAGGGGCACATGGTATAAGGTAAAAACAGTTACAGAATATGTGACAGTACTGCTAGAATTTGCACAGTGTAGTTATATTAGGAAGTTAAAGTATTTTTGAAGAATTGTTTTCCTTAACAGATAAACTAATAGGAGTTTAAAATATTTTTGAAGGATTACTTTTCTTTAATAGATAAGCTAAGTATTATACAAGTGAAGAAAAAGTTGTTTTTCTATTGCAGAGGAGACCAAGTCCCTCTACACTTAAACTGTGTAAGAACCTTGTTAACACACAGTGTAGTTTTGTTTTCAATGAAAATAAATAAATAAATGATTGTTGAAATTATTGTGGGTCTCTTATTAATAATACCTTTGTGATTGATGGAGCTGCTATCCCAATAATATGGAAATTGCAACTGGGAAAAATTCAGCCCTTGTATGTAAATCTGTAAATTGGATTTTTGAAGGAAAAATGCTTTTTTGAGCATGAAGTTTTTAGGCAGTCACTACTGAAATATTATATTTATATAACTGATTTGCCTGTAAGACATCTCAAAAGGATTTTGTACCCATACTGAGTTTAGTGAAATAACACATTTAAGGCAGACAAAGACAAAAAATGCTCTGCATAGATAAGGAAAGTAAAATACTTGCCGTTAAGATATTTAAACTGTCACTAGTACTGTATATGAGGGCAGGTGTTCTTTGAAGCCCCAGATGACAAAATGTGGGATGGGCTAAGGAAAGAAATAGCAGGTTCTGTTTGGGATGTTAAGAGGATAAGACTGTACTCGGAAATGCTAGTTTTGCCGGTGAGTCAAAGGAGGGGTGGAACTGGGCCTTCCAGACCTCTATGTGTACTACTTGGCAATGCAAATTTGTTTGATCTATCTTCTTCTTCTTCAAAAAAAAAAAAAAAAATATATATATATATATATATATATATATATATATATATATATATATATATATATACCTAAGTGGAAAACGTGGCAGTACAGCAACGTGTGCAGCAGAAGGAGGGTAAGAGGTTAGGATTCTAGTCTCAATCAGTCAGTGTGGTAACTGAAAGGTAGTTAGAAGTGTATGCATATACTATGCTATGAAAGGTGTCAAAACAGGACAAGATGTACAGCTAGTTAGTATGGTTAGTACTCATAAAGATACTGAAAAGGAAGGGGGAGGTGAAGCAATGGGCTTCTGCACCATGTAGTTGGGGAATGCTGGGGATGAAACAAAGATATTGGAGAAAATCTCAAAAGGGTTAGTAGTTAAATGCCCGGAGGAATCAAAGACAGAATTCTGTCTTACCAGCAAGCATCTCTTCCATATCTAGAGCTAATGGCAGAACTTAAGGAGATAAAGAAGAACCTCAAAAAGATGGGGGATCCACAAAAACTGAACCTATTAGTTAAGTCAAGAGTTGACATGGCTTTGACCAATAAGTTACTATCCAAGGCATCTAAAATACTGCTTGACAATCATAAAGGGCAATAGAAGAAACTGAGGTATGACTAGAATGAAAAATTAAGTAAGAATATCACAGTAAATCACAGTAAACAGTAATATCTATAACTCTCTCAGCATACTGTCCCCTGCTTACCTCCTTCTCTCCCTCTCCTCAGTGTTACTATTTGTTCATAACTATTATTTAACATGTACACGGTACTAATTTCATTATTCTCACGGTGATCTTTACTGAAGTGCTTGTGTGATTTTCTTTTTGTACTTGTATCTACTAGAAAACAGTACTGAATGCTTCTTTGTATAGACTAATTAGATGATGTGTATTCTGCATATTACTATATGTATACTATTGTACTATCTAATTATTACATTTTGCTTATATTTCTGTGGAGGTTTTCTCTATGACCCTCTGCTGAAAATGGGCTTCTGGCCCAGTCAGACTTTCCCAGTAAATAAATAAAGCAATGGCATTATGTTTGGCTACAAAATACCAAACAGAATCAACAACGTTTAGGACTTTTGATGGGAAATGCTTGCACAGGTAGTTTTAGACATCAATTAAATTATAAAGAATGTTCTCATATGTCACAGATAGATTTGGGGGGTTTACCACTTCTGAACAAGGGATATGGAAACACATATTATGAAATTGTCCACATTTGATTAATTTAAACAATGATTTATAAAGGATGTTCAGAGAATTAACTGGGGATGCTACAATATTGATGAAAAAATAATGTTATCAAGCACAGATCCACAATTCAAAGTCACCAGGCATATTAATTAGTTATGATAGTAGTAAAAAAAGTTAACAAACAGTAGAAGATGCATGAATACCCTATGGTGAATGAAATGGTAGCCATAATGTCAGAAATTAAGAAATAAGGAAAATTAATGAGAAAGGGGAAAATGGAAATGTAAAAAACTCCAAATAGCTATGTTAGGAGAGATTATTAATTTTATTTTATTTATTTATTTAACATTTCTTGACCGGGAATGTCCAACTAGGTTCCACAGATCCTGTTTTCAGCGGAGGCCCGGGGAGAAAATGCTCCAAATGCATGTCTTTGGAATGTGGGAGGAAACCGGAGTACTCGGAGGAAACCCATGCGAACACAGGGAGAACATGCAAACTCCACACAGAAGGCACCCCAGCCGAGAATCGAACTGAAGAACCTCTTGCTGTGAGGCGACAACGTTAACCGCTGCACCACTGTGCCACCCATTAAGTAGTGAATTAGACTGGAGGAGCACCATCCTAATATATTTAAGTTATGAGAAAGTTGAAGTGATAAATAAAAATCTTATAATATTAAGTATTATAAAATTCTTGGTCATTAATATTCAAAAACATGTATCTGACTGGTCAGCCCAACCAACCATTGTAAAATCAGACTTTCTTCTATTAATATATGCTACAGAGCTTTCCAGTTTTCTTAATTAAAAAAATGAAATAAGCTTTTAAATCCAAACAGGTAATAGAGAGATGGGGACAGAGAAAATACAAGGAAAGTCAGGTACATTATGCAAAACCAAAGAAATGTACCTGATTATCCTTGTATTTTCTTTGTGCTGTCTCTCTTGTACATCAGAAGGGTTCTGGATTTCAATTTTTTTATTATTATTAAAAGAAATCAACAGAAATCTTCCTTTCTATGTTGCTTACTTTACAGAGCACTGATGTACTGAGTAAATGTGGGAATGTAAGTCCCATAAGCATGTGCAGTACATCAAGAAAGCCCAATGATATGGGGAAAAAAGTGGAAAAGCACCACAGTGCCGTTATACAAAGACATAATTTCAAAAAAGTAAGTACTTTTTTTCCTTAAATAATATCATTATACAATAGCAATAACCCATGGCTGGGTATGGGTAATGTTGTATGTACCCATGGCTGGGTATGGGTAATGTTGTATTTACCCATGGCTGGCCTTGTTTGGTCACTCATGCTTCTCCCTCATGATCAAACCACACCAACTGTGTGTAAATCCAGCATTACCCACACCCAACCATGAGTTATTGCTATAATGCTTAACAGTTAATTGTTGCTCTAACTTATTCCATTCTTCTTAGCTAGACATTTGTAACTAGAGAGGTGATAGAAAAATAATGTGTTTTAACTGCTACATTATTCTGAAAGTTAATGAATATGATTCATCGAGTAATGTATATGTACTGTTAGAGACCTGTTAAATGTGGTCACTGATTTTGATTAAATTGTTCTGCTTTTTATCTGCTTTTCGTTAATGACCATAATGTGAGATGCACGTGTTTAGAGAATGTCAGTTGTTGATAAAGAGAAATCTTTACAAATGTTGTTTAAAATTAGATGCATATATGTATGTTAAGGAATAGTTATTTGTATCATGCTGACATGGAAAGACTTGGGGTTGTTGGGATAGGAGGTAGGAAGATATAAAACCATTGCACATCTCTGTATATTGATTTGATATTTAAGCAACATATATATTTGAAATATTGAACATATTCCTATACAGCAATTACAGTTAAACACCAAGGTTAATGAATTTGAGTTCATCATTATAATACGTTCAGATTCTAACACATTGTTTCTGTACAAAACTGATGTCAGTGTACTGCATTCTCCATCAGATGTCTGTATTTTACAAGAGAAACACTTGGTGTGCACACAATTCCATTTAATACAAGGGATGGTTTTATATAATGCACTTATTTGACTCTGGTTTGAATAGATATTCTGTTGATTAGATTTTATGATTTCTTCATTGTTGGTGTTTTGAAAAACTCTTTCACGTGAAAGTTTTTTCAGGCTTTGATATCTGTCACAATAAAAAAAATAGCATGTATTATTTATTTATTGATATTTGATTACTGGGAAAGCCAGACTGAGTTGAAGCCTAGTTTCAGCAGAGGCCCATGGAGAAAAGTTGCAAAGTATTACAAAACATTTTAAGAACAATAATTTTACAATCTTTAAAAAAAATACAAAAAACAACTTAATTTTAAATAATTATAAATAATTGTACATAACATGAAAACATTAGTTAAGAATAGATATTCGTTATATGACAATGATTTAATATTTAGAGAAATGTTAGCCAGTTTATAGAAAAATTAAAGGTAAGTTAATATAATATAATCAGGAATTACAATATGAAGTGAGAAAAAATCAGGTTTATGCTATATTTAGAGAGAAAGCCAAGGGAGAGAGTTCAATTGAAGTAAGAAGTAAGTGAATAAAGGAGAGTAAGCAGGTGTAAGGTATGAATAGGTATATGTTCACATTTAGGGATATAGTTTATCCTAGTGTTAAGTAAGAACAAAGACAACTTTTGGCTAGGAAGTCTTTCAGAGTGGTTTTGAAGGATGGGAGGGAGGGTATTGACCTGATGGATACAGCTAAGGAGTTCCAGGCCTTAGTAACATGGTATGAGTACAGGCAATGCCCAGCAGATTTGATAGGTTTGTGGGCAGATAGAAGTTTTTTCACTAGATTATAATGACCAACTGGGAATGTATTTATGTACAATGATATTTAGTTCTGGATAAGCAGATAGATTCTGGATAATTTTATAGGTGGTAAGAAGCTATGTATGCGTTAGTTGATGGGGGCAGTTCTAATCAATTTAGGGGTTTTAGTGCTATCAGTGGACGCTTCTGAAAGAAGAATTTGCTACAAATTTAACAACTTTGTTATAGCATTGTTCATGTTT
The DNA here is from genome assembly GCF_019279795.1 of Protopterus annectens. Classification (NCBI taxonomy): domain Eukaryota; kingdom Metazoa; phylum Chordata; order Ceratodontiformes; family Protopteridae; genus Protopterus; species Protopterus annectens. The sequence continues at coordinate 443,936,742 of NC_056736.1, read as the reverse complement.
TGATTTTTGTGATGACTGAAGGTTAGTAATGATGGGAATGCAATAAAGAAGTGTGAGTAGGAGATAAGTAGTGGCAAGCTTAGTTTTATTTGTGCCGGTGAGAAAGTTTAGGCATTTATTTTTATATTGTTTTTACATTTAATGTGTCAATAAACTATTTCTGATTGTTTCATGCATTCATAAGTGCTCACACTGCATACTAGGCTAATGACCACTGTCTTAAGTCTAGCCATGCAACCCAAATATGTCTGCTATGTTTTGGTATCCTAAAGTTATTTTAAGAGGTATATGTAGTCTAGCGATTGGGTAGTCAATCACTTACAGTCTGCCTCTGTCCATAAGAGACATAGGTGCAAGACCACGGGTGAATTTCCAGTTCCCATCCACTGGTCCAAGCTACACTTGAATGGGATTAGGGAAGAACTCTGCTTTACATGGATGGAAGCCTGTTCCAGAGAATGGGCACTATCTGAGATGCATACCTGTTCTCCAACATCTTCTATTTATGTCCACGCAAGGTTTAGGTCCATAGCTTGGGTAAGTCTGATGCTATTTGTATTACAGCTATACAGAAGGTCCATCAGAGCAGAGTCCAAGGATGACTTGTAGGCCAGGCATAGATCACCTCTCAACAGTATGTAGGAGACTGAGTACATAGGTATGAATTTGAGGAAATACACAGAGTACATTGTTTACACCATGTATTCTTTTTATGTGCAACCTCTGTGATGTTGCAGTTGGTGTATGTGCTAGGTGAGGTATATATCAGGGGAGACTGTACTCGGTGATTGGAGTGATGAGGGCTGAGTGCAGTGAACAATGACTTTCTTGGACCAAGATGCCATACCCTTGCTTATAAGTTGTGCAATATAGAATGATTTCCTTACTACAGTAGACACATGATGGTCAAAGGCCAGGTTACTGTCTTCATGTGCCCCCAAATGCCTGACCAGAAAAGCAGCTAGTTCAAATAACACCCTGGACCAGTACTAGGAACTAAAAGAAAAAAAATACATTCCTTCTACTGGCACACCAACCAGGTGACCAGATGCATGACATGCTCCCCCCACGTGACCCAGCCATTCAGTTCCAGTTTCTATAGCCTGCCCCGACCCTCTTTCAACATATTATATTTAAAAAAATGTATAATTTCTTCTTTTAAACTGTAGCAAGCTCTTTGCTACAAATGTAACATACATTTGCTATAGTTTGTATCCTGCCTACATGAAGTGCTACAGCACTCATGTTTTAGTTACAAAAATTAAAAAAAAAGAAATGTTTTCATTTGAAACAGTAGAAACTGCTTGCTACAAATGTAGTGAACAGTTGCTACAGTTTATACTGAGCATGCATGGAGCACTACAGCACTCAGGTTATAATTATAATTTTTTTTTTTACTTTTTAGCTGTAGCAAACTGCTTGGTACAATGTAGCAAGTAGATGGTACAGTTCAGATTACACATGAAGTACTACAGCACTGAAGTTTTACCCCAAATGCAATAACGGCTTTTAAAAGCTGATATTACATTAAAAAAAAAATTGGGATTGGCTGATCATACCCCCAAAACTTTGCACCTGAGGCAATTGCTCTTCACACCCCACCCTAACTACACCACTGTCCCTGACTACTTTGTTTACTCTTACAGGTGTGTTAACAGTGTGGTACTTTCCAGAGGTAACCAACCTCCCAAAGGATGCTATTATTTATTTCTTGGGAGTGAGTTTAAAATCATGGTTCTGGCACCACTTATTTTTCTGTGCCAGCCCTTCTTGTAGGGTATTAGTGTCTTGGGGGATTTTGTGAATACATCCAGTTTGTAGTCATCTGCAAACTTAGTCAGCCAAAGGCCCTTAACATTGGCCTTGTATTCAGAGAAGTAGATGCCAAAAAAGAGTGGACCCAGCTCCGAGCCATGAAGGATTACAATAATGACCATCCTCTTTGTGGAGGTGGACTCCCCTATCCTAACTTCTTCAGTCATATCTGTGAGACAGCTGGCTATCCAGCAGGTGACATAGGGGTTAATACCTAATTTTGTGAATTTGTCTACAATGTCAAAGTGGGGTATAGTGTCCAATGCCTTGGTCAGGAATTTGATTTGATCATTATAATATGTTCAGATTCTAACACGTTGTTTCTGGTCAGGTCAAGATAAGCAGCATGCACTGTTTTACCTTTGTCCATAGCTTTGGTGACTTCTTGAAGAAGTCTACCAGGTTGAGAATGCATGACCTGCCCTTGATGAAATCAAGCTGGATTGGGTCCAGTATCTGAAGGTTTCCTATGTCATTGTTAATCATTTCTATGATAATTCTTTCCATGGCTTTGCATATGAGACTAGTACAACTTATGGGTCTGTAGTTACTGGGGTCTATGGATGGCCTGCCCTTGTGATACAGAATGAGAGTTGCAGTTCTCCATTTATGTGGCATGAAACCTGCCTGGAAGCTGTGTTTAAATAGTGATTCTAGTGGTCCTGATGGGTCACATTTCAAACTATTTAGGAGACATGCTGGGATATTACTGAGGTCAATCAATGCAGTGCTCTTGGAACTGAAGAGTGCATTCAGGACCAGATCCCCAATGATAGTTGCTGGAGTTATGTTTGATAATATTTTCAGATGGGTCCCTGGAAGGAGAGAGGGGTAAAATTGTAGCTAAATTTCTCAGCCAGTGAATGTGTTATATCTTCAAGTGCAGTGTAGGTGGCTCCATTTCCAATTTGTCCTTTGTGGTGCACTGACTTTGAGGTTGCAGACATAGCTAAATATTTTTTTTACCTGTCTATAGGGAGAAAGGGATAGCTTGTAGACAAGAAGAATTACTTTCATTTTTATTTCATTGTTTTACCTTTAATTTTCACTGTTTGTTGTTAGAAAGGGTTTTAGGCAGCCAAATTCATGTCATCCCAAGGAGCTAAGTCAGCTATAAATTCACTCAGACTGCAGTCAGAACAACTTACAGCTTATCTGAAACAATCTTATGTTTATTTGTGATTTATTGATCTTTACTATTAAAGCAAAGATGTAAAGAAAATCCAGGAATTATATAACTTTCAGAACTGGTATGGTAGGTCAGACCAATGGCCTATCATATTTAATTTAATATTTAGTTGTATACTGTTTGTGTGATTTTTCTCACAGAAGTTGACTTAAAATATCTTTGAATTCTGTGGTAACTGATTTTGATTATCATTTTAGAATGCTTTGTTTGCAGTTGAAAATGGATTCAGTAAATGAGTACACCATTAATGATTTGTTAAAGTACAAGTGTCTTGTACAGTGTTCTAAATGCTGTCTGTATTTAAAGGTAACACCTGATAACACTGGTGATCTCTGGTCCTCTTGTCAAAATTTAGATGATTTGCTTACCACTATTAATAGTACATCTAAACTTACTGATGATGATTGCTCTTGTGCAGTTGGCACAGTCTGGAGAACTGCTGATACATATATTAATGACTGGACTGATGAGATAAGTAATATTAGGCAAAGTGCAAACAAAACACATTTAGGGAAAGGAGGTGTCTTTTAATCACTCATCACCTATTAAACAAGATAATACCAATGACAGCTTTGGAATTCTGGTCACAAGTATTCAGCAATGGGAAAATTCAGAGCATATAAAAGAAAAGAAAATAGAAAGGGAAGGAAGACGTTCACAACAAATAACAAAGAAGAAAAAGAAACTGATTAATGTCTACAAAACAAAGGGAATATATACTAGAAAGGACTCGGGGCAGGATTCACAAAGCCTCCGTGTAAGAGTTACAAGGCTTACACGGAGGCTGCAGTCAAGGGAGCCCGCAGGATTTTTTGCAGGGGGGTGCAAACCCAGAGCCCCACCCACATATCTCACCCCGCCCCCTGCCAACACAGCCCCGCCCAAGTCCACCCACCCCAAGCCCCGCCCACACAGCCATTCCAGTGTCCCATTACTTTGCTATTTCTCCCCATTTACTGTAGACACTGTTCAAATCTGTGTGCATACTGTGTTATGCTTTAGTTCTACAATGATTACAGGCAGTTGGATTTAAATTTACAACTTTTATTTCAAACATTATAGCCCAAACACTGAGACATTTACTAAACCTAAACAAAGCAATAGTCTTACAATGAAAACAGACTTGGCATTAAAGCTTCTCTACTTTTGAAACTCACATTCAATGAAACGGCATTGAAACCCACATTCAAATAAAATGTATCTGGCCAGTGGCAGGTTATTTACCTTTGAACTGTTTAAGCAATAGGCTCCTTGCACACCGTTAGGGCCATGCAAAAGTTACTTGATTTACCTGATTGTATTAATTATAATATATAATTGAATTATATCCCTGTATTATACAGCAGCACTTGTTTGAGTGACTCTGCTGAAGTAAAAGTAATCTGAATAATTCCACATTAAAGATATCTGAAACTAATGAAGATGTTGTTGCTAGAAAACTGTATATTTCAGTGTTTCATCTACAAATTCAGTGCCTGCTGAAAGAATAAATTGCCTATGTTAAATTAAAAAAATGGTAAGCTGGTATATTGCAATAGAAAATGGATGACAAGCTGAAAAACAGGTTCATAGTTATTAGGCATCTCATCCAAAGGAGGACATCCTGAGGACTGCAGCATACAAATGTATATGCTGTAGGAATAGAACCTCAAGCCTTTACATTAAGATGCAAGTATTCTACTTGTGGTGCTACTAACATAGCTTTAAAACTTTATACCACAATAGAGATACCATTTGTTAAACAAAACAGTTGCACATTGTAAATAGACTTGGCATGAGCAGCAGTGAACTTCGCTTCCCTTAAAACTCACAGTTCCTTGAAAATGCACTTGAAAATTCCACCTGCTAACTCTAACTTGGGCATTTCACTTTCTCTCTTACAAAGATACCACACCCCTCAAGGCCTCACCCTTAGTGCAAGAAATCTTGACAAAGCCTAAAATAAATAGGGACAGATTATAAATATGGCTCTCAGAAACTTAGAAAATTGCAAGAGTAACATGATTTGTGATAGTATGCATTTTTCTAAATGACATGACATCTAAAACTGAAATCTCATTATTTAGCAACTTCAATCCTTTTAAGAGGAATATGGGGCAAAAATCTGGACAGCTGAGGGGTATGCTACCTCCCTCTTATACACACACCAAATAATTCTGGTCAGACTTGAATTAGTTCTGGGAAGGTTGCATTGAACGGCACCGTGCTTGATCTGAAGTGGGTGAAATCCTGGTAGCTAGTGATTGCAGCTCAGCAATGTGGAGCATTAAAACATTTTTAGCAGAGCATTGTTTCATCACTACCTATTGTGTTTGCACATAAGCTGTAGTTATTTCAAACATTTGCCTTTGTGATTACTACAGAGTACATTTACTCACCAGAGCTATTGTGTTTTGACTTCAGTTTGGAGCTAGTTGTTGCAGGGCTTGGCTTTTAAGTAAGGTAGCAATGCTTATTTACCATATACCATTAAAGCCACCCAACTACAAGTGTACTAACACACAGACACTGGTCTCCAATAAAATGTAATGAGCTTCTGAAAACGCTGTAATCCTGTCCTTTTATTTCAAATACTGTCATATGCATTTCAACACCCAAGGCTTATACATTATCTAGCTATGTAAATATTCTCTGCATGGCAACAATGAAAAGGCTTTCAATGCTGGCAATTCTTCAACAATATGCTTACTAAAGCTTACTTGCATCTTACAATGTCCGACAAGCTTACTTGCATCTTACAATCTCCGACAAGATTACCTGATGTTCATTAAACCATGGCTACTTAAACAGAGCAACAGGACACTGTGATAGCATGCAGTTCCTGAATAATAAGCATAAATCAACAGTATAAAATTGGATAGAAAACCAGAACATTTTGCAAAATCAAGGACAGATGAAAAGCCACAGTCATATTTGTGATCTACCTTGGATGGGGGAATACTCTGCACACTTACTGCATAACTGCTTCTTGCCTTCCTTGGACACATCCCGAGCCACTACAATGGGGGCTGGGGTGCAATAAGTATGTCATAATTTGAAATGTCTCTGGCTGACTGTGATGACTCTGACACTCCTACCTCTCAACTTCAGAGCAAGAAATCTGGACAAAGCCATACATAGAACTAGAAGTGGGACACAGGCCCAAAAATAAGGCCAATTTTTAAATATTGCTCTTATTAACTTAATAGAACAGGTAGATCTTGCATTAGTACAAATTTTCTGAAGGGTATAAAATCTGAAACTCAAATGTTATTATTTTCTAACTTCAATCTTTAATGACTTGCCACTAATTTGCCAGAAACCACAATTTTATGAAAACAGACCAAAATGTGATGCAAAATACCTGTCAAAAAGGGACACCTTTTAATATTAACAGTTAACTTGAAGCAGCTAACAAAATAAGAGCATCCACATGCATTTCTGAAATAAAGGTAATCTATAACTGATCATTACAGTTATAATTGTAAACCCTCCATATTTTCTTCCAAAATTGCCATTTTGGAGGAGGGATTATTAGGGAGAGCAACATTTTGAGCCAGAATTGGGGACAATTGAGATGTTTGGATATTCCCAATCTACAAAGTGATTTGCATGTACCTCTCAACCTCTTAATGCAGGAAATCTGAACAAGGCCAAATATATTGGGGAACATACAAACACTACTAAAAATTGATCTTGTATAAACTTAGACAGTCTTGCATTAGCATGCATTTTTCTGAAGGTTATGACATCTGAAACTCAGTGTCTGTCATTTAATGGCTTCATTCCTAAATGATTTGCTAGAAAACCACAAATTTTATGAGGAACAAACCAAAAATAAGCAGCAAATATCTATTAATTCTGCAAAGATATGGACAACTGAGAGGTATAGTTCAACCGGGCTGTCCGAGTTTGATACCCTCACAAAATCATGGTCAAATGGAGCCTCCCCCCCTGCAGCCATTCCAATGTCCCATTCCTTGGTTATTTTGCCCCATTTACCATAAACACTAATGTGCATACTGCTTTACTTCTATGATTTAGGATTTCATTTGAAAGTTTTATTTTGCATTTTACAGAACAAACCCTAATACATATCTGTTAAAGCAATGCAGTCTCAATGAAAATAGACTAACATTAAAACTTCTCTGCCCTTGAAACTCACATGCATTAAAACAGCACTGAAACCCACTTTCAGAGAGAATACATTTTGCCAATTGCAAATATTAACTCTGGGCTGTCTTCAAAATCATAGGACCCTCGAACATAACATACACATGCTCTTTGATACACCTTCCTGACTATTACATTATATTCCTTGTACAATACAGTAAGGTTGTTAAAGGGCATTTTAAATTTATTGTTTTGAAAATTTTTCCAGTAAACAAAGAAACAAAATGCATCCACCAATGACAAAATTGCCCAATTCAGAACATTTCCATCATAAAAGTCTACTCAAGTCCACCAGTGTCAGTAAAAATATACACAATCTCTGTAGTAAAATCCACATTGAAGAAATTTGTAACTAATAGAGGTTGCTGCTAGCAAACACTTTATATGTCATTGTTTAATCTACAAATAAAGTGCCTGTTGCATGCACTAAAAATGAAAAGCTAGTAATACCGCAATAGAGAATGGATAGCAAACTGTTAACAGGTTCATAGTTACTAGGTATCTTTGCCAAAAGGACTGTAGCATCCACCCTCTTTACAACACAATACAGCATCAGCAATGCATTTACCTACTGTGGGAGTAGAACCCACAGCCTTCAGCATCTAAAGCAAGTACACTATCTGTTGTGCTATTAACAATGCAAGCAGACTAAACATAAGCAGCACTAAACTTTCCCCTGCAGCTCTCAGCTCCTTGTAAAATCTACTCGACACTCAGCTGTATCTCTGAACTTTGCAGCACAAGAAATCTGGAAAGCCAAATTTATTGGGGGCAAAAGGCCAAAGACCCTTGCTTGTATAATGTTTGAAAGTTGCTAGAATAAAATGCTGCGTTACCACCATACATTTCACTGCCACGCCTTGGACCCGGGGGACCCCGTGCAAAACAGACAAAGCGACATACCACTACGCCAAATCAGCTGTTTTGTGAAAGAGGAAGACTGAAACTTTACCATTTAGTGAATTCAGTTCTCACCATAGCACAGCTGTCAACCTTAGCACAAAGACCTGAACAAAGCCAATAATGGGTGACTACAACCACCAAACATTCAGTGAATTCAGTTCTCACCATAGCTCTCAACCTCTTAGCAAATAACACCCGGACAAAGCCAGTAACGAGAGAATATAGCCCCAAACATTTTCAGTGAAATCAGTTCTTACCATAGCTCTCAACATTAGCAAAAAAACTGGATGAAGCCAATAAATACCTGGATGAGGCCAATAAATACCTGAACAAAGCCAATACTGGGTTAATACAGCCCCCAAACATATTCAGTGAATTCAATCCTTATCATAACTCTCAACCCTAGCACAAAACCTGGATGACGCCAATAATGGGGGGAATACAGTCCCAAACACAGGGATACATTTCAAATATTCATCTTGTCCACTTAGAAAATTGCTAGAATAAAAGCTTGCTTTTGTTACCATACACTTTTTGAAGAATATGAAGTCCGATATTGAAATGTGTCCATTTTTTTAACATTTATTAACCAGGAAAATCTGACTTTGAAAAAAAAAAGCTAATTTTTTAGCAGAGGCCCAGGGAGAAACACTCCAGACAGCCAAGAATAAAACCAGATAAGATTTAGCTGTCAGGCAACAAGGACACAAATGCAGAAACCACAGATTTTATGAGGAACAGAAAAAGTATGAGGGAAAATCCTGCAATGTTTTTACAAATGGTGGTGGGTAGGGAATTCAGGCTCTTGCCACTTGGGCACAAGGTTCAAGCCTTATTCTCTACCCACCACCATGTACACCTGGGGCATTACACACACACACACACACACACACACACACACACACACACACACACACACACACACACACACACACACACACACACACACACCCCTACAAGTGTCCCATCTTCCGTTCCCGCTTACTATTCCGTTTCACACACAGCCTCACAATGTTTCACAGCACTGAAATGTCCTATTCTGGTTTCATCCAGTACAAAATAATATCATCTGCATGTAATGCCAACTTTTCTTGGTTATCACACCAATTATAGCCTTGCATTTTTGAGACCCTTATTTTCTTTGTCATTGGTTCTAAATATAACACAAATAACAAAGGGAAGAGAGGCACCCCTACCTGGTTCCTCTGCTCAAACAAAACTTACCAGAGTGGAACCCCCTGCTTTAATTTTTGCCTCCAATCCCTCATATAGCCTCATAATCAACCTTATTATCTTATCAGGGAATGCAAACGCTTCCATTGCCCTGCTCATAAGATCCCTGCTTACTCTGCCGAATGCTTCCTCTGCACCAAGACCTACCAACAACAGCAGTGTTTTCTTACAATCTGCTTCCTCTGGATCATGGTTGTTCTATTAATGTTGTCAAATCTTTGCCTGTCCTCCACAAAACCACAGTGGTCCATATCTATCATTTTTCGTTACTTTTGCCATTCTTACAGCCATTATAGATATAAACACTATAATCATGGTTTAGAATTAAAATGTGTCTGTATGAAACTAGATCTGATGTTTTTTTTATCATCTTGAGGTATTACAGTCATCACTGCTTTCTTCCAGGATGCTGGTGCTTCTTTACCTTTAAAATGACTCTTAAAAACTTTCATATCTGTATCACTTTCTTCCCTTATCTTATCCCTTACAGCAAAACACTATTGCAACTACTAAGGCAGGTACCATAATTATGGAAATAATAATAATAATCCCCACCACAGAATGAAGTATCACCCTCTCTCTCTGTCTCTCTCTCTCTCTCTCTCTACATCCAGCCTGTTAGTGACCTATGCTACTTCATTAACGCAAGAAATTTCTTTGAAAATAGCACTGCCGATGTTACTCTCGTGTCATTCTGTAAATGCCCTCCACTAGTAAGACTAAAAAAATTAAATGCTCCTGAATTAGCATTTCACTTGCATGAAAGGGTTAAATGCATGAATAACTTATGAACTAAAATAATAAACATAATAATAACAATAATACAACTTTTAACTAGTTTTTCTCATTAAAACTGTGCATACTGATTTTACTCTTCCAGACACCGGTGATGAGCTCAATGTCTGATTTCCTAACAGTATGCCTTCATTTTTCTGTTATCTGCAGATCATTTAGTCACGACACATTGTCTGCACCTGAGGAAATCTCAGCATGTGCATGATGAAAAAATACGTTATGGGACACTGGAGCACCTGACTGCATGGAATGATGGATGCCAGGACCTGCCGGACAAAAGTTACAGTTTTTAATTAAGTAGGTAACACATGCATCATTTGTCAGGTTCCTGCATTCAAATGAGGAAGATGGCTAGTTTTGTTTAATTTGTCAGCTATCTGTAGAAACTGGTAGAATAAAAGAAATAATATTAAACAAGGAGCATCATACTATCCTAATGGAAAAGATCAAACTGCTATGAAAACTTTCATCCTTTGCTGCACTTACATCTACAGTAAACTCTCAGTTAACCGGAAAACTCTTCCGTTTCACACACACACACCTACCTACCTGAAAGTGTCCCATCTTCCGTTCGCTTACTATTCCGTTTCAGGTCCCATCTTCCATTCCTTTCGAATAATAGGTTGGTACTAGGCTATCAGCCCTAGGGCCTATACAAGCCTAGCCATAACAATTCCCTGGCTATTTCTTCCCACACTATTTACTTCCCTGGACCCCTGTCTAGCAGGGCGACCGACGTGACCCCGGGGTGAATTTCCTTTCTCCCATCCAATCGTCAAGGTTCCTTTTGAAGAGGACCAAAGAGGCACTCTGCTTGACATGCATGGGCAATCTATTCCAGAGTCTGGGGAGTCTTATTCCAGAGTCTGGGGAGTCTCTGGGTCAGGAACCTAACCCTCCAGCATGTTTTGTTTATTGTGATGACAAGGTTAAGATCCCTGGATCTCCAAACACCATTACATTGGGCGACTTCAACTACCCAAACATAGACTGGGAGCATTACTCTAGCTCCAACACCCTAGCCCAAAGGTTCCTAGAATTTATAAACTCAAATGCTATGGAACATCTTGTTACCACTCCCAGAAGAGGGGGAAAACATACTGGACCTGCTCATCACTAACATGGGGACTCTATGCTCCAGACCAGAAGTGTATCCCTCACTGGTAAGATCAGACCATAAACTAATCTCACTGGATATTCACATCCCGACCCCCCTGCCCAGAAAACCACAGTGAAAAACTTCTAAAGCAAATTTCACACTCCTCAAAACCGAGGTGGAATCTTTCAAAGCCCCGGGCCTGTGGAAAATACAGCCCAGACCGCAGAATCCTTCATAAACGCATTCTATGAACACCTTCAGGAATGCATGGATCATGCGATCCCAAATAAAACCAAGACCCAATCCTCCAAAGGCAGACGTCCTGTCTGGTGGACCCCAGCCATAAACAAACTATACAACAGAAGGAGGAAGCTACTAAATGATAGAGCAAAATCCCAAAAAGGGAAGGCATCACTGACCAGTATTAGCAAAAAACTACGGGCACTCATAAAATTGTCTAAGGCCAGCTTCGAGAGACAAATTGCACAGGACACTGAGGATAATCACAAGGCTTTCTTTAGTTATGTTAGGAACCTGGGTGGTAATTCCCAGATATGCTCAGAATTAGTTCAAAATGACAAAAAATACACTTAACCCACAGACATTGCCAACATCCTAGCTGACAGGTTCAGCAAACTTCTCCCCTCCCCACCAAAAGGGCAAATATCTATCCCAGCAGAGTGCTGCCCCTGACATCTCAGATGCTCAGGTAAGAGCCTCTCCAAAGCAAAAACACACAGCATCAATGGGACCAGACGGTGTCCCGGGCTGCGTCCTACATGAACTCCAAGAAGAGCTAAACCCAAACATAAAACTACAGGATATGTGCCCAAAGAGTGGCGTACAGCAACAGTGGTCCCTCTCCATAAAGGTGGTGCCTCAACGGATCCTGGAAACTATCGCCCCATAAGCCTGACTAGCTTGGTCTGCAAAGCTATGGAAAGGATCATCATGGACATCATAAATAAATAAAGATATTGGGGACCTACAGACACTGGATCCTACCCAGTTTGGCTTTGTTAAGGACAGATCCTGCCTCTTAAACCTGGTTGATTTCTTTGAAACAGTCACCAAGGCCATTGACAAGGGGAAGGTGGTCCACACAGCCTACCTGGACCTCGCAAAAGCCTTCGATACAATACCACACTCTGGCATTACAGATAAGCTCACCAGCTTAAATATAAACCCCTATGTCACTGGATGGATTGCAAACTGGTTCAAGGACAGAACCCACATGGTTAAAATTGCTGGAGCCATGTCAGACTCCAAACCAGTTACAAGTGCTGTCCCACAAGGCTCAGTCCTGGGACCTCTCTTGTTCAGTATATATTTCTCGGAGGTACAGGCCAACACGGAAGGACTGTGGCTGACCAAGTTCGCAGATGACTGCAAACTGGGCGCCATAATCGACTCTCCAGCCGACACAAGCATCCTCCAAAAGGGCCTCATAGAAACAGACAACTGCTGCCAGAGCCATGGCCTCAAGCTAAATGCCAAAAGTGTATAGTCATCTCCTTTGGCAAAACAAAGTGCCACAAATTACCACATAGGTGGTAATCCATTAAGTACAGAAGAAGTAATTGGGGACCCAAGTTGATAGCAATCTCTCATTTGACAACCACGTGGCCAAAGTGGTTAGAAAAACATTTTATATAGCCCACCTAATCATGAAGGATTCACATCTAGATCAGGGAAGGTCATGCCTCTTTACTCATCCCTCATCAGGCCCATAATTGAGTACAATGCCCCTTTGGGATGTACCTTACCAGACACCTGCAGCAACTGGAAAGACCCCAAAAGTACCTCACCAAGAGGATCAAAGGGCTCAAACAGATGCCATATGCTGCCCGGTTAAAGAAACTCCAGCTCTACTCAGTGGCACAGCCTGTTCAGAGGCGATCTGTGCCGGACGTATAAAGCCATGTCCAACCAGGAATTAATGGACATGCGCACCTCAGAAAATCCAAATCCCATGAACTACGCTTGAGAGACTTGAACCTCAGCAGTGAAATAAATAGGACATGCTGGAGGGACAGATTCATAACCCAGAGGCTCCCTTCACTCTGGAATAAAATCCCAGTCCAGGTTAGGCAGAGTCCCTCATTGATTCTCTTCAAGAGGAATCTTGATGAGTGGATGGGAGATCGTAGGTTTACCCCGGGTATCACTTCTGTGTCACTGTTAGACAGAGGCACAGTATACTAACCTCGAAAAAGGGCATAGCAAACTAAATTTAAAATGGGTGGCGAAATCCAAACACATTCTGGCCAGGCTTATAAATGCCCTAGGGCAGATAGCATAGTATGAACCTATGGAGCGTGTGTCTCTGAGGGATTGGGATTTCTTTAAGTGTAGCCTGTCCAACAGCTCTGGGTTTGACATGGCCCTGTATGTTAAGCAAAGATCGCCTCAAAGTAGACTACATGTGACAGAGTACAGCTGGAGTTTTTTTAAGGCCCCATTTGGGATGTACCTCACAAGACACTTCCAAACAGCTGGAAAGACCACAAAAGTACCTCACCAAGAGAATTACTGGTCTCAAACATATGTCCTATGCAGCCCGACTGGAAAAACTCCAGCTGTACTCAGTGGCATACCTTACTCAGAGGCGACCTCTGCCAGACTTACAAAGCCATAACCAACTCATTGGACATGCTCCACCTAAAGAAATCCAAGGCACTGCGAGCCACTGCTCTAGTGAGCTAAACCGCCACAACAACAAATAGAACATGCTGGAGGGATCGGTTCCTATCACAAGAGACTCCCCATGCTTTGGACCAAAATTCTAACTACATTAGGCAGAGCTTTCACTACCACTCTTCAAGAGAAACCTTGATGAGTGGACGGGTAACAGAAAATACACCCTGGGATCACTTCATTGGCTGCTCTTGACAGAGGCTCAGTTAATTAATCAATGGGGAGACGAAGCTAACACACACTGGCTAGGCTTATAAATGCGCCGGGCAGATAGCCTAGTACCTACCTATGAACCTATAAATCTCTGGGCCCCTTCCAGCAGAGCAATATGCTAGGTTCTGCACATACCAAAGGGACACTGCCCACTTATTTGTTTAGAAATCTGGGGCTGGATTGAGGAAGGGACTACTGCCCTCCCCCCATACATGAACCGCCAAAAAATCTTAAACAAAAGATAAAATGTTCACTTCACAGTTCAAACCAGTCTCGTTCCATTTCAGCTGCTGAACTCTTGGTGAGAGGACCAGCTGCCTTCCACAACCTGCCAGACACTTCAATTCCACAAAATTAAATGTTAATACACTCCATTTACATACAAAAGTAGCAAAGCCTAGGGTTGATAATTGCAATAAAAACATATATAGCTACATGTACACTGAAATAGCAAATGGAAACAATGAAACCATACATTTTGTGGTGCTTTAACAGGGCAACTTTTTTCTTCCATTTTAACAAAAGCTAATCTTTATGACAACTGCAGTGGTGTGCTTCCAGGTCATGTAATTGGCAGGTGTGGTTATATTTGGTGGAGTTTGCTACTTACTAGACAATCTATGGGTTATTATTCTCCACATGTGATGTGAAATGCTTAATACATAGTACAGACCTCCATTCCTCGCACCCACCAATACTTTCACCATCCTACAATCAAAGCACAACGATCAATAGAAAAACTCCCACTCTACTTTGGCCCTTCAAACCCATTGCCTGGCCCACATTCTTCTAGCCAGTGGGAAGCCAATTAAACTGTCACATTCTTGGGGTCCCCACTAATATTTGAGCTTCTCAGTTATACACACACATAGTTTGTATCTTTGGTCGTTTCCACTTAAGTGACATTCTGAAGGGAATTTGGTAGACAGCATGCAAGAGCACCACCACTGAGGAATCTCAGTTATAATACGCATCCTTCATTCTCACACACAATACTCACAGATATGCATATGCTGTCCAACAAAATCTACCCAACATGAAAAAGTGCACTGAAACTTCTGGTCTTGTGTAGAGGGCTGTTGCCACCCCCCCCCCCAACCACCACTTTCAATATACGTCTGAAACGGTCTCTATACATTACTTTGCGCATAGGACAGCCACAAATAAATATAAGAATAAAATACCTTCAGAACTTATTCTGGAAGGTTCGGGTACTCTGATTAGGAGGAAAGGCTTACGCAGCATGACAGTGAATGGAACAAGGAATTACAGATTTATTTTGAGTTAACAAGTCTAACGTGAATAGTAGAGGGCTGCCGCTCCCTCAAAAAAATAAATAAATAAATCAGGGAAATAGAATTTCCTAGTATGGCCGCATTGTACAGTAGTAAAACTTGTCGCCAACAAAATGTGGGCATACGGATGTGATCAGTACTCAAATATAAGGGTATACTGAATGCACATGGAAGACAGCAGTGGGCGTGGCTTCTCCGAGCACCTTAGGGAAAGGAAAACGCACTTCAATACAACCATTTTCACTTATTACGACTATACAACACCGCTCTTAAACTAGTTTTTTTTTTTTTTTTTTTTTTTTTTGCAGTTGTACTTAAAACTGACATCTACCCACTATATACTTTTGCACAGCTCATCCATACTCAACTTCAAGTCTTTAGCTCTAATTCCATCGCTTTTCTATTTTGCCCAAACGCTTTCCTTTATTCTTCTGAACCTAACCGGGTCTCCTCCGATTAGCGTCTGCAAACTCCTCTCCCTGAAAGTGTCCCATCTTCTATTCCCGCTCTCAAACCTTTAAATCATTGCATGAGCGACAGCGATGATGTCAGCACGCCCGCGACTGGACAGTTAGCACAGACTTCTTAAAGAAGAACGCACATACAAAAAAAAAAAAAAAAAGTTTTTTTAAATGATCTAGTCAGCCGATTCCAGGGGGGTGCAAGTGCACCCCCTTGCACCTGCCTGCGGGCGCCCTTGGCTGCAGTTAAACGGTGTGACGTCAGCATGTCATGCATATGCATGAGGGCATGCTGAATCACACCTAAGTCTTACACGGTCTGTGGTAGACAGTAGGGGGCGTGTCCGTAGGCCGAGCCCTGCAAGCGGACACGCCCCCAGAAGAGTAAAAGTGCCTAATGTAAACCCCCACGACAGAGTACATGGAAATGTGAATAAACACAACACCACACATGCCCCCACAGACTATGAACATAAAATTATATAAATGAACATGTTATATTTTTTTTAAATTGTAAAGATGTTTGCCTGTGAGTGCGCTCGTTTGCGCGGGCATGTCCGTAGCTCAGCCATAGTTAGCAGTAAGTGGAAAAGCATATAAGAACTAACTATGCAAAGTAAGCCAAAAAGCAATAGCGTAGCGGTAGAGACGTTGGCTGAACAACATCAATTTTTATTTGTAGTGAAATAAGCACGAAACAAGTCCCTGACATATATGTACACATATAAAATTATATTTTATGTAAAATGTAATGAAATAGGCCATTTATTTTGAAGAAATGTGAGATAAAAAAATAATAAAGAATGCCAGATGTGCCTATAGCTGAGCTACAGTTTAACAAGTTGAGTGCATCTGCCCGTAGGTGAGCAGTGGTTTGACATGTGTAAAATGAGTGCCCGAAGGTGAGCAGTGGTTTAACAGGTGCAAAATGAGTGCCCGTGGGTGAGCAGTGGTTCAACAGGTGCAAAATGAGTGCCCGTAGGTGAGCCATGGTTTAACACGCTGAAACTGTGTGCCCCTAGCCGAGCTGAGCATAATATGCGTGCTTACAGCCAAATGAAGCGTAAACCAGAGTAACCCATTTGTGCAGAGCTGTGCACCGCGCCAACAAGCTAACCGATGGGCAACGTTGAGCAAGCTGTAACAAAACTGCCTTTACACAGACACACCTCCTAGCCCATCTAGACAGTCATAAAATATAAAATGTAGTGGCCAGGTTCGAACCCAGGATACCATGCACCATAGTCAAGGTACTGAACCACTAAGCCATGACAGCTGTGTGCAGAAAGGCAGTAATAGCAAATATATAGGAATGAATAGAAAGAGGAGCATGACAAAGCAAGTTTTGTGAAGCTGATACAATTCCAAAATGGCCAATCACAGATAAGTGCGGGAAAAACGGCATATATAAGCCCCATAGGCGGGAATACAGAGCATAACCAATTATAGAACTAACTTGCAGCCAGAATGTCAGGAATAGGTGAGGGTAGTTGCTTCCGAGCACAGAGGTGGGGCATTGAGGAGTCCAGATATATGGTTTGGCTCCTTGTCCACAATCATGAGGCTCAACTCATGCAGGGCCAGGTCCTGTAGGGAGCATATAGAGCTGAGGCGTGGGACCGGTTGACTCATGATCTCACCAGTGCCACAGGGATTCCAAGGACTGGTGAGCAGGTCCGTCACCACCATGCGGACCTGAAGAGACGCAAGCAGGTCCAACTGAACCTTTGGATCCAGGAGGCCCGGCAAATGCCCAACGTCCCACTACTGAGTAAGTTACATCTAATTATGTATGTAAGAAATTAACCTAGCTGATATTATGGAGATGTGTATTCCAATATTACTTTATTTATATTACAACTGCAGGTGTCCATTCTGCGAACCGCAGAGCCTATGGCGATAGGCTGGTGCGGTTGCGCCAGCAGGCAGGTCAGTAAGCCTCTCCCTGTAATTGTAAATAAATATAAAAGTATGACAGTTAGCAAAAGAGTGCAGTGTACTCACTAAGTAATAAAATGTGCAAGTAACAATGTAAGAGTGTTTGCAAGTATTGCTTGATTACAAAAGTGTGTTGCAGTCTGTAATCCAAACAGAAAAATGAAAATGTTTGAAATAAAGTCTGAAATAAAGATGCCCCACTTGTAATATAATAGTACACAACCTGCAGCAGGCTGAAAAGTATAGCTGCAGAAGATGAGCAAAACACGTGTGAAATATATCCCTGTTGAAATACTGAAACATGACAGAAGTGAGACTGTTGGAAAGGATTGTAATAACTACAGGTAGAACATGTCAATAAAGCCTAGAAGTAAGTACCATCCTGAATTGTAAAAATAAAACAAGTGAGAGAGTGTGAGAAAGAGTTATGAATCCACCAATAAAGTAGTAATAACTCCTGAATAAAGTATACTGCAGTCAGTACAGAATGAAATGAATGTGACAAGCAGAACCAAACTGCGAAATGTGTTCAAAATGTTCCTGCAGCTGGAATGTGTATCCCAAAATCTGGATATGTTGCTCTCAGTCTGCAATATGCAGATAGTATGATTGTCTGAAATACCAAACATCCACAGTTGTCTATAACTATATAAAGCAAATGTAGCAGGATGATGTAGCTGAGCAGAGCCAGATATGAACGTGTATGAATAAAAATGGAAATGTATATTGACGTAGCAGTAACATTCCTATCACCAACTTGAAGTAGTTATCACATAGGAAACTGTAGGTAGAACTGTAGTGTGAATATATCTGCAGCTATTAGAAATGTACAGCATATGCATTGGTATTTGAAGGTGTTAATTATATTTTCTTCACCCTACCCTATAACCACATATAATCCATTCCACGTGAAATTGGTATGTGCAATCACAATTAACACCCCTGGACATTTGTCCTGTTGGGTCATACATATTTGCATGTACGTTGATGCATCTGCCCTGTTCATACATCCAAGCCTGATGGCCTGTTGTCATCAATCAATCCTGCATGTTGTTGGACTGTGTATTGCTGTTCAGATTATGCATGTGTTATGCTCGCTGTTCAATGGTGTGAATATCTGGGTGTTTGGTTAATGGGAATACTAATGCATGCTGTTACAACTAATTGCGAATGGTATTGTATGTTACTAACCCAAACTGTCATGACATAATGCAAAACATAGGATGACAGGGAAGGCGGGTTCCAGCGGACCCACCTCTCCCACCTCAGCTGGCGAGTGCACCTGGCAGTAGTGCCCAGTCCGGACCCTCCTCCGGTGGCCCTGTGCCACCTGCGGGTGGAAGCGCTGCAGGGGATGGGGCTTGTGCCCCCTCTGCAAGTGTGGCTGGAGGAGAAGCACCACTCACCCTCCGTAGCGTCCGGACTGTGGTGAGTAGGGAGATCCAGGAATCTGATCTTGGGCCCCCACGTCAGCTTGAGGCACAGGTGGCACAACTAACGGGCATGCCTGTTGCCCGGCCTACACAGCCCCCAGCACAGCCCCGTCCTGGGCAGTGAAGGCACAGTGGCAACTGCCCATGGGTGGGGATATCAGTTCCACTGTTGCCATCTGTGGGCTCATGGGCTCTGGATATCCAAACATCCGTCCCCGTCAATTGTGTAACCCCCCCACACGTGTCATACACCGCTCCTGTATGCGTCTTGTTTGTCTTATCTGTTGACCTACCCAACCTACCTCCCCAGCTATAGCGACTTCCTTTACCTGATATACCACTCTCACCTGAAAAAAAAAAAAAAAAAGGGGGAGGCACTCTGTACCCACAAAAAAATTACACCCCATACATAGCTGCCCTTTCCGCACACATGTCTGCTGGACATGGAAACTATCAATTACAATTGGCTGTATAACAAGTATTATTGTTGTCCTTACACCTCTCTCAGGGGTGGAAGGTTTCAAATGTCACATCAAATTACAAACATATGCACAGCTGTTGCTGATGAAGAAATGGGCAGCTATGGGCCTTACCTACATCCCTCCTGCAAAACCCAAGCTTGTTTCCCTACTGTCTTACCCTCTTTGTGACCCCTTTTTCACCACTTTCCTGTCTCCCCATTTTCATTTCTTTCAAAGAAAATAGCGCGGGTGTGCGCACGAGTAAGCACTTTTAAGCGGTTGTAAGTGGGTGTGTGCGGAACTGAATGCCAGTGCACATGCATGAGCTCCGCGCAAACCAGCGCTAACCCGGTTACAACTGCTTAAAAGTGCCTTAGTCACTCTGAATGACAGGTCCTGTAGTCTGTTCAAAAGCAAAATAAAATCCCACTGTCAGTCCCGAACCCAGGACCTTGGAAACAGTAGTCTGCATGACTTACCACTAAGCCATGACTGTTATATAAGAATATTGTGCTACAATAAATATATCATGTAATAGTAGGAATGAATGTAAAGGGAATATAGGATGTGTAGTTCACAAAACATGTCATGTATATTTACTGTCAAATCTAGTGGATTTCTATAATAGTAGTGTGTGAACAGAAACAGCCATGCTAGTTGGTAGCCACACACCACAAGTCCCACAGGAAAGCACACACACCCATATTAACAGTAGTAGTAGTAGTTGCAGGTGTCAGTTTACATACACACTTAGTACAGGAAACAGGAGAGATGAATGGAGAAATGTTAATCTACAACACAGACTGAATTATGAGAGAGATACTAACCTTTGCACTCACAGAACAGTGTCCACAGCATACCAGCATGGTCCCAGCCCTTACAATCTGAAAGGGCAATGCCTATCTCACATACCCTTTTATAGCACTGTCCTGAAATCACAGTGAGAACTGCAATCAGTACACAACTGGCTGCATGCAATCATCAAATGCTGGCTAACAATTGGTGCAGAGGCCATCACATGGGCATATGCAGATACCTACAAAAGCATCCTGTACTCCCAGTCCACGCATGCAATACCTTCATTGCACCGTCTGGAGGAAGAGAGAGAAAGAAAGAAAGAAAAAAAAGAAAATAAAAACACAAACAAAAACTACACTTAAGAAAAACTAAGTTGAAGCTGTCATCAGTGACAGTATCAAGCTGGGCTAGCAGCAGCAGGAACCTATACAAACAGCTGTGACAAACACAGGTAATGTAAAGTAACAATTTAATAGTCTACATACTGTGAACCCTCCATATGTGTTATTGGTCTGTATCTATATATATGTCTATGTGATAAGTTGTGTGTACGTTGTTTTACCCAAAGGGGATGACTATACATTTCATGCCATTCAGTGTTAGGCCATGATTCTGGCACCAGTTGTCCGTTTCAGTGAGGCCTGTCTGTAGGATGTGTGTGTCAGCTGGTGTATTGACTATGGCGCCTAGTTTGCAGTCATCTGGGAGCTTTGTCATCCACAACCCACCCATGTTTGCTTTCACATCTGAGAAGTAAATGCCAAACAAGAGGGGTCCTAGGACAGAGCCCTGTGGGATACCACTTGTGACTGGCTTTGAGTCTGACATGGCTCCCGCAAGTTTGACTTTATGGATTCTGTTGTTTAACCAGTTTGCAACCCATCATGTGACATATGTATTAACATTTAAGCTGATGAGCCTGTCTATGATGCCTGAGTGGGGTATTGTGTTGAAGGCCTTAGGCAAGTCCAGGTAGGCTGTATGGACTGCTTTGCCCTCATCAATGGCTGTAGTGACTGTTTTGAAAAAGTCAACCAGGTTCAAAAGGAAGGATCAGCCCTTCACAAAGACAAACTGGGTGGGATCAAGTGTCTGTAGGTCGCGAATGTCGCTGTATATGAGTTCCTTAATGAATCTTTCCATAGCTTTGCAGACCAGGCTGGTTAAGCTTATGGGGCGGTAGTTCCCAGGGTCTGTAGAGGTGCCTACTTTGTGGAGTGGGACCACTGTTGCTGTACGCCAGTGTTCAGGTACATATCCCATAGTAAGGCTAAGGTTAAATATCATATGCGGTTGTAGCTCCTCTTGGAGTTCATGTAGCACACATCCAGGGATACCATCAGGTCCCATTGATGTGTGTTCTGCTTTGCTGAGGGCAGCCCTCACCTGAACATCTGAGATGACAGGGAGGTTACATTCAGCTGTGATAAGTATTTCTTCTTTTGGGGGAGAGGGAGGGGGATATTTGCACTGAACCTGTCTGCCAGAATGTTGCCAATATCTGTGGGTTCATTGAATTTTATGTAGTTGTGTACTAACTCTGAGCATATCTGAGGCTTTTGGTCCATGTTTCTAACAAAAGTGAAGAAGGTCTTGTGGTTATCTTTAGTGTCCTTGGCCATTTTCCTCTCAGAGTTGGCCTTGGATGTTGTTATGAGAGAACTTAGCTTTTTACTAGTGCTGACCACAGATGCCTTCCCTTTATGTGATTCTGCTCTGTCTTGCAGTAGCCTCCTTCTATCATTATACAATTTGTCTTTGGCTGGGGTCCACCAGACAGGATGCTTAACCTTTGTGCATAGGGTCTGGGTTAGAATTGTGTGTGCATGTTCCATGCATTCTTGGGGATGTCCGTGGGAAGCATTTGCAAAGGGGTCAGCATTGTGGGTTGTGGCTTCCACTGGCCCAGTGGGCTGCATGGATACCATCTCAGTCCTAACAAGTGAAAATCTGTCTATTCACATATATTTCAAAGTAGTCTACTGTGCTGGTGGTGGTGGTGGGATATGTATATCCAGGCCGATTAGTTTGTGTCCAGATCACACTACTGGATGACGTTCCACATACAGTACCTTGTTATGAACCCCCAGAGTGAGGTGGTGCATTGGACCTGTCTCAGTGTGCTGACTGATGGGGCTTAGTACTATGTTGTATGGAATGTGGCAGGTATTGTTGCACAGGTGTCAGCTGAGCACTGATATCTGGCCATGTACATGTGTATCCACCAAGAGACACACACATGCTACATATGGGAGTAGTAGTATATCACTACAGTTGAGTATCATGTATAGTATGTGTGCCATATTTTGCTGTCATAGTTTGCTGATATCCTGTTTGTGTTCTCTTTCAGGGACATGGCACGTCAGCGAAATCCTGCCTACTCTGCTGCAGAAGATGAAGAGATACACCAGAGCCTGGTGCGGGATTATGACATACTGTTTTCCCGCATGGGCCAGAATCAGCAGGAGAGGGCTGCACTGTGGCAAGACCTTGTCCGTAGGGTAAATGACATTGGCACGCATAATAGGACATATGAGCAGGTACGACATCACTGGAGTGATTTAATCAGAAATGTCCGTCAGCGTGCATCGGATATCCACAGGCAACAGGTCACCACAGAAGGTGGGGTGGCCACACATCCTCCCCTCACCAGACTGGAGGGGCTACTCCTAAGTGTTGTGGCTCCAGCCCAGGAACATCAACAGCAACACACCTGCATTATGATGGAGGCTGGAGCCACACAGCAACACGACATGGAGCATGCAGGTAACATGCCATATGTACACTTGACTGTTCTGTACACTGTTAGTTTATGCATGTGTAAGGTGTGTCCTTGGTATGCAGCTGTCAACATAGTATGTAATTGTGCAGGTGTGATATTGCCAATATCAGCAGCTGACATGTGAAAGGCAACTGTTGTACTACTGAACTGTATCATACGCAGTATCAATGGCACAGTTGTGCCCACTGACATTAATCCCCTCATTTCTGCAGGTCCCTCCGGTGTTACAGCAAGGCAGTCCATCCATGCTGATGAGTGTGTATTAACAATATGTATAATAGTCTTGATAGTGCTAGTAATAATAGTGTAACTCAGTAGTGCTCTGTGTGTATACTGCGGTGTGTGCATGTGTGCTTGTGTGCGTGTGTCCACGTGTGCATGTGTGCATGTGTACATGTGTGTGTGTCCACGTGTGCATGTGTGCATGTGTCCACGTGTGCATGTGTGCATGTGTGCATCACTGGTAACATTGTGTAGACATTGTAAACTGTGTTTCCTGTCTTCCTCCCACAGGTTCTAGTGCTGCTCTGGTGTCCTGCAGCAGGGAACCTGAATCTGGTGCCACAGGTACTGATAATGATGATATCTGTGTAATGGCACAGGAAGGTGTGTCAGGGTCCAGAATTGGTCAGCCAATTGACAGTACACAGCTGTCAACCCCATCATTGTGCACAGTCATCCTGCCAGTACATCCTATGTCACCAATGCCCCTAGGTGATGGACAGGATACAGTGGGCATTGACCAGGGTAATGTGGTATCTGTGGCCCATTCTTACCCACACAGCAGCCATGGGCTGGGTCCTGAGATGGTACCACATAGACAGTTGCCCATGGGCTCTCGTGGGAGCATCCATGGGCGTACTGCCTCTGGCAGACGTGCCCAAAGAGGTCTGTCAAACTCAGCTATGTTTCAGGCTGTCATGCAGGCAGTCACATATGGAAAGGTACACCAGACAGGGTCTGAGGGAGCTGAGAGCATGTTGCACATCCATGACTGACAGTATGCGTGACATTGTGGATGCTATCCGTAATTCACCGATGTCATAGACAGACGTTGTGGGGACATATTACAGCAGTTCCACAACTACATGTCTATGACCAGGGCAATGGTGGATGGTTGCGATGTCGACATGGCCGTATGCCAGCAACAGCAGTAGCTGGCAGTCGGCGTGGACGACAACAAGCCCGCGGATGCCCCCATAGTGCCAGCAGCAGCCCCAGCAATGCTGGGTCTGTGCTGTCATCAGACCACCCCAGGAGACCATGTGCACATGGCTCTGGACAGTCCCAACAGGGACCTGTGTCCAGTCAATGAACACCCACTTCTGATGACAGTACCCAGTCTGGCTTAGTACTGGATACTGTCCGTAGCACCCCTGCAAGGCACAGGTACCATGTCCATGGCCACAGACACTGATCTGTATGACCTAGCAGGTGCAGTCTGTGGCTGTCCACAAACTCCAGTATATGGCAGCCATGAGGTGGAACTGTGTGCATGCATACACACATGCGAAATGTTAACACCTAGGGCTACCACATACACACACACACTGCATCAACAGTGCCCCACCCTGTACTGCTGTCCCTCACCAACACACATACACATACATGTCAATTGGTGGTATCAGTGGCAGACTCAGGCATACCTAGTTCACACCCTGTGCATATGATGAAACAGTGCCACCTCCTGCAATCTCTAACATCGGTGCAGGAACGGGTTAACATGTTGCTGATGCACAGGGTGACTACATAGACGTGTATTAATAGTATCATATTGGTAACAGTACAGTGTGCTGATATGATTGTGTGTATATCCTAGCATGCCTGATGCAGTAACTGTATGACTGTCCTGAATTGTTATCTACACCCATAGTAAGTACCATAGTGTAACAGCTGCACATTTTTGCATACTGGTGGTAAGGATGTCAACAGATAGCCACATACATAGGTAGCACAGGGGAGAAGGTAATGCAAGTAGTGATATGCAATGATGGACATGTACACTAATGGTGGCATGTTGCCCACAACGACTATGCAATGTGGATGTTTGCGCATGTTGATATGTGTGCAGTACCAATTTAATTTAAATTAAATTAAATTTTAAATAAATTCAGTTTTACCATGGACATCTGAGCTGTGCATTCCTGGGTACATGTTTATAGTGCCAGCATATTTGCACTGTTACCTACTGGACATGGTACCCCTTCTTTGTTGTACAATGGACTACTTCCAGCCCTGCTTACTGTAGCTTTGTTTGCATGCATGTTTGCTTGAGGTTCCCTGGAACACTGATTCCACCTGCAATGCAGATTTACAGAGCTTTTGTGGATTCCTAGTGACATCTGCATAGCTTACTATACATATGGCAATGTCTCACTTGACAGAACGTCACTGTCTGTCCTGTTCGCATGTACATTGCCTGTGACACATTGCATATGACTTACCTGGCATTTGCCCATGTGTGCAGTCATAAATGCCAGCGCTATGAAATCAGAAGCAGTACACCCACACATACTCACCTTCAGTATGTTGTTCCCAATTGGCCCTATGTGTTGGTAATCACCATGGCAATTGCACTACTATGGTAGCATGTGCAAAGGTAACTTGTGAATAACCTCTATGGTCCAGTTGTGGAATATGTGAGTCATGTGGCAATGTCACAGCTGCCACATGTATGCAGTCAACCCTCTCCCCTGGCCAGGAATGTACAACACATGTGTGAGATGCAACCACATAGCCAATCTGGGGACTGAGCACTCTGAACCCAGTACTGGCATACACTGTCAGGTGGCATGACATACTATAGTGACTACAATACCAGTCTGACATAGACCTGCACTGACAGCAATCCAAACACATGAACACACTGGGGCATACTTGGAGCCTCAGAATAGCATCCTGCCTGAGCATCACACACCTCTGCAGCTGGCACACAGGCATACGTTAAGTCGGAACAGAGCATATGCCACACATGGCCCACACATCCTGTGTGCCAAACACTCACAGCCTGTAGGGCTACACAACACACCTGCTACAGATGTGTCAGGTACCTTTCTTGGCCGGTGCAGTGGGGTCCCGCTCAACAGGCTGTACATGGTGAAGGTCACAGTGATATGCCCATGGGGCACTATGGTACACCACATAACACATGTATACAGGTCAGTCAGAGGCATGGACACATATGACTCAGTCATTGTCCATGCCACTATGGATGACCTGGGACGTACCTCCCTGGACTACATGATAGGGAACATAGAAGGGCTCTCTCAGCATGTGGCACGGGCTGGTATGAGCCTGACCTTGGTTGCCATCATACCCTCACCAGGTATGCTACCACAATATGTAGGAAGGGTGTTCTATGTCTACATTTTGCTCAATCTCTAATGTCATTCATAGGGTATCCAATGGCTGTCAGCGAGTGCTTACATGCTAGGGAAGCCACAATGATTTGCGAGGGGCAGCTTGCACGTGTCAGCCATGGGCCATTGTATATTGGCGAAGCCTCTTGATACACACATAGTGCCTTTTGATAAAGGGCTCAGATTAGATAGCCACCTCCGTGGGTATCACACGGGATAGGACACTAACAGTAATGCTACACACCACCAGCAGTGTACACCGCAAGATGCATGCACTGGACACTGTTCTCAGCATGGTAAACTGCAATATCTGTGCAGTAACAGATTCCTGATTCACGGCTCACGGGTGCAACCCATCACTGCCAGGTTATACCTCATACCATGCCTGTCATCCCCTACACATGTACCACACATGAACAGGGGGGTGGTATCTCAAGGCACCACAGATACACACACCTCCAGGTTGTTGGCACAGCACAAAGCATCAGGGCCTATCCATGTGCAGCTAACAGTGTGTTGGACTGCCTTCTGGTTCATAGCCTGGCACACACAATCCTCCCATACACAGGAAACCCACCTGTCCTCCCTAACAACACTTGGAATATGACGGTCACTACATATGTCTTTATATGTCTGGACTGCATCCAGCTGAACATTGTGTGTGAGCATTACTGTAGCTACAACACACTAGCTGAAAGGTTCCTAGCATGTAGTCACTGAATTGCAGTGGAACAACATGTTACCACTCCCACAACAGGTGTGAACATGCAGCACCTGTTCATCGACTACATGTAGACTATATGGCCCAGACCAGATGTGTATCCCCCGCTGTTAGGATGATACCATATACAACTCACACTGTATATACACATACCGCATACAGCCCCTGCACAGTAAGACACAGTCATAATGTTATGCAGTGCAAATACCATTTATTCACTTGAGGCACGTGTCAGACATGGGAACTATTGAAGGTCACAGGTATATATGTGTATGTGGCACACACATACATCATGTGTGCATTGTCATTGCTGGTTTAAGCAATGTCATGCATTGTTATGAGCAAAAACCCACACATGGGCATTTTCTGTGACACAAACACACGTGGCAGTTGTGGGTTTCCAAAACATACCTAACTGTGCTCTGACAGTAGTAAGAGACCCAGTAGCAGAGTGCACTATTTGCATTACTGGGCAATTTGCCCTGTTTGGCTGTACTTATAGTGTGGTGACATCACCTGTGTTTACTGGGGGAATATGCAGCATCTGGTGTATTGTAGTAGTTGCCAAAAGGAACTGTTTTCTCACACTTGCAATTACACACACCCTACTACCCCCCACCCACACACTTGCCATTTGCAGGATTCGTACCCCTACCTAACTATGTCATGACACTTGAGAGAGACGCATTAGTGAAGCGCACTATTTGAATTACTGGGAGATTCCTCTTCTCCGGCTGTACTTATAGGGTGCTGACATCATCAGTGTTTGGAAAGGGTAATGTGCATCATGTAGTGTGTTCTCCTAATTGCCAAAAAGCTCATATCTTTCATACAGAATTGCACACACACACAAACTCCCCTCATCCAAACACACACACTTGCAGGACTCAAACCCTTACGTAACTATGTTATGACACTCGAGACGGATGCATTAGCAGAGTGTGCTATTTGCATTACTGGGAGGTTTCCCTTCTCCTGCTGTACTTATAGGGTGCTGACATCATCAATGTTTAGAAAGGGGAATGTGCGTCCTGTACTGTGTTCTCCTAGTTGCCAAAAAGGACAATTTTTTCATACAGACTTGCACACACTAACCCCCCTCCACACACACTGGGCGTTTGGAGGATTCAAACCCCTACCCAACTATGTTATAACACTCGAGATGGACGCATTAGTAGAGCACACTATTCTCATTACTGGGAGGTTTGCCTTCTCCTGCTGTACTTATAGGGTGCTGACATCATCAGTGTTTAGAAAGGGGAATGTGCATCCTGTAGTGTGTTCTCCTAGTTGCCAAAAGGGACATTTCTTTCATACAGACTTGCACACACACTAACCCCCCTCCACACACACTGGGCATTTGCAGGATTCAAACCCCTACCTAACTATGCTATGACACTCGAGACAGATGCATTAGCGGAGCACGCTATTCGCATTACTGGGAGGTTTCCCTTCTCCTGCTTTACTTATAGGGTGCTGACATCATCAGTATTTAGAAAGGGGAATGTGCATCCTGTAGTGTGTTTTCCCAGTTGCCAAAAGGGACATTCCCCTCACACAGACTTACACACACAACAACCCCGCTCACCCACACACACCCTAAGCATTTGCAGGATTCGAACCCCTACCCATCAATATTATGACACTTGAGGGAGACGCATTAGCAGAGCACACTATCCGAATTACTGGGCATCTGTTCTGCACCTGCAGTATTTATAGGGTGCTGACATCATTATTTCTACAGAGGTATGTACATCTAGTACTACCTGTCAGGTGGGGGTAGCATATATATGCATTTGCAGCCACCTACTTCAGGGTCAGTGCACATCGCACTGGCAGGTTATGTTCTATACCATGCTTCGTGACCACAGGACCTGCATCACACAACACAACCAGTCCAGACCACCCCTCCCACATCCAGGACACACACTTTGCTTCCCTGGAACAGTGCCAGGATATGCAGGTGTTCACATACACCATTCCAGTTGTTAATGTCAGGTACAGACATATTGTGTGTGGGAACTACTCAGGCCTCTACAATATTACCCTACAGCCACTACAATTTGTGAGTCCATGTGCTATGGCAGAACCACTCACCACAGCCACAAGGGGGAATACATATTGCACCTGACCATCTGTAACATGGGTACTCACTGTTCCACACCAGAGGTAGACCACCATTGTTGATATCTGACCATACCCACCTTTCCCTGGACATCCATATCCCACCAACCACCCCCAGGCAAGGTTGTCACTGCAACCAGACTGTATTTATCAAAAGCAGACTTTACACTTGTGAAGACTGGGGTGGAAGACTTCAAAGGACCCATGCTGGGGGAGTATACAGGCCACTCTGCATAATCCTTGACAATTGCATTCTATGAGCATGTGGAAGGTTTGCATTGATCATGCTATCCCAAATATACCCTTGACTGCTCCACAACAGGACACCTGTCAGGTGTACACCAGCCATATATGAGCTGTCCAACAGACAGAGTGAGCTAATACATTGCAGAGCAGTAGCCCACAGAGGGAGGACATCTCTGAACAGTACCGTCACGTCACTTCAATCCCTCATAATCATCACGACACAGTGTTGACAGTGAAATTGTCCAGACAATGCAGATAAGGCTCCCCTCAGTCTGTTATTGATGCCCACTTACTGTTAGAGGTCCTCAGCAACCCTCTTCCAGCACACACCAACAACATGGATGTGGCTTAGCAAATTCAAACCCTGGGATCTCCATTGTGTCCCTGCTTGACAGAGGCACAGCACACTAGCCTCACACGGTGCCTTATGTGACCTACTTTACAGTGGCACAGTAGCCTACTGTACTGGGGAGGCAGACGCCAAGCACACTCTGGCTAAGCTGTCATTCCCTAGGGCAAACAGCCTAGTGTTGACCTCTACACCCATATGTTTAATTGTCAGATGCACATTATTTGTTGCTGATAGACTGTTTGCAGGTCTTTATTGCCATAGCATTCCCTGTTTGTATGAACAACTTGTGTATCTGTGGAAGAGGTTTGCATATGGGAGGGATCCACTATATCACATATGTCTCTGTAGTCATTTAAGTGTGTGCACTGGGCAGATTGCTGTAATGTGGTTGGTTCCTGGAATAACACGTACAAATATCAGACATGTGTGGCCAACTGCTAAACTGAGATTTGGCCTAAGTGCGTGAGCATGCCCAGTTCAGCCTTCCCATGGCATGTTGTCTGACATATGTCTCATTTATCAAAGTGTGCGAGCATGCCCAGTGTGAGCTTTCCATATGTTGAACTCTGCAGCCCACCACATTTGTGGATGAGTGTGAACTTCAACAATATCTCCCATTTATGGTTGTGTGTTGTGTGTCATGTTGTGTAGTTACTGTCCAACTGCTTTGTGTGTGAACACAACAGGGATTATACTGTGCCTGCAGGGTTTGCATGGGATACTTTGCATACAGTTGTCAACATCCTTTCATACAGACCTAACACTGTAGTACCGTATAGTGTACTGGTTCAGTACTTTCACTGTCGTGGACAGTATCCTGGCTTTAGTCCTATCACTGCTTTACATTTCCATAGTGAGCACAACAGCCTGGTTAGGGGCCAGTTGTGCACATCTGACCATGTTGCATTATGTTCAGATATGAACTACTTAAACCAGGCTTGTCCAACATTGGTAGTGTATTCCACAACATAGGTGTACATTGGCAAACACTAGCGATGTGCCCTAGGCCATTTCTAATGCTAGTCGGAGTGTGTTTGTTCTTCGACACACATTGTAAGTGGAGTTTGCCATGACATATGTCATGGTTAGTGTACTGTGCCTCCGTCTACCTATGACATAACAGTGATACCCAGGGTAAACCTACCATCTCCCATCCACTCATCAAGATTCCTCTTGAGGCGACTCGATGAGTGACTCTATGGATACCCTGCACTGGGAGTTTACTCTTGAGTAGGGGTGGCTTCTGTCTTATGAATCATGCAGTACAGCTTGTCCTATGTATGTCAGTGTTGGGGTTCAGGTCTCTCATGTGCATAGCTCACTGCCATTCAGATTGTACAAGGTACAGCATGTTCATTGATTCCAGCTTGGACATGGCTTTATATATCAGGCACAGCTTGCCTCTGGGTGGGCAGTATGGCAGTGTGTGGAGCTGCAGTTTGTTTAATCAGGCAACACATGGCATCTGTTCAAGCTCTTTGATACTCCTGGTGAGGTACTGTTGGAGACTTTACAGTTGATGGAGGTGTCTGCTGAGGTACATCCCACAGGGGCTATTGTAGTCAATTGTAACGCTGATGAAGGATGACTGCAGAGCCACAATGACCTCCCCCTTATCTAGATCTGACAACCTTCATGATTAAGTGGGTATATGGTATGTTTCTGTAAACACTACAGCCACATGTTTGTCCAATGCAGGATATCTATCACCTTGTGTCCCCAGGTCTGTCATTACATGTTAAGTATGTAATGGGTTAACACCTATGTGGTGATTGGTGGGCACTTACTGTATATCCACGGGGGTTGACTATACACTTTTCTGCAATTAGCTTGCTGACATGGCTATGGCACCAGTTGTCTGTTTCTATGTGGCCCTTTTGTGGGATGCTTGTGTCAGCTGGAGGGTCAGATATGGTGGCCAGTTTGTAGTCCTCTGCAAACATGTTCAGACACAGTCCTTCCATGTTGGCCTGTACCTATGGGACATATATACCAAATGAGGGAGGTCCCAGGACCAACCCTTGTGGGATGCCAGTTATATCTGGTTTGTAGTCTGACATGGCTGCAGCATGTCTGACCATGTCAGTTCTGTCCTTGGTCTGGCTTGCAACCCCTCTACTGACATAGGGGTTTATATTTAAGTTGGTGAGCCTATCTATAATGAACACGTGGGGTATTGTATGGAAGCCTTTGCAAGGTCCAGCTATGCTGTGTGGACCACATTGCCCTCATCAATGACCTTAATGACTGTTTCAAATGAGTCAAACATGTTTAAGGGGCAGCATTTGCACTTAAGAAAGCCACACTGGGTAGGGTCTGGTGTCAGTAGGTCCCCAATATCTTTATGTCTGTGGTACATGCTGATCCTTTCCATAGCTGTGCAGACCAAGCTTGTCAGGATTCTGGGGTGGTAGTTTACAGTATCCATTCAGGCAACACCTTTGTTGGGAAGGACCACTGTTGTTGTACACTGCTCATTGGGTACATATCCTGTGGTAAGGCTGACATTGAGCAGTAGTGTGATTTGGCATTCCATTCTTCTTGGAGTCCATGTTGGACTCAGCCCAGGACACCATCTCATACCGTTGCTGCTGTGTGTTTTGCTTTGTAGATGCTGGCTGTTGCCTCAGCATCTGCAATGTCAGGGGGCCAGCAGACTGCTGGGATAGATATTTTGCATTCGGGGGGGGGGGGGTTTGCACTGTACCTGTCAGGTTGTATGTTGGCAATATGTGTGTGTGTTTGGTATGCTGTTTGTAATATTTGAGTGATTCAGAGGATATCCATGAATTCCCAACAAGGTTGCTACCATCATTTGAGACAGCCTTGTGATTATCCTTAGTGTCCTGTACAATTTGTATCTTCATAGGTTCATAGGTTCATACTAGGCTATCCACCCTAGGGCATTTATAAGCCTAGCCAGAGTGTGTGTGGCTTTTGCCACCCCTTGCTATGTGAATATTATGGCCTTTTATGATTTACTTTACTGTGTCTCTGTCTGGACATGACACAGTGAAGACCCCCAGTGTACATCTACGATCATCCATCCACTTGGCAAGATTCCTGTTGAAGAGTGTCAGTGAGGGGCTCTGCCTAACATGGAGTGGGATTATGTTCCAGGGTGTAGGGAGCCTCTGGGTTATGTATCTGTCCCTCCAGCACATCCTATTTCATTATGTGTTGAGGATGACATCTCTCACTCTCACAGCTCCGATGGCTTTGGGTTTTCTGGGGTGGAGCATGCCCATTACTCCTGTGTTGGGCATGGCCTTGTACAACAGGCATACAACGCCTCTGTGTAGGCAGTATGTGACTCCATTCAGCTGGGGTGTCTACAGCCAGGCAGCATATGACATATATTTAAAACCCTTTATCCTCTTGGTGAGGTACCTTTGAGGTCTTTCTAACTGCTGCAGGTGTCAGGTAAGGTACATCCCAAATGAGGCATTGTACTAGATTATGGATCTGATAAGAGAACAGTACAGGGGCACAATGACCTCTGTTGACGTAGATGTGAATCCTTTCATGATACGGTGTCCAGTATAGGCAGTCTTCCTAGCCAGGTTGGCAATGTGAGTGTCACATAACAGGTTACTGTCCACTTGTGTCCCTAGGTCCCTGATTACTCCTTCCATACATAATGGTTTACCACCTATGTGGTAATTTGTGAGTACCTTGTTTGGTATTTGGTGGGACATTCAAACTGTCCAGTGTCTTCAGGACGGCTGGGTGGGGTTCCTGTGTGTGAGAGTGTGGTCTGTAGCATGCTACAGACTGTACAGCAGTTTTGCCTATGGTTAGGTGCGCATGGGTGGTCTCTGATGCTTTGTGCATTGTCAGTTACCTGGACGTATGGGTGTCTGTGCTAAATATGGATACTCCCCCTCCTTTTATGTTTTGGTCCAGGTTTTGGGGCCATAACGCATGATATGAGGTATAACCTGGTAGTGCTGGTGTGCTGTCAGGAGGCTTGCAGCAGGTTTCTGTCACTGCACAGACATCAATGTTCTCCATACTGGGGAGGGCCTCAGGAGCATGCATATTGCGGTTTACACATCTGGCATTGGTCAGCATTACCCTTATGTTTCTTACCACTTATGTTTTCTAGGGTGGTGGGTTAGTCTTTTCAGCCTTGCCTATATAAGGCTCTATGGAGGTGGCAAAAGCCTTATCCAATATCCAGACACCCAGGGGTAACAGCTGCAAGCCATCCCTGGAACAGCAGCATGGCTTGTAAAGCATGACATCCCAAGCAGACAGACATTAGATCCTCTTGGAATGACAGCAGTAATTGTGCCACTTGTTAAAGCTGATCATTCTTTGTTTGTACTGTGGCATCATTCTTGGTGAGGGTAGGATGCTGCAAACGGTCATTGTCATACCGGCTTGGAGTACATACTCAGAGAGCTCATCTATGTCTCTTTTCATGTATTCCAGGGAGGTACATCTCAGGTCATTCACGCCAGCATGGACAATGACTGCATCATATTTCTACTTGCTTTGGGGTGACCTGCATACTTGTGTTATGTGGCATATTGTAGCAGCTTACAGGCAGCTTTCTGTACCCTTTCCCTTGTTCAGTCTGGTGAGCGGGACAGCAGTGTGTCTGACTATGGAGTCACCTATTACAACTGTATCAGGCATGTTGTTTCTCCTTCTGGCCTGTGACTGTTTGGCACACCAGCTTTGTGTACTATGTGTTGCATGTGCTATGTTTGGAGGTTGTGGTTGCTTGGGGGTCTGCTTTGGAGGCCTCTGTTGGTGTGTTGTGTTTGTAATTAGGGCCTCCAGGAATGTTTTTCTGTGTTTATGTCTTTGGTTTGCAGTTGTGATAGGTCTATGTGGGACTGGGTTTGTGGTGTGTGTGGTTACCTTCTCCTCCTGACTAGTTTTGACAGTACTGAGTTGAGGGAGCTCAGCCTCCGGTTTGGATAAATGGTTGCATCTCTCACATATATTTGTATTTCTTGGGGGGAGTTGAGGGTTGTCTGTGTACTTGGGGCAGGTGTAACATTGCCTCAGGATTCACAGATTCAACTTGTTGTAGCTGGCCTTAGTGGATTGTATGTGTGGACATATTTTATTGCCATACTACTGATTAGTGATTACTTCCCTTTTATGTTTGCTCTATCATGTAGTAGCTTCCTCATTCTCTTGCATGGTTTGGTAATGGCTGGAGTCCAGCATGCCAGATGCCTGCGTGTATGGCATTATGTCTTGTTGTTATTTGTGATTGCATAATCCAAGCATTCCTGGCTGTGTTCATGGAATGCCTGTATAACAGGTTCTGAGGTGTGGCCCATATTTTGCACCTGCACAGGGCCTTTAATGGATTCCACATCAGTTTGTAGGAGTGCAACTTTTGCTTTACACATGTTTTTCACTGTGGTTTTCTGGCCAGGGACTGTGGTCAGGATGTGTATATCCAGTGTGATTACTCTATGGTCTGGTCTTACCAGTGACGGATACACTTCTCATCTTGCCATCCAGTACCCATGTTGCTGATTATCACATCCAGTATGCTTACCACTCTTGTGGGAGTGGTACGTTGTTCCTGGGTATTTTGGTTTATGGATTCTAGGAACTTTTCTCCTACAGTGCTGGAGCTAGTATAATGCTCCCAGTCTATGTCTGGGTATTTTCAGTCACCCAATATAATGTGGTTCGGGGGGCTTGATATATTCATGTATTCCAACATAGGCCAGGTGCAGTTCCTGGTGTTAGGACAGTAGTCTGTAGCAGGCTATAAACTGGGAAGCAGTTTTAGCCACTGTTACTTGACCATGGCTAGTCCATGCTGCTTCTTGTTGTGGTACCAACATGGGGGTGTGGTTATCCTTGACAATTATTGCTAGTCACCCACCTTTTGTAGCTTGTTCCATGTTTTGAGGCTGTACAGCACAGTATGAGGTGTAACCTGGTAGTGCTTGGGTGCTGTTGTGAGCCTTGACCCAGTTTTCTGTTACAAGACAGATATCAACATTCTCCATACTGGGTGGGTTTACACTGCATGCATCTTGCTGTTTAGACTTCTGGCATTGGGTAGCATTACATCTAGGTTCTTATCCCTTGTGATACCTCTGGAGGTGGGTTTGTGTTTTGAGCCTTACCTATTCAGGGCACGCTGTGGGTAATGACAGGCTTTGCCAGTATCTATGCGGCCTGGACTGATAGGTGCACGCCACCCCTAGCAGGTGGAGCATCATGTCATGCTCAGCATGTCATCCCAGGCTGGCACACATTGGATCCCCTTTGACTAACTGCAATACTTCAGCCAATTATTGCAATTGATCATCCCATCGTCATACTGTGGCATCATGCTTGGTGAGGGTAGGATGTTAGTCAGGGTCCTCAAGTGTGCATATACTACATGGTGTTACATTACTTAACACATGGCATTCATGCCTCAGGTGGTGCTGCAGGGCTGCCTCTGTTGGATGCACATATTACACTCCCTGTACATGTTTGAGAGCAGGTTATGTCATTTTAGGCATCCATGTTATTATATGAGTGAGTCAGAGAGGGGTATCATTCCCAGGGTTCCTACTGAGCCAGTGTATGTGCTATGCATTGCCTCTTTTCCAAGGCCAGGGCATACTGGGCACGCCTCCTTCTGCCTACTGGGGCAGGCTCAGGTTGTTCCTCCTCTGAGTCACGCTCTGCCTGTGATGGCCTTGGCAATGGTGGGGGGCTATTTGGCCTGGCCCGATGCTGGTCCTGCTGCAGCTGTTTTTGCAAGATCATATTATGTAGCATAGCACATACCATGACAATTTGGGTACATGTAGTTGGTGAGTACTGCAAGGCTCCACCAGATGTGTCCAGACACCGGAACCGTAACTTGAGCAGCCCAAACACACGCTCTATTACATTACGTGTTTGTGCATGTGCCTCATTATGGCATTCCTGTTCAGGTGTGTGTGCATTTCTGATGGATGTCACCAGCCACGGCTCCAGTGCATAACCTGCATCCCCCACTAGGTGTCCGTGTGGGATGTCCCCATTGGCAAATGTCTGGTACAGCTGCGTCAAATGCCAGATATGGGAATCATGGTAGCTCCCAGGGCAGCCAGCAGACACATTCATTATTATGCCCTGGGCATCACACATGACCTGGCAGTTGATGGAGGGGAAGCCCTTGCAGTTAATGTAGGCCCTACCCCGCTCACCGGCTGGTGCTTTGATGCGTATGTGCGTGCAGTCTATTGCACCCACTACCTCAGGGTATTCTGCTATTTGCTGGATGAGATGCATATTGCTGGCCAATACCTCACAGGCATTGGGGAAATATACATGATCACCGACATGGCATCCAAGAACTGGTGCAGTACCCTGGAGGCTGATGCCTGTGATATCCCCATCATATCACCAGTTGGTCTCTGGAAGGTAGCTGTTGCTAGTATTCTTAGGCCAACACATACCTTGGTTTCCACTGGGATGGGTTTCCCTCTGTTGGTTCTGTGTGTGAGGCGTGGCCTGCACAGCTCGACAATTTGCTGCAGGAGGTCTCTGTTCACTCTATAGAGCTCTACTATCTCCAGCTCATGTAACCCGTGGTAGGTGACCCTAGGCCTGTACACTCTTCTCCGTCTCCTCACTGTGGGTAGTCTGGCACCATCTGCATTGTCACCACCCTCAGCAAGTCGCCTATGTCTCCTTATGACAGCTATGGCAGCCCCTAGCATTTCTGCTCTGAGTTCAGCTTTTTCAGTTTTCACTTCTAATAGCTTACTCCTGTGTTGCAGTGTCTCTTGAGAGAAACATCTTGCACTGCTGTTTGCAGAGTTTTAAGTGCTTGGCTGAGCTACTATTCTGCCTGTGTAATTGTCTGCTTCTAATTGTTTTCACCTGCTAGCTCCAGCAGTATTCCCTGTTAGCTTCCTACTAATTCTGTTGCTTCCTTTTTCCTTTCTGTTTCCTCAGGGGGGAGCAATGCGCATACCAGCAGAAACACGCTCACAGTGGCTTACACACGCGCACACATGCTTACACGGTTCAGAATCTGCTTATTCAGGTTAAAACGTGCGCACACCAACGCAAACAGTCTTAGAAGTCTGCCAACACACTCCCATATGCTCAGTCTGCCTTACACGTGCACACACTGCCCTACCTGCGCCTCATGGCGCGCACACGTGCGCATGCATGCCCAGCAAGAAACTTTGGTGTAAGCAACAGTGTACACCTTCCATTTCTTGACTTTCCCATGCTTATGTTGTGGTACTTCTCTTTCCATGATATGTGTCTGACATCTGTCATGTAACACTGACCTCCAATGAACTGCATTTCTTTCTACCGTTCCCCCCTGTGATGTCACCTATCTCCTACTCTATTCCTCCCCCTTATTTATCTCTTACACTACTCAGAATGTGCTCATTTGCTATGTGACAGTGGAATTCAGTATCTTAACACTCATTTACATCAGATTGCCTACTAATGCTTAGTTACATCTCTTAGACTCAGCTTCCCCCCTTAGCAACCACTAAGCGGTGGCCATGTTGTTTTTGGTCTGCTGGTCCCTGTATTGTAAATCTATGTATTGCATAAAAGCCACATTTGTGGGTTTATAACCTTCATTTTTATGTTTTATACAGCGCAACCCGTTTGCGCGGGGCTGCGCTGCGTTTAAACATTTAATTATTTTTCATATTTGCATCAGGGTACCTTGCCAATGGCCACATATTTAGCCATTGGCATGCTGCCTGACACATATGCACCCTTTATTTGGAGCTGACATGGCTCCATTGTGATTTTTGCAGAAACATACTCAGTTGTCAACTGAGTACATTTCTGCAGCTAAAACGGCTCTTACACGGGCTGCTTTCTGCTTCGTGGATCACTACTCTACCTCATTTGCATGCTTTTTGGCTGCAAGTGAGGTATTTAGCATATCCACGCCCAGTCCGTGTAAGAGACGTTTTAGCTGGTCTCTTACACGGAGTTTAGGGCTGTTCCTGGATCGCGAGGCTTGCATGGAGTCTTACACGTCTCTTACACTCCGTGCAAGCCTTCATGAATCCTGCCCACTGTTTTGTTATGTAACACAGAGTATAGAGAATAAATAATATTGTTCTATCAAAAAACTTTCTGCCTACAGAAGAAGGCATCATTTTTCTCATAGAGAAGGAAGAAAAAAAAGAGGCCAAGAGCAAGTGAAAAGGAAGAAATCAAACTGAACTTGAATGGAGTGAACAATATTACTGTAAGAAAAAAGTGGAGAAAGACATACTTTGACAGCACCGCTCAAGCTGTGGATGTACAAGCCTGGATAAGAATTGTATAAATGTAATAAGCAATGAAAACAGTGAGATTGATAAGACTAATGGTGATGAAGATCACTCCTTTAAAACAGATATTACTGAAGTAGAAGTTGAAGATTCTTCAGATCTGGTCAAAAATTATATTCTTGTAATTGGAGATTCAATTTATTTATTTACTGTATTTAACATTTGTTTACCAAGAAAGTCTAATTTGGAACAAAGCCAATTTTCAGCAGAGGCCCAGGGAGAAACTTTTCAGGGATATGTCTTTGTAACGTGGTAGGAAACCAGAGTACCTGGAGAAAACCCACGCAAATACAGGAAGGACATGCAGACTCCACACAGAAGGCACTCCAGCCGAGAATCAAACAGAAGAACCTCTTTCTATGAAGTGATAATGCTACTGCTGCACCACTGTGCCATCCAATTATTAGAGGAACAGATACTTACATTTGTAGAAAGGATAATGGACATTGATTCGTATTATGCCTGCCAAGAGTAAAAATACAGGATGTAAGAAAGACCTTCAAATGTCTTAATGTAAGGAAGTTTGGATCTGTTTTTATTCATTTTGATACAAATTATCTCATCCACAAGGACTCGTTGAGTGTTAGTAAGAACTTATAGCCCTATTAGACAGCATAGCTTCTGCAAATTTTAGAAATTTTTTTACAAATCACATATAGAAAGTAAGGCCAGCTCACTGTGAATGAAAAGATATTTGGGGTAAATACCTACATGCAAAATGTCTGAAAAATAAAAATGTGTAGTATATCTAAGCTTAATTTTGGGCACACATGTTCAGACAGGATGGTGTGCACTTGTCAAGATCAGGGAAGAACATTTTTGCTGTAGATATTTTGCAATATTCACAAACACAAGACAGGATCTTTGCCAGGTCAAAGATTTAACACTTTCCCAGACAACAACATTTTTATGCATCTCTGCTGGTTGTTAATGCTAGGAGTATTAGTAATAAAGTTTTTTTATTGCAAAATTTGCTACAGTCCTAGAAGACTGATGTTGTATTTTTTTTGAAAAATAGTTAAAAAACGACAGTATAAATGTTTTTACTGTAACAGACATTGTAACAAAAAATCAGGAGGAGATGTTATGATAGGGATTAAGGATTGCTATGAGACCTGTGACTTAAATGTTTAATGTACTACCAATAATGTAGGTTGTGTAACTGTGACAATAGAAACAACCCTGGAACATAGAACAAATATTGGACAGTACAGACCACCAAAGTCAAGTGCTGATGACCTAGAGGAATACATTTCTTGCATAAAATACAGCAGGGAAGAATAACAGTGGTTGGGGACTTAAATTTACCAGAAACAGACATGAATAACATTGATTCAACAACAGTAATAAGGAAATTATTTACAACTTCAGATTTTAAAAAAGCTTACCTGTGAACAAAACATACATCTTGGTTTACAATTGAAGACGAACAGGTGGGGTAGTTTATATGCTTTTTTACATAGAATCACATTAGGATAGATAGCAGCAGTACAAAATATAAGTGATCTGATTAACTGACAGACTACACAGACATTCATGCTTACATCTCAACATTCTCAACAGCTTACTACAAAATGTCAGTCAGGCTCGCACGTGCTCAGTATTTATACACTTGTGCAAGACCCTAGAAAGCTTCTTAAAGGTATATATATATATATATATATATATATATATATATATATATATATATATATATATTGATCTACACTAGACATTGGTTATGTTCCTAAAGAGATGACTGTTACTTCATGTCAAGTATTACCACCATTGATATGCAGTGATCATGGCGTTATAAATGTTAAATTGTTGCTAGATAATTCTGCCAAACTGAAATCTAAACAAATGCATAGGAGATTAATAATAAATTATATGGAAGTAAAACTGTCAGTATGTAGAACTAATTAGAGTTATACGTTCAGTGAAAAAACTGCAGAAGGAAAGTGTAAAGTTTTGAAAGAGAAATTGAATGCAAAAAAAATAAAAAAAATTGAACATCAGGATCTAGGCACACAACATCAGGAGGATATATTTCTATAAGGACAAGATACTTGATTAAGGTGAGAGACAAAAAATATATAAGAAATGGAAAAGAGGTCAAACTAAGACTTTGAAAACTGAAATAAACAAGCTGGATAGACAAATTAAACACAGTGTGAGGCAAAAAAGCAATAAAGTTTAACGAAAATTTATATAAAGGTATTGATCATAAGACACCATTTTACAGATATATAAGATGAGGAAGGAATAAAGACATACAAATTGATAAACTGTGTTTAGATTCTAAAATTTATTCTCAGACACAGCAGATTATAGATATCTTTACAAAATTTTATGTAGAGCAGTTTGGCTGCACAAAGAGGGTTAAATTGTCCTAGTAATGTCTAGGCAACCTAAGATACTGAAATCAAATTATATTACACTCCAAAAGAACTACATAAACTGAAACAAAGCAAAACAGAGGGAGGAGACAGAGTTAGAAAAAATATCCTGAGAACTCTTTGGTATAAACTTATAGTACTATTAATGAGGTTTGGTAACAAACCAATTTGTCCAGCGACATCTTCAGGATGGGGCTAGATAAATATATCAGTAGGAGTTAAGAGGCTAGGGGGGAGGAAAGGGTTAAATGGGAAGGAGGGATGATTGGGAGGAAATGAGGCAAGGGTAGGGAGGGGCTTAAGGGGCTTATGCAAGTGTAACTGGGTAAGGTATCACATTTTGGAGTGGACCTGCTAAGGCAAGTATGCCCATGATGACCTGTAGGTAATTTGGGAGAAAAGGTAGACATCTGGGTACTGGTTGGTGACAGGTGGTCTGTATATATAACATAAGTATTATTATATATTTTTTTCACCTATCCCTTCTGGGCTACGTGCTTTCACTGGTCTCCTGAGAGACATTGTGGGGGTAGTTGGTTGGTCGAGGCGAGCGCAGACCCCCAGATGATGGGAGGTCAGAGGGAAGGATTTCAGCTGTAGAATTGGGTCATCAGGTCGTGGTGACCGATACTTGTACAATTTTACAGAATTCAACTAGGGATTTTAATGTATTTAATTTTTCATCATTTAGTACAGAGATGACCGACTGTGGCCTATTGGCTAGGAGCTTGACTTTTGTGCCCATTAATAATTTTAGTTTGGTCAGCACCCTAGTAGATTTAAAACATTTCATAAAGAAACTCAATTTGAATTCCTATTTTCAGTCAGTGGAATATGTAGGTGATCCTTTACATATATCAAGCACTTTTAACCCTCCGTTATATCCCTCTTTACAAATTTTTGAAAGGATCTGTGAAATAGATATGAGAAACATTCCCATGCAGAAACATTTTTTGAAATTGAGTGAGGCTGAAGAAGTAAGCCTTAAAAAAGTAAGGAGTAACCCTGATGATAGAATTATCAAGCCTGATAAGGGTGGGGAGATGGTGGTGATGGACATGGCAGACTATAACTCAAGGATGAAGGAGATGCTTAATAGTGTCCATTACAGAAAAATGTCATTAAATGAACTTAATGGGGTATATCACAAGGTTAGAGACCAGTTGAATGACATGTTCATTGCGGGGTCTCTGATGATAGACGAGTTCAATTATGTCAGTTTCCCACCCAAAAACTCCCACTAGTTTCGGCTTGCCTAAAATTCATAAAAGCATTTTGAACCCACCTATGTGACCAATTGTGGATGGGTGGGGGTCCATCACTTACCCAACAGCGAAATTTCTTGACATCAAATTGAAATCATTGCTGGGGAGTGAAAAATTTATGTGTAAGGACTCTTGGGACTTCTTGGATAGGATCAATAATCTCAGTTATATTGAAACCGGGTTTTTCATTACGGTGGACGTAAAGGACCTCTACAAGGTACTATCCCATGATATTGGACTAGAATGGGTTTGAGACTACTTACTCTCTAGAGGGGTGTCCCAGGGTAGGATTAATGTTTATGAAAAGTTATTTGAACTGGTATTAAAGAGCAATTGCATTTTGTTTGACAATGAGTTCTTTCTGCAAATTGATGGGGTGGCAATGGGCTCACAGTGTGGGGGTACTTTTGCAAATATGGTGATGACTGAATGGTAAAAGAAGCTTTTGTTTGAGTCTCATTTTTATCCCTTTTGTAAGACCTATGTCTGTTACCTGGATGATATCTTTATTCTGTGGGATGGCCCCTCGGAGCTGGTTTGTGAGTTTTTCACTTATATTAATGGGTCGACCACTTTTTTGAGGTTCACACACACGGTAGGGAGAAATGAAATTCCCTACTTGGATGTGAGATTAATTAAGGACACTGTTTCTTGGTCCTTCATTGCTGAAACAGCTTCTTGCACTTCAGCAGCTCACACCCATTCAAACAGAAAAAGGCAGTTATCAAGCGGCAGGTATGGTGTCACTTTTTGAGTCATTTTTGAATGAGTGTGATATCCTGAAGGCTATGTTTTTGAGGAGAGGGTATCCCCCCACTTTAATCCAGGAGGTCATGATGGAGGTTGT
Source organism: Protopterus annectens (assembly GCF_019279795.1). Lineage (NCBI taxonomy): Eukaryota > Metazoa > Chordata > Ceratodontiformes > Protopteridae > Protopterus > Protopterus annectens. Next base: position 443,892,902 of record NC_056736.1, on the reverse strand, counting down.
CAACAAGAGGGAAAGGGGTAATTTCAGAGCATTTCTAGCCAGAGACGAGGAAAATTATGACAGTTTTAAACCAATGGGTTCAGGCACTGAACCTTCTGGGGTAATCTCTTGTACTGTTGGTGGCAGAAGACTGGATGTAGGGACTGACAGAAATTTTAGGTCAGCCTTTGTCACAACATTCAGTTCTGACAGTCAGCGAATCATTGGATATTTTATTTAAAAACTGGGTCATCTTGTCCTCATGTGATGAGATGAGGAAATGTATTAGTAGTGCCAAAGTTATTGTGTATAGGAAGGGCAGATGTTTGAAAAACTTACTTGAAAATTACAAGGGTGAACCGGTAAAAGGTACTATTAGAAAATGTAGGGCTTGTAACCAGTGTGGATATATTTTGGATGGCTCAATGGTGACCATTAATGGCCAGTTTCTTAGACTTAAGGGTGGGTTTGCATGTCAGTCTGAGAGGGTGGTTTACTGTGCCATCTGCATACAATGTCCCTGCTTCTTTGTAGGAAAAACTGAGATGAAACACAGGAATAAAATCTATGAACATGTGAGGCACATTAGATTGAAAAATAAAACAAATGCTCTAGCTAGGCACTGCACTGACCATGATGGTCATTCATTCATGTTTGTTATTATTGATATGTTAAGGAGGGATCTGAGGGGGGGGGGGCATGACCCCTGCAATTGGAAAAAATGGAGGCATTATGGCAGTTAAGACTGAATGCAACTTGCTGGCCAGGCTTGAATGATATGTTTTCTCTAGCCTGTTTTCTAAAGTTAAGGGCACTGGAAAGATAACTGCCTTATTTGATTTTTCGTGATTTTTATTTTTGTGATTTGAATGTATTAAATGTATTTTTTTACTTCTTTTTAGCATTTGATCTTATTATATTGTGCTAGTTTTAATTATATATAAATATATATATATATGGGTCTACCTGAAAACACCGACACGCGAAAACACCAACAACGAAATCACCGACACACCACAAAATCGAAAGTTCAAAAACACGAAACTTCACATGCCTGACAAACCACAATCCCGACAGCAGGGGCAGCCCGTGCTATTGGACTGCCGGACTGCAGCCCCCTCAAAAAGAACTAAAAACAAATAAATAAAAAAATTAAAAATTAAAAAAAAAAAAAGTTTTTAAAAATTTGCGGACTTCGCGCATGCGCAGTAGTCCAGACCACTGCAAGTCTATGCGCATGCTCCAGGCAGTCTGGCAGTCCTCATAGGGAAACATGAGGAACGGTCTGTGCAGTTCTAAACTGCATAGACTCGCTGGGAAAACGTGTTGGGGCCGGACTGCAACACCAGCAGTCAGTCTCTCGTCGGGAAGGGGTTTGGATCTCGCGGGTCTTTGGAGTTGCGGGTCGGGAAGGGGTTTGGATCTCGCGGGCAGTGGATTACGTGGGTCTTTGGATGTACATGCATGTATGGAGAACGGACAGGTAAGTGTGTCAGATTAATGATGTACTTGTGTTTGTTTGAATTTATTGTGTGTGCTTGAATTTATATTGGTGTGTGTGTGTGTGTGTGTGTGAAGTGTTGAATTTATTGTGTGTGCTTGAATTTATGTTGGGGTGTGTGTGTGTTTGAAGTTTTGAATTTATTGTGTGTGCTTGAATTTATGTTGGGGGAATCATTGAATTTAATGGTGTGTGTGTGCTTGAATTTATGTTGGGGGAAGCATGGTGTGTGTGTGTCTGTGTGTGTGTGTGTGTGTGTGTGTGTGTGTGTGTGTGTGTGTGTGTGTGTGTGTGTGTGTGTGTGTGTGTTGGGGGAAGCATGGTGTGTGTGTACTTGAATTTATGTTGGGGTAAGCATGGTGTGTGTGTGTTGGGGGAAGCATGGTGTGTGTGTGCTTGAATTTATGTTGGGGGAAGCATGGTGTGTGTGTGCTTGAATTTATGTTGGGGGAAGCATGGTGTGTGTGTGCTTGATTTTATGTTGGGGGAAGCATGGTGTGTGTGTGCTTGAATTTATGTTGGGGGAAGCATGGTGTGTGTGTGCTTGAATTTATGTTGGAGAGAAGCAAAACAATATCCCAGCTATAATACTTGCCATTCTCACTGCATCTATTTCCAAATAGGTAGATTCATCCTTTAACAAATCAAGCATAAGGGACTGGTAGGTCATACTATCAAAAATAGCCACCCCTCCTCCCTTATCAACAGGCCTAAAAATTATAGAAGGATTGTTAATCAAAGTGAATAAAGAATTTTGTAATTCTTTAGACATATTAAAATACATGCATTTTTTCTTTGTATTAAAACAGTATTCATAAATGTCTTTTTCACAAAGTTTTATGAACAGTTCAACATGCCCCGGTAGTATAGGAAAAAAAGAACTTTTTCTTTTGAACAGGTTTACTTCATTCGCTGTACTACTATCATTATCAAAAGATTTAGATTTAAAGAATATTTTCAACGCTATAGAGCGTCCGAACATTCTAAGATCCATCAATAAATCATGGAGGATACTGCCCTGCGATGGTACAAACATCAACCCTCTGTTAAGTAGCTCTTCATCATGTGCAGATAAAACATACCTTGACATGTTAAAAAAGAGCTGAGTCTCTATAGTTTCTGTCGCCTTCTCTGAAAGGCTTCGTTTTCCTCCGATAGCTTGCGTTTCCTGTTGTCCCAGCTGTTCCGTTGTTCTCTCGTTGGAATAGATTTCCTTATCGGATACAGCAGAAAAGGAGCAGTATGTGTGCTGTTTTTTGGTACAGCTCCTAAGTCCCTTTGACCCGCCCTAAGGCGGTTCGCTTCTTGATTAGGAAGTGGTGTGGAAGTGACCGCTGCAGACGTAGCAATGAGGGGAACCTCTGGTGGTGTAGTAAAGTTGTCTCCTGAGGTGTCCTCTTGGACGGCTCGTGCAGGTGGTGGAACGGCAGAATCAGCCCTAACTGGCGCTGTCAGTGTGTCATCATGTGGCGCCAGATTTGGAAAATGCGTGCGAGGAGCAGTATTGGGTGATTCCCTTCTTGGCCAAATAAAGACATTCCCGGAAAGGAAGTCCTGATAATCTCGTTGTAGCTTCTTATGCTTAATTTGCTGTAAACGGGAGGCATAGGAGCTAACCTGATTGTATAAATTGTCCATTCTATGTTGAAAATGATCATCAGGAAAAGTTTCGTTCAGCTCATGCTGTACACAGTTAATCTTAGTCAAGAGTTCTTTTTCCATTGGGGCAAAGTAATCAATTAGTAGCTGGATGTATTTCATACTTGTTTCTAAATTAAGCTCCTGCCATCTCTTAAGTAAAATGGGGTGAGTGTCACCGTAGGTTGGCATACAGAGTATGCGCATACCTCGGGGAATGAGCTTGAAACGTATACAAGCTTCCATATGTTTTCTTTGCCAGTTCAAACGTTGGAATCTATAGAGATCATTTTCTAAAGTCCTAAATTTAGAATTAAACATTTCTAAATTATCAGTGTTAATGTCAGTTTGATTACCATTCGGTGCTCTAAGGTCCAGATCCAATAAAGGATTAAATTCAACATTCAGCATTGTTGTCCATTGTTCTTTTCTAAATGGTATCCTCGGCTCTGGAACATAATCCAACTCCACGTTAGGATTTGTCATGTCGTGCGTTGTGGTGGTACTAAGACAAAAATGTAATGAAGCAAAATAATAGACCACCACAACAACAGAGGCCTCGGTTAGATGAATCGAAAATATAACAGAATAGAAAAACTTCGGACTCAGCACGACTGTAAAATAAAATTAGAAGTTTATTAGGTAAGCGCTTTCGCGTACCTTTCAGTACGCTTCCTCAGACCATAAAAATAGTAACAGAACAGTATGCTCTTATATAGTAGCAAAAGATGCAATAATTGTTAGAGGCAATAAACTTAATGAGCAATTAATTAAGAGCAATTAAAAACCTTAACTTAAAAATGCATTATAATTTAAAGGCATATGCTCAATAGTAGTATAAAAATAACTATAAGAAACAATATGCAAACTATTTACACAAACATGGAACATATGCATATGTAATAAAAGAAGAACTTAATTACTGTGTTTCTTCATACTAAATTCATCTCAAAACATTTATGATTCATTTATTTAAAAATGCATATGAAGGTGTTTGAATAAAGTGCATGCACAGTAAATTAATGAATAGTTCGAGGCAATTTATGTCAGATGAAAAAGACACCTAAACAGAATATGAACAAGACTAATATCAGATATAAGGCATATTCAATGCATAAAAAAGGAACAGAATGAATTAATATATCGATAAAAATGTACATATACATGTCAATGAGTAAGCCTAGGTAGAGCTGTGGACTTACAAAGCTAAACAAAAAAAATGTGTGTTGGGGGAAGCATGGTGTGTGTGTGCTTGAATTTATGTTGGGGGAAGCATGGTGTGTGTGTGCTTGAATTTATGTTGGGGGAAGCATGGTGTGTGTGTGCTTGATTTTATGTTGGGGGAAGCATGGTGTGTGTGTGCTTGAATTTATGTTGGGGGAAGCATGGTGTGTGTGTGCTTGAATTTATGTTGGGGGAAGCATGGTGTGTGTGTGCTTAAATTTATGTTGGGGGAAGCATGGTGTGTGTGTGCTTGAATTTATGTTGGGGGAAGCATGGTGTGTGTGTGCTTGAATTTATGTTGGGGGAAACATGGTGTGTGTGTGCTTGAATTTATGTTGGGGGAAGCATGGTGTGTGTGTGTGCTTGAATTTATGTTGGGGGAAGCATGGTGTGTGTGTGCTTGAATTTATGTTGGGGGAAGCATGGTGTGTGTGTGTGTGTGTGTGTGTGTGTGTGTGTGTGTGTGTGTGTGAGAGAGAGAGAGAAAGAAAGAGACAGAAGAAGGGACTGTGTGTGTGTGTGTGTGTGTGTGTGTGTGTGTGTGTGTGTGTGTGTGTGTGTGTGTGTGTGAGAGAAAGAAAGAGACAGAAGAAGGGACTGTGTGTGAGAGAGAGGAAGAAGGGACTGTGTGTGTGAGAGAGGAAGAGGGGACTGTGTGTGTGTGAGAGAGGAAGAAGGGACTGTGTGTGTGAGAGAGGAAGAAGGGACTGTGTGTGTGAGAGAGAGGAAGAAGGGACTGTGTGTGTGAGAGAGAGGAAGAAGGGACTGTGTGTGTGTGAGAGAGAGGAAGAAGGGACTGTGTGTGTGTGAGAGAGAGGAAGATGGGACTGTGTGTGTGTGTGTGTGTGTGTGTGTGTGTGTGTGTGTGTGTGTGTGTGTGTGTGTGTGTGTGTAAAATGCCCCAGTTATTATATACTGGTGGCTAGAGAACAAATGGTGTTGGGTAGAGATACTCAGGCTTGAACCCTGTACCTTGTATGCAGATGTTAAGGACCTGAATTCCCTACCCACCACCATTTGTAAAAAAATTGCAGATTTTTGCCTCCTATTTGATCTGATCTGTTCCTCATAATATCTGTGGTTCCTAAATGTTGCAATGCTTGATGGTGCAGTGGTAGTATTATTGCTTTATGGCTGCAGGTTCTTGGGTTTGATTCTTGGCTGGGGTGCCTTCTGTGTGGGGTCTGCATCTTCTCCCTGTGTTTGTGTGGGTTTGCTTTTGTGTCCTCCCATGTTATAAAGACATGTCTGCATTATTTCTTCCTGGGCCTCTTCTGAAAATTGTTTTTTTTGTTCAAGTCAGATTCTCCTGATTAACAAACGTTAAATAAAATTGACAGGCATTTGAATTTCAGACTTCATATTCTTCAGAAAATACATAGTAACACGACCTTTTATTCTAGCAATTTTCTAAGTTTATAAGATTAATATTTGAAATGTGTCCTTATTTTTGGGACTGTATTGCCCCATTATTGGCTTTGTCCAGGTTTTTTGTGCTAAGGTTGACAACTATGGCAAGAACTGAATTCACTGAATATGTCTGAGGGCTGTATTCTCTCATTACTGGGTTTGTCCAGGTGTTTTGTGCTAAGAGGTTGACAGCTATGGTGAGAACTGAATTCATTAAATGATAGCCATTTAAGTTTCAGTCTTCCTCTCTGTCACAAAGCAGCTGATATGGCATAGTGGTGTGTTGCTCTGACTCTTTTGCACAGGGATCTTGGCAGTAAAATGTATGGTGGTAACACAGCATTTTCTACAACTTTCCAAGATTATACAAGCAATGTTTAATGTGTCCCTGGTTTTTGGCCTTTTGAGCCCCCCCCCCCAATAAATTTGGCTTTTTCCAGATTTCTTGTGCTGCAAAGTTGAGATGCAGTTGAGTATTGAATAGATTTTACAAGGAGCTGAGAGCTGCAGGGAAAGAGAAGTTTAGTGCTGCTTATGGAAACTCAGCTTGCATTGTTAATAACACAACAGGTTGTGTACTTGCTTTTGATGCAGAAGGTTGTTGGTTCTACTCCCACAAGGAGTGAATGCTGCTGTACTGAAAAAGTTGATACTAACTATGAGCCTGTTATCTGTTTGCCATCCATTTCCTGTTGCAATATTACTAGCTTATTTTTAATGTAATTTAGGCAATTTATTCCTCAGGGGCATCAGACTCTTTATTGTTCGATGAAACCATGAAATATAAAGGCGACTGCTAGCAGCAACCTCTTCATTACAGATTTATTTAACGTGGAATTATTTAGATGACTTTTTTTACTACTTCAGAGATTGTGCATATTTACTGATAATGGTGAACTGTAGAATTGTGCATATTTTCTGATAATAGTGGACTGTAGCAGTTTGAGTAGACATTTATGATGGAAATGTTCTGAATTGGGCAGTTTTGTTTCATTGTTTACTGGAAAAATTTTCAAAGCAATAGGAAGGTGTATCAAAGAGCACATGTATGTTTCATATGCAAGGGACCTATGATTTGAAAACAGCCCAGAATTAATTTTATCTGCCACAGGTAAAATGTATTTTCTTTGAATGTGGGTTTTAATGTTGTTTCAATGAATGTGAGTTTCAAGGGCAGAGAAGTTTTAATGCCAAGTTTGTTTAGCAGATGTCTTAGTGTTTGTGCTGTAAAATGCAAAATAAAACTTTCAAATGAAGTTCAAATCATCATAGAAGTTAATCAGTATGCACATTAGTGTTTATGGTAAATGGAGTGAAATAGCAAAGCAATGATTCATTGGAATGGCTGCAGGGGGAGGCTCCATTCGACCATGGTTTTGTGAGGGGCAAGGGTGGCAAACTTAGCCCCAGCTGAACTATATCTCCCAACTGTCTAGATTTTCAAAGAATGAACGGGTTTTTTGCTTCTTATTTTTGGTTTGTTCCTCATAAAATTTGTGGTTTTCTGGCAAATCATTTAGGAATTAAGTCACTAAATAATGACACACTAGTTTCAGACTTCATAACCTACAGAAAAAATGCATGCTAAAGTAAGACCTATTCTATCAACTGTCCCAGTTTATACAAGAGCAATTTTTAGTACTGTTTATATGTTCCCCCAATATATTTGGCCTTGTCCAGATTTATTACATTAACAGGTTGAGAGGTACATGCAAATTGCTTTATAGAATTAGGCAAAGCCAACCCTCTCAACTGTCCCTGAATTTGGCTCAAAATGTTGCTCTTCCCCTAATAATCCCTCTGCAAAATAGCAATTTTGGAAGAAAACATGGAGGGTTTACAATTAAGAAATAACTGTAATAATCAGAGTTATAGATTACTTTTATTTCAGAAATGCATGTAGACTCTTTTATTTTGTCAGCTGCTCAAGTTAGCAGTACTAAGTGCCCCTTCTTTGACAGGTTCCCAGCTGTATTGTGTGGCTATTTTATATTGTTGCATCACATTTTTGGTCAATTTTTCATAAAATTGTGTTTTTTTTTGGCAAATTAGTGGTAAATCATTAAAGACTGAAGTTAGAAAATAATGACAGGCATTTGAGTTTCAGATTTCATATCCTTCAGAAAATTCATACTAATGCAAGACCTACTATTCTATTATCTTTCTAAGTTTATAAGAACAATATTTAAAAATTTTCCTTATTTTTGGGCCTTTGTCCCACTTCTATGTATGGCTTTGCCCAGATTTCTTGCCCTGAGGGTGAGAAGTATGACAAATGTGTTAGTGCCAATCACCGTCAGCCAGAGACATTTCAAATTGTGACATACTTGTTGCACCCCACTCCCCCATGTAGTGACTCTAGATGTGTTCAAGCAAAGCAAGGAGCAGTTATGCAGTGTAAATGTGCAGCGTATCCCCCCATACAAGGTAGACACAAGTACTACAGTGGCTTTTCATCTGTTCTTGATTTTGCAGAATGGTCTGATTTCTGTCATATTTTTGTATTGTTGATTTATGCTTATTACTCAAAGTGCCTGTTGCTCTGTGTTTTAAGTAGCAATGCTTTAATGACCATCAAGTAAGCTTGTCTGATATCATAATGCGCAAGTAAGCTTTAATAAGCATACTGTTAAAGAATTGCCAACATTGAAGCCTTTCTGTTGTTGCCATGCAGAGAATACTTAACTAGATAATGTATAAACATTGGATATTGAAATGCATATGACAGTATTTGTAGTAAAGGACAGGATTACATTATTTTAAGAAGCTCATTACACTTGTTGGAGACTTCTAGTGATCTCTGAGGGCTTTACCAGTAAACTAAACAGAATGCCATTCATGTGTGGTCCATAACCTGTACAGTAATAATTTAAGCAATGTATCTTGAGCTTGTTTCTTGTTTGCTTTTCATTTTTACTTTGATCGTGTTTTCCCCATGAAACAAGTAGATAGTTGTCAGGCAGCAGGTCTGTTTTGGATAAGAAACGTTTTTACAAGTGGGAGCATCACAGAGAATGCTACTTTCAGCATGTTACTTGGTGCTTTAATAAAGCTGAATATAAATTATAATTAGAACTGCAGGCAAGGAGAAGTAGTTTGAGTTGAGTGCTGGTTGTTTTTCTTATACTTGATTTTGACTGGCATTCCCGTAATGTACTTAAAAAGTAATTTATTTTTTCATGCCTCACAACATTTTTGTTTCCATCTAGATATTAAGTAAGCTGTCTTGCAGCCAATGCATTTAGATATTTTTATTCTTTTATACTTCATTTGTCTTGAGTGGACCCTCATAATGAGGGTTTGGCACCCAGGGCAGCATATTTAATTAAAGTTAGTGTTTGTGGTTTTGAGCATAGCTCCTCCCCTTTCTAGTTGGCCACACCTCTTCCTATTGACCCCACCCATTCAGCTATCCCCTGCAGCCCCCCTTTGATTTGAAGTCACCAGCCGCCACTGCCCGACAGTCAACAAGCAAAACAAATTCCCTGTCCAAAAAGCACACACACAACACAAGCACACCAAAAACCTTACAAACCTACACTAAACCTTACATACACAACTTTCTATGCACTAACCTTAACCCAAACCCTAACCCTAAGGTCCATCACTATCGCACACTCACCTAATCGCCCTAACCTTAACTCACTTAACCCGCCCCTAACCCTAAAGTCTGTCACTATCGCACACTCACTTCTCCTGCACCCTAACCTTAACTCACTTAATCTACCCCTAACCCTACAGTCCATCACTATCGCACACTTACCTTAACATGTCGGTGTTCTCAGCATCGGGATTTTCAACTGTCGATCATCTTCATTGTCGATCTTCCGGTGTTGGTGTTCTCGTCATCAGCGTTTAGGACTTGCGGCCTTTTCAGGTTATATATATATATATATATATATATATATATATATATATATTCTTTGTGTGGGTTTATTGTCATACACCACCTGGCTTGCCTTTATTAGGAGGGCTGATTGATGGATGTATCCACTTTTTATATCTTGTAGGGATGCTTTTGAGAAAAATCCTTTTAAATAAATGTTTTAGATGGTGATGTAGAATGCCTCTGCAGGGCTAATTGATCTAACAGTCTTGCAAGAGGTTTTAATTGGGGTTGGGTTTATATATTGTGTACCCCCCGTTCTGTCTCTTATCTTGATAAAGTCTCTGAACTGACAGAGACGAAAGTGCTTGTGGTTATTTTTGAATAAAGTGTTTCTGGTGATTAACCATCTCGGCAACTTTTTAGTGATTGAACATTGGACTGTGCCTTTGACTATAGTACTGTGGATAGCCTTGCCCTGTTGGCTCCTGGATTTGGGGCTTATCTCTGGGGTAGTTGTTTTTGTTGAAGATTACATTTTATTGATTTGTTGGGGGTTTAGCAAGTATCATCTATGGCCTGACTTGTGGTCTGTTTCGGTGTGTAGTGCTGAATGCTCGTTATCTGATTTTCATCCCCTTCAATATTTTCTCACTCCTGTTGTCTGTTTTTTAATTTACTGCTCACTTTAGTGTTATTCTCATTGGTGGTTGAGGGCTGAGTCTCATCTCTGATGATGCTTGTGGTCTCTCAGTGCGTGGTGACGCTGTATGTTCATTAGGTTCTGTTACGGCTTTCTACTATCTTTCTGGAATAATTTGCTGCCCAGGATCATTTGCTGTTTATTCTACTTTTGGATGCATTGGACATGGCCGTGAATTCAAACATCTTGTAAGGGCCAGAACAACCATATGGAGTGCTGGCAGGGCTGTTGAAAAGGTTTGGTTAATGTATAACTGTCGGCACACAAAGATGCCAGGTTTGTACCATGTATTTTGGTCTGTTCTTCATGAATGTGTGGTTCTCTAGTAGAGTGGAGATCACTGGGAGCTGTGGCTGGGAATGATGGGTGACCTAAAGTTTTGGAGTTCATGACTTTAGAATATGCGGGCTAATGCAGCACATGATTTCATATCTGCGTCGGGTATTTGCAAATGAAATATACATGGCTAGTTAGCCAGTTGCATTACAAAATCCTCTCGGAACATGGTAACTGTGTACACCACTGTTGGTATAGAATAGTTTTTAAGATAGCATTACTTGGCTTGTATTTGTTAAGGGGTTGGTTATGTGAAGCAGAGGCAGTGCATGATTGTGTTCACTTATTTGTTCAAGTAGATTAAACAAAGAAAGAAAAATGCTTGCATTTAGAATTTTTTTTTTAGGCTATGGGCCAATTTTAAGTTGGAGCTGCATCGGAAATAAAACTTCTGGCCTTATTATGGATCATTCTTATTTAAACTTGCATTAGCAATCTTTACATTTAATCATATCTTAATATATAAAGATCTGAAAATAAATGCTACAGATCATACTGGACTTTACGGATGGTGGAGCTTTAGGCTATGGTGTTGATGGATAAAAATTTTAACAAGATAAGTGAAAAGCTTTGTCTAACACTGAAGACATTAGAGGTTCATAGGTACATAGGTTGGTACTAGACAATCAGCCCTAGGGCCTATACAAGCCTAGCCATAACAATTCCCTGACTATTTCTTCCCACAATATTTACTTCCCTGGACCCCTGTCTAGCAGGGCAACTGACGTGATCCCCAGGGTGAATTTCCTATCTCCCATCCAATCGTCAAGGTTCCTTTTGAAGAGTGCCAAAGAGGCGCTCTGCTTGACATGTGTGGGTAGTCTATTCCAGAGTCTGGGGAGTCTCTGAGTCAGAAACCTATCCCTCCACCATGTTTTGTTCATTGTGATGACAAGGAGCATGTGGCTCTGAGGGACTGGGATTTCTTTAAGTGTAGCATGTCCAGCAGCTCTGGGTTTGACATGGCCTTGTATGTTAAGGAGAGAAAAGCAGAGAAAAAGTAGCTTTGAAACAATAACTCATGCTTGCTACTTCTGGATTATGTCCCAAGACTAGCTTTTTGGTGTGCAAGGTTGTTGTTGTGCGTGCATCCTATAGATTTTATAATGTATTCTAGCCAGTTTGTAGCACAACTTTTATGATGCCAGTGTTCTGCTTAATGATATGCATTCTGTGCCTGTGCATGAAAGGGGAATAGTAATCAATTAATTACTGATAATAGCCATATTTACCTATGGCTAGTAATAACCAGGGTTAATAGTAATGTGAATAATCTGGAGAGTGCTGCAAATAATATTTGTTTAAATCTAAATGCATAAACATGTATTTTATTCGGGATCACCAGCCATTGATTAATTAATGCAAAATTACTACAAAGTTAAAAAAGCAATGTTTGACATACATGCAATTTATCAAACTAGTCTGCATGTAATACTGGTAATCTTGTTCTTAGTAAAGCCAGACAATGAAGAAGTTATCTCTGAAAATATCTTTGTCTTCTTTGCCATAGAATTTTGTTTAACATTAGTTTTAAGAATACAAGTTTTATTTCTTTCCATTTAATTTGTTTTCATTAACAATATTTGGAAATAATAAACGAGGTTGTGGATAATATTAGATTTTATGTTCTTCATACATCCCTGGAGGATAATTCATAATTTAGTTCCTCCGTGTGCTGTCAGAACAGCATATGAAAACTACTGCTAAAAACAAAGAGAATCTCTTAAACATGCATGTGGAACAATTCATCTCAGACGTATTGGTAACTTAAAGGCACAATCAAGGACATATACGTTTGAGGCAAATAAACCAAAGACTGCAGATTGAAAAGCAGACTTAATCAGTTTATGGCAAAGAAAATAAATCTAAACTGTGCAAACTATTCACTTGTTGTCAGTGACTATTCTTCCATGTAAATGTTTAATTTTATAGATACGCTCTTTATGGTACGGAGTGCATAAGTAGCCAGTTCCAAGTACAATTTATTATATACATGATTAAAAGTTTAAAGGCAAATGTGTTCCAACAATGACTAGTGTTTATCCCTTGGGGTAGAGTTGTTCACATATCTCTCAACTGTCCAGTTTTTCATAGAAGTCCAGGATTGTGCTTCATATTTGGTTGGTTTCTCGTGTAGTTGTGGGGTTTTGTGAGTTACTGGAATGCTCTGAGTCCCAAGGTCACCAAATAGTGATGTACATTGTGCTTCAGACTTCAGATCCCTTGCAGGACAAGGGAGTGCAGGTCAAGGTAAACCCTGTTGCTCTATCACTGTTCTACATTATTGGAGCAATATTTAAAGTCACCCTTATTTGTAAAACTTGGTCCCCCCTCATTCTGTCAGGCTTTGTCTGGAATGGTGTACCAAGAGGTTTAGAGGTATGTTTTGTTGTCCGTGGACAGGCTGTTTGCACTTGGCGATTTTGTGGCTGGCTGTACTAGGTGGCCAACCACTCCTCCAGTATGAACCTAAATGAATGGTGTTGGGATTATGCATTGTGAGGTGTTAATGGACATTGGGGGGAAAGGTAGGCATGGCAAGGTTTAAAAGCATATGTGGTAAGAGCAAGGCCAGTCATACCTCACAACAGCCTGGATTTCATCTCACTGTTTATAGCTTTGCAGATTTCCTGTCTGAAAAGTATGTTGTGTCTGTGGTGGTTGCATGTGGCAAAGGAAGGTGGATTTCTTAAGAGAATTTTGGGGGGGGGTAGGTTGTCTTCAAATATATTTGTATTTCAGATGATTTACATTTCTCTTTCCTTTGCATATGATGATGCTATGATGTGTGTTTCAGCTGTTGGGGTGCTACACAGTGTGGTTGCAAATGGTATCAGTGCAGAGGTCGTATCAGCCGGTGTTTGAAGGTGGGCATCAGTTGGTGACCTGAAGGATGGGATTCGAAAAGTGATGGAGACTGTTTCAATGGAGTCCCAATTACTTGGGTGGTACACAATGAAGTCAAGATGGGAGAGTGACTAGTGAGCAACGGTTAGTACCCGGTCAGAAATGGATTTGACAGGTAATGGTTTCTGCTTGAGTGGATGTTTAAACAAGATATATGCTTAGAGTGAGGAATTAGAAAGAGATCATTAGAATATCAGGTAGGAATTTGACATGGACAGAACCAGGTGTTTAGTAGGTTGTTTTTAAGCTCATGTTTAAATTTGGCTTTATGAGGGATGCTTCTTATATTAAGGGGAAGGTTATTCCAGGAATGGGTGACAGAGAATTTATAGAGGGACTTGCCTATATTTTAGCAGGTTTGTAGATATCTAAAAGATCTTTGTCAGATGTGGGAAGCTGATGTGTGGGATTATAGGGTGATACGGTGTTAGAAATGGAGGGACAGGAAGTGGGGTTATAAAGTATGGAGTGTGTAATGTGTAGTTGTGGCATAAGAAGTTGGTTTTGAAATTCAGGCCATAATAAAGACTTAAGAGTGAGACAGTGGTGGGACTTATATGGTAGATTGCAGGCAAATTTAGCTATTTTGTGGTAGGTTTGTTCTAATTTAGAGAGGAGAGATGACTCAAGGTTTGCTAAGGATTGGGGCTGCATATAGAAGACAGGGTAAGAGAAGTGATGTAGCAAGAGAGGGTTTAGTGGAGGGAGAGAGTAGTCTGTAATTACAGTACAGAAGTCCAAGTTTTTAATTATTTTTTTTAATGTACTGGTTGATGTGGATGTCAAATTTTAGTTCATCATCAATAGTTATACCGAGTAATTTAGTGAAGGGTTCAGGTGATTAAGAAGGAGGGGTTAAGGTGTAACATTGTTTTAGGCAGGAAAAGTAAAAGCTTAGTTTTTTTTGGATTTAATATTAATTGGTTTTCAGTGAGCCAGGTTTTGACAGAGGTGAAGGTATCTTGGGTATGGCCAAGGAGTTCTGGAAAGTTGTAGGTGGTGGTGATAACGGCTGAATCATCAGCATATTGTAAGAGAGTAGAGAGCTTTGTAGTAGAGTGTAGTCTGTTTCTAAAGATACTGAACCAAAGGGGCCCAAGATAGAGCCTTGGGGAACACATGTGTTGACCAATAGAAATGGGGAGGTGACAGATTGCCAGCATATAGATCGTTGTCTGTTAGATAAGTAACTAGAGAACCAGTTTATAGTGGTGGTACAGAGATGGAGATCAGAGTTTAGATATCATTTTGGTGTGAGAGACTGTATCAAAGTCCTTGGAGAGATCAAGGAATAGGCAGGTAACTAGGTGGTTGTTATCACAGGCTTCTACTACAGTTTGGGTGAATGACAGTAGTGCAGTATATGTGCTGTGGTGGGGTCTAAATCCATGCTGGGTGGGAGTCACAAGATTGTTGTCCAGCAAGTGTTTAAGTAGTTGGGTGTGGACACATTTTTCAAGAATTTTGGATGGTGGGGAGAGTATTACAATGGGATGGTAGTTGGATGGGTCGGTGTAGTTATCACCTTTGTGGAGAGGGATTGTGAAGAAGGCTTTCCAAATGTCTGGGACAATGGCTTCTGTAATAGAGCAATTTATAAGGACAGAGACTGGGTAAGCAATGGAATTGGCAGTGATTTTGAGGAAGTGAGGGGGTAATTTATCGACAGAGGGAGAGCAAGGTTTGAGTTTACTTAGTTGTGACCTGATGAAAGCAGTGGGAACTGGCTGAAAGGAGAATGAAATGGGGGAAGAGGGATTGGGGATATGGGTAATGTAGAGTAAATGGGACTTGGTTGAGTTAGCTTTTGAATTGTATCTATGAAGTGTTTATTTAAAAGTGTAGCAGTCTCAGTGGCAGTATTGAGAGGGAAAGGGTTGGGGGTTGGAGGTTTGGTAGGATAGACAATTTTGTAAACTGTAGACCAAAATCTTTTTGGGGTTTTGTGTAGGCTGCCATGTTGGAGTTAAAGAAAGTTTTGGTCTTTTATGACTCGTTTTTTATACAAGTTTCTAAGTCCCTTGTACTGTTGGAGTAGGTGAGGAATTTGATTTTTGATCCAAGTTTTCCAGGCAGCTTCCCTCTGATGCATAATAGAGTGAGTTTGCTTAGTGAGCCAATGGGCACAGTTAGATTTTTCTCTCATTTTTCTGGTTGGGGCTATGGAATTCAGAAGGTCTAAAAATATTTTGCTGAAAGTGGTTACTGCAATATTAAGAGGGAGGTTGTGGAGGAATGTCCATTTGATGTTGGATAGTATAGAGATGATATCCTGAGTTTCTCACTAATACACAGCTATGGCCAGTTCTAATATTCATATGGCACCTAAATCCCTTGATTCAGTATAAAACTTTCTAAACTAAAGTTTGGCACTGTCATCATTCAAAGGCTTATTCAAATACTGACTTGGCCTCACAAGGACTAAGTGTTACTTTGTTACGGGGGTGGGCAACATGTATGATATTTTTCTAAGCAGTGGAGATTTATTCACCACACAACATTAGTTTTGCTTGGGAGAGCACTGATTGACTTGTAAGAGACTTAGAGACTGATTATTAAATAAGGTGATGAACTTTGCTACATTCTCAATATACATAACAAGTCAACTTGTTTATTAAGATGAGTGGTTTAGAGACTGAATCAAAGAATAAACACACACACAGACACACACATATATATATATATATATATATATATATATATATATATACATATACATATATATATATATATATATATATATATATATATATATATATATATATATATATATATATATATATATATATATATATATATATATACTTATATAAATATATATATATATATAGGTTAGGTTCATAGGTTCATAGGTTCATACTAGGCTATCTGCCCAAGGGCATTTATAAGCCTAGCCCATAGTTATGTGGCTTTCACCACCCCTTTAGTTTGAATAAAAACTATGCCTATTATTTTGCTGTGCCTCTGTCAAGCAGTGACACTGAAGTAATCCCTGGGGTATATCTGTGATCTCCCATCCATTTGTCAAGATTCCTCTTGAACAAGGCCAGCGAGGTGCTCTGCCTCACATGTACCGGGATTTTGTTCCACAGCATAGGAGTCTCTGGGTGATGAATCTGTCCCTCCAGCACGTTCTATTTATAACCGTGTCAAGGTTTAAGTCTCCCTCCCTTGTGGTTCTGAGGGATCTAGATTTTTTGAGGTGAAGCATATTCATCAAATCTGGGTTTGACATGGCCTTATATGTCAGGCACAGGTCACCTCTGAGCAAGCGGTATGAGACTGAATAGAGCTGGAGTTCTTTCAGTCGGGCAGCATAAGACATATTTTTGAGACCCTTTATCCTTTTGGTGAGGAACTTTTGGGGCCTTTCAAGATGCAGCAGGTGTCGGGTCAGATACATTCGAACGGGCATTGTACTCAATCATAGGTCTAATGAGTGATGAGTACAGGGTGTCGATGACCTCCCTTGATCTAGATGTGAATCCCTTCATGATCAGGTGGGCAATATAGAAGGTTTTCCTAACTACTTTAGCAACATGAGTGTCAAACGAAAGGCTACTGTCAACCTGGGTCCCCAGATCCCTGATGATTTCTTCTGTGCTCAGTGGATTGCCACCTATATGGTAGCTAGGGGTAACCTTGTTTTTCCCGAAAGGTATGACTATGCATTTCTTGGCGTTTAACTTTAGGCCATGGCTCTGGCACCAGTTATCCGTTTCTGTGAGGCCCTTCTGAAGGATATCTGTGTCAGATGTGTTTTTGACTATGGCGCCCAGTTTGCAGTCATCTGCAAACTTTGTCAGCCATAACCCTCCTGTGTTTGCTTGTACTTCAGAAAAGTAAATGCCGAACAAGAGTGGACCCAGGACTGAGCCCTGTGGGACACCACTAGTGACAGGCTTTGAGTCTGACATGGCTCCAGCAACTCTGACCCTGTGGGTTCTGTCACTTAGCCAGTTTGCAACCCATCTTGTGATGTATGGGTTTAAATTCAAGCTGATGAGTTTTTCGATGATACCTGAGTGGGGTATTGTGTCGAAGGCCTTTGCCAGGTCGAGGTAGACTGTATGAACTGCCTTTCCCTCATCAATGGCCTTGGTGACTGTCTCGAAAAAGTCAACCAAGTTTAAGAGGAAGGATCTGCCTTTGACAAAGCCAAACTGGGTTGGATCCAAAGTCTGCAAGTTCCCTATGTCTTTATTTATGAGTTCCATTATGATCCTCTCCATGACTTTGCAGATAAGGCTTGTCAAGCAAATGGGGCAGTAATTTCCAGGGTCGGTGGAGGCACCGCCCTTATGAAGTGGGACCACAGTCGCCGTGCGCCACTCCTTGGGTACGTATCCTGAGGTGAGGCTAAGATTAAACAGCTGTCCTAATTGTGGGTTTAATTCCTCATTGAGTTCGTGAAGCACACAGCCGGGGACACCATCCGGTCCCATGGATGCTGTGTTTTTTGCCTTAGTGAGAGCAGTTCTCACCTGGGCGTTGGAGATGTTTGGGGGACTACAATCCTTTGGTATAGATATATCTCCTTTTGGGGGGGAGGGGGGGAGAGAAGTTTGCACTGAACCTGTCAGCCAGTATGTTGGCAATGTGTAAAGGTTCAGTAATTTTCACATCATTTTGAACTAATTCTGAGCATATCTGGGAGTTTCCTCCTAGGTTTCTAACATAGCTAAAGAAGGCCTTATGATTGTCTTTTGAGTCCTTGGTGATTTTTCTCTCAAAATTTGCCTTGGATGATTTTATGAGAGCTCTTAGTTTTTTACTTATGATGATCAAAGGTGTCTTACCTTTCAAGGATTTTGCTCTATCTTGTAGTAGCTTCCTCCTTTTGTTGTAGAGCTTGTTTATGGCTGGGGTCCACCAGACTGGATGCTTGCCTTTGGTACAGAGAGTCTTAGTTTTGTTTGGGATAGCCTGATCCATGCAGTCCTGTAGGTGCTGGTAGAAGGCATTTGTAAGTGATTCAGCGGTTTGAGTAATGTTTACCACTGGTTCAGGGGCCTTAAAGGAGACCACACTAGTTTTTAGAAGTGTGAAGTCGGCTTTTGAGAAGTTTTTCACTGTGGTCTTTTTTGTTTCAGGTGGGGGCGGGATGAGGACCTCCAGCGAGATTAGTTTATGATCTGATCTCTTCAGTGAGGGGTACACTTCCGGTGTTGAACATTTTGATCCCATGTTCGTGATGATGAGATCAAGTATGTTTTCTCCTCTTGTGGGGATGGTGACTAGTTGTTCCATGGCATTTGAGTTTATGAACTCCAGGAATCTTTGGGTTAGAGTGTTTGGGCTTGAGTAGTGTTCCCAGTCTATATTAGGGTAGTTGAAGTCACCTAGTATGATGGTGTTTGGAGATACATTTATCCCTCCAATGTTTTCAGGAAGGCCATATGAGGTTCCTGAGTTTGAGAGGGTGGCCTGTAACATGCTACAAATTGCAGAGCAGTCTTGCCTATGGTTAATTGCACCTGGATGGTCTCCGATGCATCGTGCGTTGCCACCAACCTTGAGGTGTGGGTGTCCTTTATGAATATGGACACCCCCCCTCCTTTCTTGGTGTTGTCCGGATTTTGGGGCCGGAACGCATGATATGAGGTGAAACCTGTTAGTGCTGGGGTGCTCTCAGGAGCCTTGAACCAGGTTTCTGTCACAGCACAGACATCGATGTTCTCCATACTGAGAAGGGCCTCGAGTGCGTGCATCTTGAGATTGAGACTTCTGGCGTTGAGCAGCATTACCCTTAGTTTTTTTCTTTTTGGTGTTCTAGGGTGGTAGGTTTAGAATTTGAGCCTTGCCTAAAAAAGGCACTATGGGGTGGCAAGAGCCTTTGCCAATATCCGGAAGCCCAGGGTGACAGGTGCAAGCCGTCCCTTGCGAGCAGCGTGGCTTGTCCAACATGTCATCCCAGGCAGACAGACATTGATCCCTTTGAATGACAAAAGAATTTAAGCCAATTATTAAAGCTGATCATCTTATCACTGTATTGTGGCATCATTCTAGGTGAAGGTAGGATACTGCTCAAGGTCAGGGTCATACCTGCCTGGGCTACATAATCAGAGAGCTCCTCGATGTCCCTTTTCATGTAGTTCAAGGAGGTACGTCTCAGGTCGTTGACACCAGCATGGACAATGACTGAGTCGTACTTGTACCTGCTGTTGAGAGACCTGAGTGCTTGCGTTATGTGGCGGATTCTAGCGCCCGACAGGCAGCTTACTGTGACCTTCTCCTTACTCAGTCTGGTGAGCGGGACGTCAGTGTGTCTGACTATGGAGTCACCAATGACAAGTGTGTCTGGAATTTTGTTTGGCCTTAGGGGCTGTGACTGTTTGACACTCTGACTGTGTGGTCTATGTGTTGCATGTGTTGGGTCCTGAGGTAGTAGTTGTTTGGGTGTCTGCTTTGGTGGCCTCTGCTGTTTTGGTAGATTTTTGATCAGAGCCTCCGAGTATGTCTTTGTGTGATTATGTGTATGATTTGAAGTTGTGATGGTACTATGTGTGACTGGGTATGTATTGTGTGTGGTTTCCTTCTCCTCCTGTCTGGTCTTGCCAGTCCTATGTTGAGAGAGCTCAGCCTCCAGTTTGGCCGTATAGTTGCATCTCTCGCATGTATTTGTGTTTTGTGGGAGAAGGAGAGGATTGTCTGTGTACATGAGGCAATTGTAACATTGCCTCAATATTCCCAGGTTCACCAGTTGAGCAGGAGAGGACACTAGCAACTGATCCCTCGACATACTAGAAGTAGTAGATAAAAAAGACTTTCAAAGGACTCCGGGGGAAGTGGGTTTTAGGCTGGTGGGGTACTATCTATAATAAGAGTGCTTTATCAAGGTGCAAGTACTGTAGGAGTAAGTGCTAGGCTTATAGATAGAGAATAGTCTACTTGGGAATTAAGTAGAGATGAACCTTTCAGTTATAGGATACGCTGGTTAGATCAGCAGTACAGCTCAAGGAAGGTAGTTTTAAGGGAAAATTTGAAGAGTGTAATTTAGGTGGCCCGAATAGTTTAACCTTATTTAACTGCCGCTGCTCTTGTGTGCAGCAGTGGCAACTCTGCGCTAAAATGCGCTAAATCGCGCTAAATCGTTTAGCGTGTTTTATATCAGGGGGCTGAAAAAAGCTAGGAACTGGCCCAAAACGACCAATAGACTACAAGTTACTGGCTGAAACCTCACAAAACTGGACCAACAGGCAACTCAATGCTTCCCACTCCCACTGAAATATATATATATATATATATATATATATATATATATATATATATATATATATATATATATATATATATCTATACACATATATATATAAATTTAACAGAAATGATCAAGATTATTAGTTGAGTAGAAAGTTTATATGGTATTTACGGAAATGCACAATGAGATTTACGGATGATTGCAATAATTCTTTTAGATGGTCTGCTAAACACACAAGAGGTCCAATACCCCTACAGTCAAAGAGATGGGCAATGACTTGACTGAATCAATGTAATTTCAAAAAAGAATTAATATTAACAGAGTGCTTCTGGGAAGGACAAAATACCACAAGAGATGGAGACGTATTAATTATTTTTCAACTACTGTTGGATTCCAAAAGGATGGGGTTCAAATTTTAACAACTTAGTACACAAAATTTCAAGTGATTTAAATTATGAAATGAGTTTGTTAAATAAACAATGGAATTGCAAACTTTTTGTGTGTTCTTCAGACCTACAGTCAGTACGCAATGTTAAGATATTTTGTAGCAAAAATATCCTTAGACTGTCTTTAAAAATTCTTTTGTGACCAAATTTCAGACTCAGAATGCTTTGATTTCCAGACTGTGACTACTGAGTTTATTTTTAGGTCAGTTCTGAAAGGCCTGTTTTTTTTCCCTGTAAACACTTCCCAAATTGATGATATTATATCTTATTTCTTGTTCCAGTAAATGGGTGGTCTATTTAGGCACATGTTCCTGTTTCATTGCCAAAAACATCATCATCATCATCACCTTTTTTCGGCTGTTCCCATTAGGGGTTGCCATAGCGGATCATCTGTTTCCATTTCTTCCTGTCCTCTGCATCTTGCTCTGTAACACCAACCACCTGCATGTCCTCTCTCGCCACAGCCATAAACCTTATCTTAGGCCTTCCTCTTTTCCTGTTACCTGGTAGCTTCATCCTTAGCATATTTTTCCCAATATACTCAGCATCCCTCCTCAGTACATGTCCAAACCAATGTAATCTTGCCTCTCTGGCTTTGTCTCCAAACCTTCCAACCTGGGATGACCCTCTAATATACTTATTCCTAATCCTGTCCACTCTCATCACACCCAGTAAAAATCTTAACATCTTTAACTCTGCCGCATCCAGCTCTAACTCCTGCCTTTTTGTCAGTGCCACTGTCTCCAACCCATATAACATAGCTTGTCTCATTACCCTCTTGTAGACCTTCCCTTTCACTCTTACTGGTACTTGTCTGTCACAAATCATTCCTGACACTCTTCTCCACCCACTCCATCCTGCCTGTACTCTCTTTTTCACCTCTCTTTCACACTCACCATTACTCTGAACTACTGATCCCAAGTATTTAAACTCATCCACCTTTGCCACCTCTACTCCTTGCATCCTCACCATTCCTCTATCCTCCCTCTCATTCACACATATATATTTCATCTTAGTCCTGCTGACCTTCATTCCTCTTCTCTCTAGAGCATATCTCCATCTCTCCAGGGTCTCCTCCACCTGTTCCCTACTCTCACTACAGATCACAATGTCATCTGCAAACATCATAGTCCACAGGGACTCCTGTCTGATCTCATCTGTCAACCTGTCCATCACGATTGCAAATAAGAAAGGGCTCAGAGCTGATCCTTGATGTAATCCCACCTCCACCTTAAACACATCTGTCACTCCCACCTCTGACCTCACCACTGTCACACTACACTTGTACATATCCTGTACCACTCTTACATACTTCTCTATCACTCCTGACATCCTCATACAATACCACAACCCCTCACTAGGCACCCTGGCATATGCTTTCTCTAAGTCTACAAAAACACAATGCAACTCCTTCTGACCTTCTCTGTATTTCTCCATCAACACTCTCAGAGCAAACAACACATCTGTAGTGCTCTTTCCCAGCATGAAACCATACTGCTGATCACTAATCATCATGTCCCTTCTTAACCTAGCTTCCACTACTCTTTCCCATAACTTCATGCTGTGACTGATCAATTTAATCCCTCTGTAGTTACTACAGCTCTACACATCACCCTTATTCTTAAAAATCAGTACCAAAACATGTTTTCTCAATTCCTCAGGCATCCTCTCACTTGGATTTCATTAAACAATCTGGTTAGAAACTCCACTGCCATTTCACCTAAACACCTCCATGCTTCCACAGGTATGTCATCTGGGCCACCAGCCTTTTCATTCTTCATCCTCTTCATAGCTATCCTTACTTCCTCCTTGCTAATCCATTGCACTTCATGATTCACTATCCCCAAATCATCCAATCTTCTCTCCCTCTCATTCTCTTCATTCATCAACCCTTCAAAGAACTCTTTCCATCTGCTCAACACACTCTCCTCGCTTGTGAGTATATTTCCCTCATTATCCTTTATCACCTTTACCTGCTGCACATCTTTCCTAGCTCGGTCCCTTTGTCTAGCCAATCAGTACAGGTCCTTTTCTCCCTCCTTAGTGCCCAACCTTTCATACAACTCTTCATATGCCTTATCCTTAGCCTTCGTCACCTCTCTCTTTGCCATGCACCTCATCTCCTTAGACTACTGTCTACTTTCTTCATCTCTCTGATAATCCCACTTCTTCTTCTTTGCCAACCTCTTTCTCTGTATACTCTCCTGTACTTCCTCATTCCACCACCATGTCTCCTTGTCGTCCTTCCTCTGTCCAGATGTCATGCCAAGCACCTTCCTAGCAGTCTCCCTTACTAGCTCTGCTGCAGTTACCCAGCTATTTGGTAACTCTACAGTGCCACCCAGTGCCTGTCTTAACTTCTTCCCTGAACTCCACCTCACAATTAGTCTTTTTCAATTTCCACCATTTGATCCTTGGTGCTGCCCTTACACTCCTCCTCCTCTTCTTGATCACCGTCATCCTACAAACCACTATACTTTCCCCGGTCACCATTTTACAGTCTCCAAACTCCTTCAAACTGGCCCTCCTACATAAGATATAATCCAACTGTGTGCATCTTCCTCCACTCTTGTATGTCACCCTATGCTCCTCCCTCTTGTTAAAATACATATTCACCACAGCCATGTCCATCCTTTTCGCAAAATCCACTACCATCTGACCTTCTGCATTCCTTTGCTTACCACCATACCTACCCATCACTTCCTCATCCCCTCTGTTCCCTTCATCAACATGCCCATTGAAATCTGCTCCAATCACCACTCTCTCACCCTTAGGTACAGTCATCACCACTTCATCCAAATCACTCCAAAATGTTTCTTTCTCATCCATCACACACACAACTTCTGGAGCATATGCAATAACAACATTCACCATTACACCATCAATTTCCAGCTTCATAAACATCACTCTATCCGACACTCTTTTCACCTCCAAAACACTCTTAGCATACTGTTCCTTCAGGATAACTCCTATGTCATTTCTCCTCCCATCCACACCATGATAAAACAATTTGAACTCACCTCCGATACACCTAGCCACTCCCCTTCCATCTGTTTTCTTGCACACACAATATATCAACCTTCCTTCTGTCCATCATATCGGCTAGCTCTCTCCCTATACCAGTCATACTGCCAGCATTCAAAGTTCCAACCCTCACTACCACAGTCCTAGCCTTTCTCCTCTCTTCCTGCCTTCGGCCATGCCTTCCACCTCATCTCCTCCTTTGGCCAACAGTAGCCCAATTTCGCCAGCACCCTGTTGGCTAACAGTACTGGTGGCAGTCATTGTTAACCCAGGCCTCGACTGATCCGGTATGTAAATATTTACTGCTGTCCGCATGAAATGATTTGGCAAAGTTTTACGCCGGATTCCCTTCCTGACGCAACCCTCCCCATTTATCCGGGCTTGGGACCGGCACAAAGAAATGCACTGGCTTGTGCATCTCCAGTGGCTGGGTTATTGCCAAAAACATCACAGAAGTTTAAGTTCAGAATTTCAGAACAGATGTGAAAGAACTAAGAATGTTTTATTTGAACATACACAAATGCACCCTGGAGCAAAGTTTGTTCATGAGTATTGACAAAATTGAAGAACATAAACCAAACACATTGGACTGACAGGGAATTTTAGAACATGAAAAGCAAAAATTACAGCAAAATACACCATGCAAAATAGATGTTACAGTCCAAAAGGAAATTCAAAAGAACACCTGTTTTCACATTAAGCTTCATCAGGTATTCAGTCAACTATAAATAAGAGTAGCTACATTTAAACATTTACATTACATTTAACATTCTTTAAATCACATGATCAATGACATCAGAGTTCATAAGCTTTTCATTAAAAAACTGATAAATAAACCCATTACTAATTCATATAAAACATATAGCAGAATTTCACAAATATTTAGCATCATTTGTATGATCTACATACTTATAAGAGGTATTTTATCTTATGAATTTCTGACTTTTTTACAAAGCTGGATTGGTTATACAATAGAGACAACAAACATCCACCACTTACACCAATAGTCCTTGGTCATGGTTAGATTACAGAACCAATTTCTACATATTTCGAAACACTTTTAAAGGATGTGGTTCTCATGAGTATTTTTGACATTCAGGACATAAATGAATGCAATGCTTGTAAAATGTTTTAGACTATTCACTGAATAAGCATATTTTTGTGAAATGTGAAAACAACAGGAATACCAAGGGGGAAAAACATGAAAACGTTTTAGGCAGTACCCAGCAATCAAAACTGAACCCTGAACAGTTTAAAGCAGTCTTTCACTCATGACCCTGGCCATAGAAGTAAATACATTATATATGGACAGTTTATATTAAAAAATTAACTGACATGTATTTGGTTGATGAGAAAAACATAGGAAAAGCCAGAAAATAAAGTTGCAGACTCAGTTCAATAGTAAGTACAAGTCAATATTTAAATAGTTTACAGTTTAGAGATTATTTTGGGTGCAAATGAGAGTCCCCAGAGAAATCCCACATGGTCACAGCAAAAACAGGCAGATTTCACAAAAGATAGTGACTGGATGGTAGGATTGTACCCGGGAACTTGGAGGTGTGAGCCAAGAACTGAGATTCATAGTCAAGTTTCAAGTGTGCAAGCTGTGCAGAAGGGCCTGCATCCTAGGCAGCCCTAATGTGATTCAGATGCCTCAGTGCCTGCAAGAGTAGCACAAAGCTTTTAAACACCAAGGGTTTGATGTTATATTTAAAAGCCTTTGTAGGGGAAAAGCACTATGCTAATGAGGTCCCAGAGTAACCCTGGGTACTGCTTCTTGAAGATACCCTCTACAACATAATGTGCTCTGAACAGTAGTGTGTTAAATATGTAAGTGTATACTGTGCAACTATGTATTTCAATGTGAGGAGTCTGTGCAGAAGAAGCCGGGCATCCTTACTATCTGCAAATTGCAAATCTAGGCAAAGAGCACACAATGTGTGTGAACGTGTTTGTGTGTAACTTTTTATTGTGTGTGTGTTTGTGTGTGTGTGTGTGTGTGTGTGTGTGTGTGTGTGTGTGTGTGTGTGTGTGTGTGTGTGTGTGTGTGTGTGTGTGTGTGTGTGTGTGTGTGTGTGTGTGTGTGTGTGTGTGTGTGTGTGTGTGTGTGTGTGTGTGTGTGTGTGTGTGTGTGTGTGTGTGTGTCTGACCATGATATGTAGGAGCTGCATTGTGCATGAGTCAGTTGAGTGATTCATAGCCATGACCTAGTTGAAATCTGTATGACTAAGAAACACAAAACATCAGTGATGCCACTGCAACAGTATCTATGAATCCCAGCCATCGATGCCAAAAAAGAATCATGCTACCCATTCCCAATTCAGTAGGCTATGTTACATGGAAATGTCCAATGTAACAAGATGAACATTGATTTAGGACTATGACTATAATCAAAAAGAAACAGCAGGGCCAAACTGGAATGCAAGCTGTTGCCAGCTTCTGTGTTCAGTTCAGTCATTCAGAAGAGAAATTAAAGTATTGTTAAGAAGTCTACATCTGCGGTTTTACAGTTTGACATCTGTATCACATATGCACTTAGAATCAGAAAGGGTTAGTGTTCATTTCAATGTCTGCACAGTTTAAGGTAGCATTACCCTTCCTGTTTTTGAGCACTCAAGGAGCAATTCCTACTATTTACAATTCCCGCATACTGGTCCATTTTCAACTTTTTAAGGTCATGACCCAGACTACAAGGACAATACTGAATACAATATATATAGACAGTTTTTCACACACACACACATTATATATATATATATATGTGTGTGTGTGTGTGTGTGTGTGTGTGTGTGTGTGTGTGTGTGTGTGTGTGCAAAGTCTTGTCATAAATATCTTCAGGTCAGAATTGAACACACTGAAGATGTGAATCCAGAACCTTTAATTAAGAGAAAAAGTGCCACCCAATAACAGTGCAATTTATTGTAGTAATAATTTTTGTTCTTTGAAAAAGAAACAGTGAATATCTAATTTTTGGGACTGTTTACATTTTCATGTACCTTTCAGGTATGTGAATATGGTTGTGTAAATAGCAAAAGTGATTTTTCAGGAAAATGAATGTTGCAACCATTCCAGTAGTTTTATAGCCATTTCAAACTACGCAATTGAAAATATACATAAGCCTTGTAAACTATGGTAAGACGTCTCAGGGAAAGGAATGTAATTTTGTGTGACTGCTCCATAAGAGTAAATGTTAAAGCAGTAAGCAACTCTTACCTTGTATAGGAAAATTAACAGCATGATATAAACAGTAGCATAGGTTTCAAAATAACACAATATAGTTTAACTTTACACAACCTGAATGAAATGGACTATGTGGTAAAATATAAAAAACAAAAAAAAACACAATTAAATGAAATACAAAAGCAATAAATCAATTACTTTTTATAATGTTAAAATAATAAATACAATTTGGGGGAAACTACAGGTATTGTAGACCACTTCAGACTTACCCTTGGATTCAGAAAGGGCTAACATTCATAGTTAGTAAGCTGTTACACGGCCATTTTTCCATGGGCATTAGCCTTTTCCAGTTCAGAGAGAGGTACTTCACATTGATTCGACAGGCAGGGTACATTTCATATAGTAGAAAAATGAAATGAGGTAATCCTCAGGGTTTCACAGATAGGTTAGTGTTAACTACTACAAATATGCTTATTAACTTCCTGAAACTAAGGAAAGAAGCATGAACCTCTGTAGTTAGCATAGCAACCAAGACTAGTAACATTGGTGAAGAAAAAAAATTGACTTTTATGCCTGCAGCTCACATAGATTATACACGGTGTAAGCAACAAAAAACAACAGAAACAAAAGATATGATAGTTTTTGTTGTGATGCAAAGTGTTTTTCATAACCATGTGGCAGAACAGACCTGATTCACCACCAAAATGAGACCATTCTAGTGGACAAGGTTAACTTAAAACTTTACAGCATATGAGTCACATCTAAAGACTGTAAAAAATGCTCGAGATGGGAGTAACAGAGGAGTTACAACATGCATGGAACAGCCCATAGCATTATTGCCATAGCCTGATGGATCAATCAGGTTCTGTAATGATTTTAGGAAGCTGAGTAACTCTTTGAAATTTCACAGCTATATAAAGTGTAAGGTTCGTGAGCCAATAGAAACGTTTGGGATGGTAAGTGTGTTTAACTATATTTGAGCTAGCAAAATGATACTGGAAAATTCCTCTAACAACTGAAGACAAAGAAAAGACAGCTTTTCCAACTCCAGAGAACCTATTCCAATATACTGTCCTTCCTGTTGTGTTAAAGGTCTTGTACCCGACCAGACATATGCAACAGCTGGAGCAAAGGTTCCTTACCAGGAGAATCTAGGGTATAAACACATTGTCTTATACAGATTGCCTTAAATCTCTGCTCTATACTCTGTCTCCTACAGGTTACTGAAAAACAATCTATGCGTGGCTCACAAGGTATCCTCGGATCCAGCTGTAATGGTCCTTTTGCACATCCACAAAATGAACAGCATCAGAACCACTAGATCCAAAAATGTATATTTTGCTTGTGTCATAAATGCAACATGTTGGCAAGGGTTTACCTTTACTTGTGCGTATTGCACAAGGGCGAACAGCAATTTTCCGAAAGGCAGTTTGCAAAGTTTGCAAACGCAGAACGGAAAAAGGTTTGAATGTATAATAAGCGAATGCACAGTGAGATTCGCTCATTGCACATTCAACATTCCGGGGCAGATTGCACTACAGTGGGGATTGGGAAATGGTTCCTTTCCTCACTGTAGTGCGATCTCGGAGTTAGAATAATAAAGTAGGGGGTGTGGGGGTGCAGGGGGGCTTGCCCCCCTGCATTACACTTTATCTAATTTTTTTTTTCAACATTAATGTTCGAAAACCAGCGAATCGGATTTTCAATTTGCTGATTTTCGAACATGTACAACTGTCGTTGTTTTATGTTTCGTGGTTATGATTCGCTCATATGAGCAATCGCACCACTGTGCTTCGCTGTTATGAAGGTAAACCATTGGCAAGGCAGATATGTGTCTCAAAGGATCCCCATGCTCTGGAACAGGCTTCCCATTCAAGTGAAGCAGAGTCCATCTGTAACCCTATTTAAGCATAACATTGACCAATAGATGGGAAATGTAAATTCAGCCTGGGTTTGGACCCTATGTCTCTGATATACAGAGGCAGAGAGTAATGCCCAAACTAACATACCCCCCACATAAGCTCTAAAAACTTCCTAACAAACGTACCTTCTCCTAATAAACATACATAGTACATTGGGATATAGTTCGATTGAACTGCACAATTTATAAAGCCCCTGGTAGCCATTAG
>NC_056736.1:443840898-443860898 GCF_019279795.1 Protopterus annectens | reverse complement strand
TTAAGATTACTGCTGCTCCTGGAATGCAAACAGGCATTATGCAGCGCCTGCTGGAATGCATTAGCCGAATACATGCATCCTTATAATGTTCCTGTCTCCTCTTAATTTGCCTTTTCCATAGTGTTTTGACCTTGCACTGTTGCATAATTACTGAGCTTGTTTGTGAATGCTACTGTAAACATTTTGAGGAATGTTATGGTGTGTTTTTATTAAGAGTTATTTATCTTAGAAAGCAGGATACGTAAAACATATTGGCTTTTGCTACAGTTGTATATACTGTTTAACCACTGTGGTTTATGATTACTGTGCTACACATCTTTGTCTTTACATAACAGTTTGTCACTTTTGGTTCATATTCATGTACTGCTATTATACCTTTAAACTAATTTATGGCTGTTCTTCTTTTTGGCCACTTTTTTTACATACTATCTTTTCTCCTAATTTCTTTACAGTTACCTTACCAACTTTTCCTACTGCATGTGTGTTCCCCCCAATCAAGCTTTAAACCTGTTGAAATCTCCCTATACCTGTGCAGACAGGACCCACAGTAAACATAAACAAAATAAAAAGGGACAGTGCACTGAAGTATTTAAATGTAGTTCTTTTTCTCTATGGTGATTCTGCTGCTAATGAAACTTTATTTTCTGTTTTGTACTTTAAAATAGGCAGTACACTAGCAGGGATGCTATTCCCTAGGTTCTTCCTCATCTCCCACTAGATATTAGGCTATTTTCCTATAAAAGAGAAAACAATTGGCTATTAGGACTGTTGTATTGCAAATAGTCACCTTTCAAAGCTCACTCAATACCTAGGTTGTTTGTAAGCACTCTGTTTAAATTGATACTTTATAGCAATTGCTGTCATTAGCTCAGCCTAGAGTGCTATTGATTTTAGAGAATACTGGCTCTTACCTGCTCTCCTATCGTTAACTGATCATTTTTGATGGTTGGTGTGGCTGGGTTCTGCTTGCTGCTCTCAGGTTCACTCCGCTCACCTTCCCTACCCCCAATTCCCATACAGCCCCAGTGAATCTAAACTTAATTCAAACTAGCCACTCCCACTACTTAACATCAAGCAATAAAAAAACTCAGTGATTTACATTTCACTACCCACACTTATCTTACACTTATCCACCCACTCCAAATCCTTCCCCCATTCCCTCCTCTCCAGTACACCTGTTACCCCTTCTACATATCCTATAGCTCACTTTATGTATCTTCTACTCAATACCTGAACTCTACATAATCTACACATTGCTTTTCACTTCCTAATTCTAATTTCTATGACAACTTCCATTTATTCCAAACAAAAAACGTTACTGTGATACACAACTTCTCTCATAATTCTATCAATAAACTGCTCATCTAACTTCTTATCATATTCAACTATTTCCTTCTCCTGTAATATTCCATTCCCTTATCCACTACAAACAAAACCCTTTAACGTTATGATAACACCAGAACTCTATGATACCACCTACCTAGACCAGGCTACTTATAGTTACTCCCCTCTACAGACCACACCTCACATCTCACTCAAATATGATAAACTAACAACAAAGCTCTTTAACTCACTTATACAAATTGCATCTCGTCTTAAACTCATTGGTGATGTTCACCCAAATCCTGGCCCCAAAAGCAATCTGCTGGGACCCCTCAACACATCCACATTACAGCCTCAGAGTTTATTATATGTAGTCCAGAAAGGATCTTCCCTATTACTCTTAAATATGAACATGAGAGGTGTAGTTAACAAAATTCATGAACTTCATGCCAGTATCTCACACTACTCACCTGACATCACTCTGCTAACAGAAACCTGGCTGAAGCCAGAGATAAACAATAATGAAATTATTCTCCCAGGCTATAACATACATAGACTGGATAGATCAAACAAACAGGGGGATGGAATATCTATCATATTTAAAAATAACCTCGTACTAGAACATCTAGATCAAAACATCCCAGTATTCATTAATGCTGAGATACTATTTACCAAACTGAAAATTTACTTGAATAAACATTTAGTCATTATAGGTACCTATATTCCTCCAGGAAATAACATTGCCACAATTGAAACCATTCTTCATTGGACGTCCTTAACTCTTCCTAATGAAACAAGTATAATGGGTGACTTTAACACTGATTGGTTCACCTGCAATTCACAAAACTCTACTAACTTTATCAACCTGCACGGCTTCACCCAAGTTATGCAAACTACATCCAGAGCAGACAAAACCTCCAAAAGGCAGACAATCCTCTCATCAATCTAGCTGTCTCCCTGATAACATCAGTGATCACCTCCCAACCTACCTATTTAGGCAGTGTATCAATCCCCTGAAAAATACTATATGTTGACAAGTCAGTAACAAAAAAAACTTCAGTAATCAAACCTTCATCTCAACCCTTCATCTCTATAACTGGAGTCCTCTAAAGACTTTACCCCTAGATGCTGCATTTGACTATTTCAACCCCATTTTTCTCAGCGTACTAAACAAACTAGCACCACCTAGAACTTCAATAACAAAGTTAAATTATGCTCCATGGCTAACTAAGGAAACTAGAGCACTACTTAAACTCAAGAGATAAAGCCTGGGATCAATGGCATATCAACAGATCTCAAATCAATCATGAATCTTGCCAACAATTTTGAAATTTAGCCAAAAGGCATATTAAGCAAGATAAAAAAACTACTACAGTGGCTTTCAACTAAAACACCAGAACAACCCACAAAAATTCTGGTCAGCAATCAGAAAACTTCTCCATCCCTGTTAACCACTGGCACCAACCCCATCTTCCCCAAAGAATATAGATAGTACTGCAGCACAGTTTAAACCACCACCTCTCTCATCTTCTCACTTTCTCTTAATCTTCTTTTCATCCCAGTGAGGGATGCCTTTACTTAATCAATTCAAACTTTCAATTCAATTCCAACTAATACCATAAAAAAACATAATCCATAAAAAAACATCCATACTTAGAAGACAACAACAAATTAGCAGCAGCAATCATCATCACTACTATTCTCCTACACTATCACTGTTCTCATCAGAACATCATTTTCCAACATCATTTTCACTCATTTTAATCCCACCACACTCGTTTGAACTTTGCAATTATAGGCTTATAGCTATTTTATTCCCATTATCCAAAATATTAGAAAAATGCATTCACACACACACTGCTCACTCCTTAGATTAAAGTAGTCTACTACCAGGCCAGCAGCATGAATTTTTCAACCAAGAACCAAAACTACTGTCTTTCTTTTTTTTTACTTTTACCATCAATCACAATAGGAATGAAGGGCCATCCTCCTAGATTTGTCTAAAGCTTTTGACACCGTCTCCCAACAGAGACTTCTATCTATACTGTCTGACCTAAAGCTCGGTCACTGTTCTCTTGGCATCTATATCACGTTATCAAAAGTTTACTTAATCGAATCAATAAAGGTCGAACTTTACTGATCGATTAAGTAAACGATGAATAGCAGTAAAAAAAAAATAAATGGGTAGGCAGCGGTTTCGGCCCCCCCCACCTACCCTACTTAAATACCAGCTCTGGGACTACACTACAATGAAAAATAAATGGAAATCTCCCTTTAGATTTTCATTTACTTTACTACATTATATTCTTCTTCGATATTACAATATCAGACTCAATTATCAGCTTGCGACGACGGCGTGAAGTACAGCTTGCATGGTTCCAAAGCTATCTAACTGGTCGACAGCAAGCTCTTAAATGGCAGCAAGATCTCTCTGCTCTACTGCCTTTTACTTTGGGGGTCCTACAGGGTTCTGTTTCTGTCTCTCTTCTCTCTCTTTTTTTATTTTTACAAATAATGACTACTACTCCCCCCCTGCCTCACTCTTGCCACCCAGTCAGATGATGCTCCTCTTTGTGCTGCTCCTACCCTACATCAACTAAATTATATAACACAACAGGCCTTCTCTGCTGTGGAGTCATGGTTCTCTAACTCACAGCTAATTCTTAACCCTAACAAAACCAAACTAATGCTCTTTTCCTAACCGCACTGAGCCCCTTTCCCCTCCTAGATTACGCCTTCTAACTAATAATAATACCATTATAACTATAGTACCCCAAACAAATCTCCTAGGTTAGTGAATGAACTGTTTAACCCTACCCTAACCCCAGCTAAAAATCAAAGGAGAGGAGAAACCCAGAAAATAAAGAAAACCAAAGGGGAGATAATTCTGTGGCATGCCAGACCATAATGTCAGTATAGCAAACAGGAAGGAAGTTACCTTCCTTTCTACACACATAGGCCCTAACCAGTAGAATGAACAAATGGATGAGTTCTCTAATTACTAGATGAAGTTACCATTCTTGAGAGAAGAGTGGGATACTGAGACCCCTGTCCCAGCCTTAGTATGAAAAAGCAAAGCCCTTTCCCTTTAGGAGTCTAGAGAGGAGGAGAGAGGAGTTTAAGTGAACAAAAACTGAACTTAAGTCAACTCAGGCTCAATAGAATAGAGGATAATAAATATCAAGGAAGTCAAGGGAATAATCTTGGGCAGTAATCAGCATTCCCTTATTTGGAGCTTCAAAATGATCTACTCCAAAGGGTGACCGTTTGTTCATGGTGGACTATGCAAGGAAACACCATGGAGCAACCCATCTTTGAAAGGCTAATTCTAAGGCTTTTGCAGTAGAGCTGGTCTTGCTCTTCTCTAGGGTTTCCATCCCAAAGGAAATCTTCATGGAAGGTCAAACCCACCCGTTTACATTAAAATGTCAAAACACTGTCAAAAAAATTTTAAGTGAATAAATAAGCAAACTAAAAATTCAACAGTTTGTAAAATGCTAAGATAAAGCATTGCTTGTGTCTTTCCTTGAGATACGGTACAAATGTTCATAAAGACTCTGTTGTAGCCTTCTCTCAATCTTAAAAAAAAATAAACAAGCACAGGAATCTGTCTAGTTCCAAGGACTGAAGCCCTATAGACTTGGTGCTGAATTGCATTTTTTTCCAGTTTCACTTCACTTTATTGATGATGCATTTATTGTCTTGCATTGAGAATAGATACAAACTCTTTTACCTCCATTCTTTAATACTTCATCCATATCAGGGTAAATTCAGTGATAGATTCCAGGTACTGAATAATTCACTTATTTTTTGTAAATATTTTATAATTGTTAAGATATGTACAATATGTACACAGAAAAGAAGACAAAACTATTAATTTTTAGCAATGAATAAACAAATGAGATTCATTAAATACAACTATCATCAGATTAATCATGAAGATATTTAGCAATTAACTTTTCTATTTTATCCCAACAGCTTGATTTTTAAATCTTAAATACCATTTTATATTAGAAATGAATACACAAGCATGGTCATAAAGTTTCACCCAATAACACAACATAATATTAGTGAAGGTGAGAGGCAAAAAACTGTGATTCATTTGAATGTGTGATCTGAAATATGTATAAATCTTTGATTTTAATTGATTTAACATTATGGAGACATTCAGTCTGGACATGGAGGAAAAATGGCTTTTATTTTGAGTTCTAACTCAGCCAATGTGTTGTTAGTGGGTTATAAGACTGTGATGGTAAAAGCACATATATAAAATAACAGATAATTTTGTCAAATTACATAATGACAACTTTACTGAGTGCAGGAAATTTCAATGTTGGGAAGATCGACATTTCTTCTTAGTATCTGAGGTCTGCTTGCATGCTGGTAAGTCGGATTAGACTGATGTCTAGGTAAACATATAGATTTTATGTTATGTGTTATATCTGGATTGTGTTCCTGAGTTTCTTGTGTATTGGCACTGTTTGGGAACGTTTATATATATATATATATATATATATATATATATATATATATATATATATATACCTCCAGCCTCACACTGCCCCAAACAAAGAAGTCCAGCACCTGTTAAAATTCCATATGTTATGTTACACAAACATCCAGCAGACCATGGTTTCTGCCCACATGGCTGCATTAGTGCTTATCTAAAGAAGCCAAGTATAGAAAGTGCTTTTATCTATCTATCTATCTATCTATCTATCTATCTATCTATCTATCTATCTATCTATCTATCTATCTGTCTGTCTATCTATCTGTCTGTCTATCTATCTATCTATCTATCTATCTATCTATCTATCTATCTATCTATCTATCTATCTATCTGTCTATCTATCCATCTATCTATCTATCTATCTATCTATCTATCTATATGGATCTATATCATAACAATGAATTAACATAATGTTGACTGATATAACAGTGAGACAACTTCAGCAAAAATTTTAATGAATGAACTCCCGGAACAGCATATTTCACCTCTGGGAAACAAGCCACTTGGCCACCAATAACTAAAACTACCAACTCCAACATTGCACTACAGTGGAGAAAAGGGTGACGTTCGCCATGGTGACTTAGAGGTTAGTTTCCCAGAGGTGAAATACGCCTTTCCGGGAGTTTGTTCATTTCAATTTTTTTCTGAAGTCGTCTCTCTGTTATGTTAATTTGAGGATTTAAAGGGAATCTCTGTCTATATAAGAATATAGATATAGATATAGTTATAGATATAGATATAGATATAGATATAGATATAGATATAGATATAGATATAGATATAGATGTATATGCATGTATGTATGGTTGCAGGGCAAGTGGCAAATCATTCAGCTTCATGACAGGTATTATGGCTGTCAGAAGCTATCAAAAGTACTCCTTATCAAGTTCAGGAAGACGTGACAAGAGAACAGTGACTGTTCTTCCTTCAATGGTCTTTCCCTTGTTGCTGTGATAGTGTGACCATGGAATTAGCATGTATAAGATAAGGGGTGTTGGGCCAACTCCCCATGTTGGTGATTGTAGGACAGTGAAGCCTCAATAAAAAACAATTGTTTCAATGCTTTATAAATTTTTTTCTTCAATCACAGAAGAAGTCTGTTTAGCTTTCTTTTGCTAGTGAAGTAATTTGGCTGGGGGTTTCCTTTAATGAGTTGTGTAGCTGACATGCCAGCTTCAATAACAGCACAAAGACTAATATTAATGTACTCATATTCATATATATATATATATATATATATATATATATATATATATATATGTGTGTGTGTGTGTGTACAGGCAATACATGTATCTGAAGATTGCTAGAATAATTCTATATATTCTATATACTAAACTACTATATCAGGTTTGCCCATGACTACAGATTTGGCTGTTACATAACTGTATCATTGCAGACGCTGAAATTATAATGAAACTATAATGTACTACCATAACTTGATTTATTTACTTCTGTAGGAGTATGCATTTGACGTATCTTTGAGCAATATTTAAAATCCTGTTAGTGTTTATTATGCTTCATATGTTTTGACCAATATGTGGTTGCCAGCTGCAGTACACATGTTGCTAGTTATTACAACTATGTAGATAATTTTAAAAACTTTCTTCTCTTAATTGAAAAAGTATGGAAACTGATATCATGCCAGAGCTGATCTGTCTTTGTGAAGCAATGCTAAATGTAACTAACTCTTTTTTATCTGTTTAGATAGCAGATGCTTATCAAAAGGCTTCAGTGTGGCAAGGGAGAACAAAAGGAGAATAAATCAGATCCAGAAATGGAAAAAAGTAGATACAGCTGTTATTTTACCCCTTTGATGAAGGTTTTATGACTGAAACACCAGTTCTTAATCTACTACATAAAAATCATTTGAACACACGTTAGCATTATAAAACTACCTCACAACAACAGGTCTGTGGAAGCATGCTGGTATATATAGAGCTTCAGAAATTAATAAGATGCCCTTATATTAGTATTGAAAATTTACTTTATGGTAAAGCCACTTTGATATGAGAATATAATGTTCTAGGCTGTGCTTACTAACACACACACACACACACACACACACACACACACACACACACACACACACACGCACACACACGCACACACACACACACACACACACACACACACACACACACACACACACACACACACATATAGATGATGAACATTAACTTGTTTGCACACCTAACATCTAGAGGTATGGTATTCCATAATCTGCCAGCCATAAAATGGAAGAACAAGGACCTCAGTTTTAAACTGACACTTAAATGAACTAGTAAATTATTATTATGACTATTTAATTGATAGTTGATAAAACCAACTCCCAACATGGCAGAAAACACTTCATCCCTAGTGTACTGATACACCAGAATTAAATTAGCCCTCAACAATCTATATGCTATTGAATACAATGATAAATTTTCAAGTCACATTGCATTTGCTAATAACTAACATCTAGCTAATTTGTTTAGAAATGTTCTTTGACTTCACTCAAGCTTAGCCACCTATGAAATCCCCACAACACAGAGACAACCAGAGAAATGCAAACAGGAAACAGCTTGACTATAAGACTATAACAATTCTTTCCCTAGATGTAGAAGTCCTAAGAATATTCTTTATTAAACTATAATATTTCCTAACAACACTATTCGCTTGACAGCCTAAGTAAAAAGATGTATCACAATTATACCCAAGTCCTTAACTTTGTTAACTAGAAGGTAAATAAAGTTAGCCAAAGCATAAGGATAACTATTACTGGTGACACCAAAATAAACAACTGACATTTGTTATTACATTTCCATCTCTTTTGTTGTACCCATGTAGTTAACTTATTCTAGTAGTTTTACAAATACTTACAGTCTACTACATTTGTTGTTATACTTTGAGCATTTAAATAATCAGTAAAGTTACCTAACAGGCAATCACTAATAAGTAACTCAAATGATAAGATCCAAAAACAGACCCCTGGGGATCACCGCAGTTGATTGAAACATATTTTGAATATTTGTTCTTAATCTTAACTCTGCTTTCCTGATCTAATAATGAGTTTTAGCCCATCTCATTAAGTAAACATTCATATTTGACCTCCCCCAAATGTCAATAAAAACAGAGTGTGGAATGATCCAAAGGCTTTAGCTAGATTCAAATAGACCACATCTAAAGCTAAGTCTTTGTGCTTTGTGCAATCCATTCACTATATATTCATAAAAGTTAACCAGATTAGATATGCTAGATCTCCTGGGTATAAATCCATGTTGGCCAATATTACTAGAACATTTAGTCATATACTTGAAGGATAGACTTAACTCCTGCTCAAAATGCTTCCCTCAGAATACGTGTCAAACTAATTGTCTATAATCACTAATAGTGTAACAATGGTGATTTTTACATATAGGAGCCACAACAGTGTCCTTCTAAATTTTCAGAAATAAGAGATGAGTTAATTTAAAATTTAGTATATTAAAGGCTACAAGAAGTAGAAATCAAGAAACGCAAGTAATGAAAGTTAAAGCATGAAGTCCAGCCAGAGCATTTATTTTATTGCACGTGACTTCTTCTTGATAACTCATATCATTTTGTGCCATTCTTTTACTAGTTTTCTGGTTAAATAGACTCCATGTACTCATTGGCAGCTTAGGCACTATAGTATTTTCAGGAATTATTAGTTCACTAAAACGCACTTTGCACTTCACTCATCATATTAACTTAGTCTCAAGATGTTCTGGACCATTTCTCCGAATGACAGAAAACTCTCCATCTTTAATAAATGTGATTAGCGTCTGCAGAATAAATATAGACAATAAGTATACATAAGTATTTAGGCACTTGTAAAGTCATTTATTTTATTTTATTGATATTTGTTTACGGGGTAGTGTTCTGATGGATACTGAGCGTGGTCAATGTGCTTTATTACAATTATCTTGGCACATTCTCTAAACTTCTTATAGAAAGATTTTAAATCCAGCACAGTCCCTTTTTTCAAGCAAAGCAAAGTTCTATTTCATTATTTTTTAATTATTTACACTTTGGCCTAATGGGACTAACCCAGCCAACAATGGCAGTATTCATATAGATTAGGGGAATTTTGGCCAGGGCATTTGGGAAGTTTCCCTACTCTTTGGACAAGAGGATATGAAGCACCCTCTGGAGCTGCTATGTGGTGTAGGATGGCTGCTACTGTACTTCCAGGAATTCCAGGATGGAGGAGAGTGCAGCAGAGATGAAGAGAAGAGGAGGAGAAAACTTAATGATAAGATAAGGAGATGAAATGACTGTTACAGACTTATTAATTGGGCAACTAGAGACACAAGTTCTAGTAGATCTGATAAACCAAGCAGAGCCAAAGGAAGAAAAGGAAGCTCAATAGGGTAACATGGTAAGAGAGTATTATATGGGGGGGAACTAAGAGATTGGAAACATAAGCAACAGCCGATGAAGGTAAAACAATGGAGGTATTCATGGCTGGTGGAGTAGTCAGTTTTAAGAGATTTTCTTTGCAAGAGAGTTTTTTTTTTTGTTACAAGAAA
Source organism: Protopterus annectens (assembly GCF_019279795.1). NCBI lineage: Eukaryota > Metazoa > Chordata > Ceratodontiformes > Protopteridae > Protopterus > Protopterus annectens. The sequence continues at coordinate 443,850,533 of NC_056736.1, read as the reverse complement.
GAAGAAGTTATGCAGATGCTGCAAGACAATGGAAAATGGAAGAAAGAGCTGAGTGGAAACAAACATTTGCATTTTCATAACAGCCACAGAGAAGATGACTGGCGGTAAACATAAAATCTATAAATGAGGGTGGCGTGAACAGCTATGGCATTATAAATAGTATTCCTTTGTTACTAAGGTTTCACATTGAAGACATAAGTGCATTAACCATTTGGGAGCTGAAAAGGTTTGTGAAGTGACATTTGAAATATTTAGCTTGCTAGAAAAAAATATTACTGGGACTGAGAAGAGAAATACAGCAGCACCATGGAAAGATATTTTTTCAGAACTTGGGATTCTAACTGAAAAGAAAATAAATGCTTAATTTAGAATTCTGTGTGTGTGTGTGTGTGTGTGTGTGTGTGTGTGTGTGTGTGTGTGTGTGTGTGTGTGTGTGTGTGTGTGCATGTGACATGAGTTTAAAACTTTTTTTTCATTCACTATGCAACAAAGGACATGAAGTTAAAAAATATGCAGTGAAAACAATGTATGGGCTGAGTGTTAGGAAGTGTAGGCAACAATACATGTTAAGGATGGGAAACCTCAACATGTTCAAATATAATAATTATGAATGATAAGATAATTTGTTAAGTACTGGCTTCAACCAAATCATGTTATTTTTGTGGGTATGAAAATAATTTAGTACAAGACCATAACAAATAAAGGTATGGCCAATATGGGGAGAGGGGAATACAGCAAAAAAATCTTGGAAACGTTTTTATAGAAAATATAAAATAAGTGGACACTTCCGGTTGGACTGAACCATATTAGAAAATGAGAGTATATGAAGAGGAAAGCTCAAAAGAAAGATATACAGCAGAAAAAAAATATTACAGGAGCTGTTGAAAGAGAAGGTGGTATGAAGGTGTGGAAACTGACAAAGGGTTAAACACTGAAGATGTAGCTAGAGAATAAATAACAGGTCCAAAAGCGGTTATTGATATACAGGAAGAAAAAAGATTTGTAATGTTAGAAAGTAAAGAGGAAAAATAGGGAAAAATGGAGGTTGGAAAAGAACAAGGAAAAGAAAGTGAAAATCGTTTGGTGGGAGACTTATAAAAAGGAAATGAAAAATAAGATCTGGAAGTAAAACACTTACAAAAAAGGAATGGGATGAAATGGGGAATTTATTATTAAATGTGTATAGCATTAGAAAATATAAAAGTGGTTTGGTGCTGGTGGAATGGTATGCAAAATGAAATGGATGTTTTTGCTGGCTAGATGCCAGATATAACAAAGAAGAAAAAAGAAATTTATTGCAAGCTGTATGGGAGGACAAACTGTTCGTTCAGTAGGAAATTAAACATGTTCTGGAATGTGTTATAAAAAAATGAAGAAATAAGAATTTTTAGATGTAACAATAGTAGTACCAGGAAAGGTAGTGGTCTGTGATATGAAAATGAGGCACAAATGTATAAGATTAATAGTGAGTTATGCATTTTTTGAAGAAATACAAAGAAAATATGTTCATAAATATGTCAATAGCCATGATAAGAGGTGTTAATTATGATATGAGGAAAGAAAATGGAAAATAACATGGGATATTAAGATCCAAGGGATGTCCACCAAGTCCTATAGTTTTTATTTTCCATTTCATGCTTCAAATTTGTATTTCAAAAATAAGGCTAGTATAATTATTTTGTAATATTGTTTGACATGCGTTCTCACTCTGCAAGATTTCATGACTGACATTAAACCTTAAATACTTACTTATTTTAATTTCTTCCAATTGTTTTACTACTTATATTCTCCTTCCTGTTCAAATTTTTACTTCCATATATAAGTGGATATTCAGCTTTTACTTTATTTGCTGTTACCAGTGAAGTATACTAGCTCTGCTCTATGTTTTATCAAATCTATATAATGTATAGATAATCATTTCTATATGCATTTTCAGGTAGTTTCCACATGCTTTCCAGCTTTTAGTGTCAGAAAGCATTAGTCCTAAATATTTATGCATCTCAACTCGTTCTACTTTGTTTCTACCAATCCATAATCGGGATTCTATTTTTTTCTTTACAAACACACTACATTTCTTTTCTTACCATTCACTTTTAAATTAAAAATATTTTACAATTTCTGTAAATGACCCTAACTATACTTTAACAGTAGTACCTTCACTATTTAAAGATATTAAAACCAAATCAAAAAATCATCAAATCATCAACACAGGATATTGTGGAAGACCTTTATTTCACTGATTCACTTGTATCATTTTAATTTTATACTAATTTATTTATAAATGTGTCCATGCATATTAGAAAAAGCCATATGGCTTATTTGTAGCCTTGCCTTGCACCCCTATTTATTTTAAAGGCCACTGTACAACAACCATTGCTACACACCCAAATTGTGGCCCAGTTACCCCTTTATAATTTGTAATTATACTTACCACCTAATCAGATATTCCTGTTTGTTCTATGATCTATCACAGTTTTGCTCCATTTAACTATCAATGGCTGATTAAATGTTTATAATAATGGTACATAATTTGCCCTTTCTTAGATTTATATAGTTTTTCTATGCAAAGCTAGAGAATATAACAAGCACTTATTGTAGCCTTGCCTTCCATATATTATAGTTTTGATACTCTAATTACTGCTAATTGTTTTAATTATTCTTCTCTTATGGATGTTTATTTTTGGGGGGGGGGTTCTCTAGCAATGTCATTGGGTGGTACATTAACAGAATTTTTCTGTCTTCATTCATGTATATTGGTTTTAAAATTCCACTCTTCCCTAAGCCAAAAAGTCCCCTCCCATGTCCTAAACCTAAAACCACTTCCCAGTCCCTAAACCTTCAACCCTTCCCACTATCTAAAATCTGCCTCCTGCTCCCTAAGCCTAAAATCTCTCTCACATTCCCTCCTCACAGCTGAATTCGCAATGTCATATTCAAGTCTGAGTGTGAGTCACGGCCTACTCAAGCTACAAAGTGCTTGGGTCCCCATCTTAGAGACAGCATTTCTGAGTGCTTGGGACTCATAGTGCTCCCATCATTTCTCAGTGAAGTTTATAAACTGGAAAGATAGGATTTTTATACATTTTACATTATAAATTTTATATAACTCATTAGCTATCAGATCTGGTGTGGGTGCTTTCTCATATTTGTAATTGTTTTCAATAACTGACGCTATTTTTTTTCTATCATACAGTCTTATCTAGGCTTTTCCAGTCACTAGTAATGGCTTCATCAGCACTATATGGTTCTAATGCAATGGTTCTTACTTGATAAAGGTCATTCTGTTTTTTTTTTAATTGAAAGAGATCATTTTCTAAAATTCCTTGATTTATTGTAATTTCTATTTTTCAATTGTCTGTAGCATTTGCTTCGATTTGTTTTTTAAATACTGTCACTTTTTCTTTTTCAGCATATATCAGTGGAATAAGGTGGCACAATTACCTTTACGCAATTTAATACTCTATACAAGTTTAAAGAAGAAAAGTACACAACTGGATTTAATAACTGCAATAACAATCCATCTTTACTCATATGCAACACAGCTGTTTTCACTGGGTTTAATCTTGAACCCCATATGAAAGAAAACACCAGATGCAGACTTCCTTTATCATATTTTACTGGGATCATATGAACATTTGACATACACGCTATTTTTCCCATTATTACCAAATTCACAAAAACATTTTTTTTCCAGAATGCTAATCTATATGTCCTCCACAGAAGTCATATTTCTTTCATTTCTTTTATCAGTGCTTTCCATTATATAATAACTACATCATTTTCCCCAAATATTATTCATAGTAAAGATATTTCATTAATTGAAAAACACGCTCCTCCCATGTTTCACCACACCACCAAAACCCTTATTTTTATCCTTACTCAGATTCATTCCCCTTTCTTAAAAAATCAGTTTGGACAAACCAACACTTCTCTCATCCATGTTTTATTCTTGGCAACTACAACTATACTGTCTGTATGTCAAAACAACAGTATCACCAACTCCTTTTGCATCACATATCTAGCACATTTCATTTTGTAAGTTATTTCACAATCAAATTCATCACCAATGCAAACAATATTCTACTCATGGGATATCCTTGCCTTATACCACACTTCTACATTTCTTTACTCAGCTACCCATTCGCTAACACTTTCATCTTATTTGTATATGCTGCCATACACATTCTCCTAATTCTGTTACCCATTCCATACTTCTCCATAGCATTCCACAAAGAATGAATCATGTCCAATGGTCTTAAATGCCTTACTAATATCACCTTCCATAAGTTCTACATCCCACTTTTACTTATAACATCATCCACTTTTTTTTCTCAGATCTAGTAACAATTTTTGGCATCCATTCCTTTTTATATCATATATACTTTCTCCATAACACCCCTCATCCTACCTTGCGTTCTCCACTATATTATTCTCATAAAAGTTTTATAATTTGTGTTATTTAGTGTGATGGGTCTCCATTTTTTTCTTTCTTTCTTCCCATTTTTCTTTCATATAAATTTTATTATCCCCTACATAAAATTTTATAAACAAAACCTTCCTTCATCCATTCATTCAATAAATTTACAAACTACCCTCTTTGATAGTCCATTAATTTATTGTACATTCCATACCCTATACCAATGGGACAAATACTGACTTAACATTTATTTTCTAAAGTAGTTCATTCAATTCAGTAATAGTAATTTCTTTTTCAAATTCTTTCTTAAGATGTTTGAGAAATTTCTTTATGTTCCATTTTCTCTTATTTCCCATCCTTATACTGTTATGCAGTTTTCCACATGCGGGACTACAATACTCATAAGTTGTCCTTGTGTTCTTTTTACCTGGCCTTTTACATTTTTCATTTCTTTCATTATACAAATAACCTCCTTTACTATTTTAGCCAGTTAAAATCCACGGTGGTGCCGTGGTAGCATTGTTGCCTCATAGCAAGAGGTTCTCCCGTTCAATTCTCAGCTAGTGTGAGGGGAGTGCCTTCTGTGTGGGATCTGCGTGTCCTCCCCGCGGGTCGAGTGGCATTCTGAAAGACGTGTGAATGGGCGTGCCTTCGTTGAAGGTTGGGCATCGAGCTGGCAACTCGGCACCGTGAAAAATCTACTGCCAATCATTAGCGGACCGGAGTTCCGCTGTGGCAATCCCTAACCGGGAAAAGCCGAAAGACAACAACACTATTTTAGCCAGTTATGCAGACACCTCAGCCCTTCTCTCTTGTGAATAATGTCTCGGCCTAAACATTAATCCATTATATATTTATTTCCTCTGTCAGAATACTCTCTTTGTAATATTCTTTATTTTATTTTATTTATTTATTTTACATTTGTTGACCGGGTTAGCCCGGCTGAGCTGAAGCCCTTTTTTAATGAAGGCCCAGGGAGAAAAGCTCCACAAGTAAATAAAATCAAATATGTTGTAAACAGTATAACATGAATACTCAAAAAATAATAAAAGGAAATCATATATAATACATGGTAACATCTCAAAGTATTTACAATCAACATTATAAATGTTCTCCGGTACAATGTTTAAAGAGAGTGAGACCTTAGTGCAGTTAATAGCTGCTTTGCTAGTAGAGTATTAAAGTAGTCGGGGCCTAGTTGTATCAAGGCTGATACATAGTAAGGGGAGTAGAAAGGAGAAGGAAAAGGTTAGGACAGAAAGAGATGAATGGAGGGGGGAAGTTGGTCAAGGGGGGTGGTTACAGTGACAGATCCAAGTTTTGTTTAGGTAGCTTTTGGTAGCTGTTTTGAAATTATGTCAAGGACTGATGTTTCGAATGTCCAGTGGGAGTTTATTCTAAACTTGGGCCAGGGAGTAGCTATACAGGCTTTGACCTATTTTGGTTTTAGGCTTGTAGATAGTGAAAAGGTTTTGGTCAGCACTATGGTGAGATCTTGGTGGTGAGTAGGGACAGATGAGTATGGAAATGCTGGGACAGAAAGGGGGGAGATACAGTATAGAATGTATCATTTGAAGCTGAGAGAGGAGTAGGTTGTGAATAGTCACTTTAACTTTTTAAGAGCTAGGCAGTGGTGTGAGTAGTAGGGGTGGTGTGCAGCAAATTTAGCCAGTTTGTTGTAGGTGGATTCCAGTTTCGATAGGAGGGTGATTTGAAGGTTGATGAGAATTTGTGAGCCATAGATTAGGCAGGGGAAAAGGTAGGCATGGGAGAGAGCAATTTTGGCTTTGTTGGATAAGAATTTCTTATTCCTGTAAAGGAGTCCCAGTTTTTAGTATTTTTTTTTTTAAATATTGTTGAGAATGTGCAGGTCAAACTTCAGTTGGTCATCAGTGATGGCCCCAAGTAGTTTGGTCTGTGATTCCACATTAATAGGGGTGTTGTTGTGGGATGTGATGGAGAAGGAAGATTTAAATTTACTCATGTTTTTAGGGACAAATAGCAAGATGTTTGTCTTTTTTGGATTTAGTATAAGCTGGTTCTTGGTAAGGCAGTTCTCAATAGATAGGAAGGATGCTTGGGTAGTAGACTGCAGATCAGTGAGGGTATCTGCTATGGTAATAACAGTGGAGTCATCTGCATATTGAATGAGTGATAACTGTGGGCAGGATTTATACAGCTGGTTGGTGAAAATAGTAAATAATAGTGGGCCAGGGATTGATCCTTGAGGGATCCCCATCTTAACTGGTAGTGCAGGAGAGATTGTGGAAAGCCATTTGACAGACTGGAGTCTATTGTTAAGGTAACTAGTAAAGCAGGAGATTGTGACTGTGGCCAGGCTGAGTTCTTAAAGTTTGTGTAAGAGGTGGGGGGGGGTGGGAGACAGTGTCAAAATCCTTGGAGAGATCGAGAAACAGACAAGAGACTAGTTTGTTTTGATCTCTAGCTTGTAATATGGTGTTAGTGAAGGAAATTACGGCAGTGGAGGTGCTATGTTTAGAGCAAAAGCCATGTTGAGTGGGGGTAAGTAGTTTCATTTGTGAGAGGTACTGGAGAATTTGTTTGTGTACATATTTCTCTAGGATTTTAGAAAGTGGAGATAGAACAGCAATGAGTCTTAAATTGGAAAGTTCAGAGGAGTTACCTCCTTTAGGAATGGGTAAGGTACAGAAGTGTTTCCAGATTGCTGGCACTTTGGCATCTGTAATGGAGTGGTTAATGAGTATAGAGATGGGGAGGGCTAAAGAGGTGTCTGCTTTCTGGAGAAAGAGTGGGGGTAGGGTGTCCATGGAGGAGGAACATGGTTTAAGTTTTATAAGGAGGGATTTAATGTAGTTAGTTGTGACTGTTTTGAGGGAAAAGGCCAGAGAGGGGTTAGTGGGGGGAGGAGGGATAATGGGGAGGGTGTTGTTGGTGTTGGGGATTGTTTGCATAACTAATTTGCTGACAGTCTCAACAAAATAAGAGTTGAAATTGGTGGCAATTTCTAGTGGTGCATTACAGGGACATAGATGGGGGAAGATGGTTTGCCTGGATGCAGAAATTGATTGGTAGTGTGCCAGAAGTTCTTTAAATTAAAATTTTAATTTTTAATACATTTCTATAAACTTTCATATATTTCACTTTCTCTTCCTTTCTTACATCATTATGTCGCTGTGAAAAAAACACTTGTTATACTTCTTTTTAAATTCTGTCCACCACACAGACCAAGTTTCTAGCAGTCCTTCATGATTATATGGTCTTTCTGTAACTGCAAAGCTTCCCACTCTTTAATTTCACCAAATAATATTTCATTTATTCTTTTATTCCCTTTCATATTTTAATATACTTCACTTCTTCCCTCACCTCCAGCCATCACAATTGTACCATCATCTGCTACTCCCAAGCCATCTTATAATGCAAAATGATCAACAATATACCCAAGTTACCTCTTCTATATGTCCATTGACTTTTATTCCACACAATTAACTTACCACATTTTATCACTTCCTGTATTGTTTTACATCTTGCCTTATCTTTTTATATCTTCCTCTTAAATTACAAAGTCCTCTGCAATTAGGATTTCATGTTAATCACTATAATATAATATTTGATTAAACAAATTATCTATTTCCTTGCTAGTTATATTTGCAAACAATGTTATAATTTTATAAGCATGTTCCCTCCACCTCACAACCACAACAGTTAACCTTGCTATCCTTACCAATGTTACAGCTATTATTTTTACTGTTTCTTTACGTAACACAGAGATCTCTATCCCTGCATTCCATATTCTATTATCACCCCACAATTTTGTTGCTTACAGTCTTTTTACATTTGCCAAGAATCCTACATCCTCTAAAATAATAACTTTCACATCACATTTAGCACACCATTCCTGTAGCTCTACCCCTTTTGTGGTATTAATACTGTTTACATTTACTCAAAATACTTTGACATTGTGATATTGTATCTTTTCCTTCTTTTTAGGTTTAGGGGGATAATTTTACATTTTTGTTTTATTATTTTTACTCCTACTGAATATTTTCCTTAGGTCTGTTTAAAATAATCCTTGATCCTCAGAATCAGATTTTTCACTGGTTAGAACTTTACAAAAATTTGTAGTTTCAAACCATTCTTCTGACCTCTCTTCCTGTATGCAAACTCTCTCCTCTCTCATCTTTTTTCCCTTCATATTTTTTCTTCTTCTACAACTTCTCCTTCACTTAATTCCCCCTCTCCCCAGCCTCCTGTTGTCCTTCCTCGTGTATATTTTCTTCCCTTTCCCCTTCCTTTCCATTATTTAATGTTTGCTCTTGACATTCCATATAAAAGAATTCCTTTTTTAACACAGTCTGCATTCAGGCACACAGCATCTTTCTGGATGTTCTTTCTACCCACAATAGTGACATTGTATACTGTCACAGTCATTAATTGATGCGAGTAGTTCCCCAAAAAGAAACATGATTTATGCTGGCCAGCATATCTTACTATCCCTCTGTGACCAGCCAAAAATATGATATTTGGCAAGTGTCTACCATGTTTTTTTTTTTCACATTCCAAAGCAGCTTCTCACCTGCTCTCTCCATTCCATAAGTTTTTCTTATCACTTACTTCCACAACTGTTTTCACATAAACCGTGCATGTCTCAGTTCTAAACTGCAAAATGTATTAATTATTTTTTTTATTTATTTAACATTTGTGTACTGGGGAAGTCCGACTGGGCTAGTTGCCCATTTTCAGCAGAAGCCTGGAGAGAAAAGCTCAACATAAGAAATACACAGTATAACAACACAAAAATTTTGCAGATTAGAGGAATTATACAGATCATAAAAAGGATACTATACAATGCAATATTCACTGTAATTTCGACAATAATATGTTTGAAAATAATATGTTTTTAAACATGTAATTACTACCAGAAAACAAATACTTGTCCCATGGATAAATATCTTTCTTTTTGTCGCACAGTTCCAGAAATGCATCATCCGTTCCTCGGATTCACATTTTAAGTCATAAAAAGTCTCTGTCCCTCTAAGTATAAAAGACCAGATATTTTAAATTCCAGAACAGTTACCAAATTGTGCCATAAATAATATTTGTTTATTACTGTCTCATTCTTGTTCTTATTCACACAGTTGGCCTTCTCTTGCTCTCCTGTTATACCTGCTGTCACTGCTATATAGGTTTTAAATGCAGCATTCTCTGCTGCCCCAAATCTGGACTTCTTCTCTGTTTA
>NC_056736.1:443718398-443835898 GCF_019279795.1 Protopterus annectens | reverse complement strand
AATGAAGTTGGGTTCTGGGACATTGAAGAAGTGGACCAGAGGGGCGTGGCCAAGGATGAACACAGGATAGCTGCAGATTTCTTCAGCTCCACCAATTTCATTACACTGATAGGAATTAATTACTTAAAAAATTAATTTTTGAAGTAATTTTCTTTCTAAATATGTTTGTTTTATATAGTTCTTGAACTATATCTCAAAAAGAAAGGAAATTTTAACAATATTCCTGTCAGAAATCACTTTGGAAAATTTCCTGTCAGTTTATCAGTCTGAAATGAGTTCCAGTAAGACAAATTCTCAAGACTCCAGCATCAAGAAAGAACTTCAGTCTCTGATAACTATAATCCAGCAACTTACTGCTAAGATGGATAAAATGGATACTAAAATTGATACCTTCATAGAAAAAACTACAAAACAAATAGACTTGTTACATATAGACCTGCAACAACAGAAGATCCAGATGACAGGCATAGAAGAAGCTGTGAATGACATGGAAAATAGAATCCAAGAAGAGGAAATCAACATTGAGTTTCTGCTGAAACAAAATACACATTTACAAACAAAGCTGGATGACCTGGAAAATAGATATAGGCGCAATAACATTAGGATTTTTGGACTGCCAGAAAATATTGAAGGTAACAATATTACTTATTTTTTAACAACATGGCTCCCTAAAACTTTAGACTTACCAGAAGCATTCTCTTTTGGTATTGAAAGAGCACATAGATCTAAAGCTAATACTAACTCTAACAAAAACTATCCTAGATCAGTTATAGTTAGATTTCTATCATCTTTTGATAAAGAGATGGTTCTTAAATCTGCTTGGGCTAAAGCTCCTGTTAAGATTAATGAGACAACTGTGCGTTTTGACAATGACTATTCTTCCTTGGTAATAGCTAAAAGAAAAGTTTTTCTGCCACTAATAAGGGAGCTTAAAAAAGCACAGTTTAAAACATACCTTCTGTTTCCTGCCAAGCTAAAAATCTTCCTTCCTGATGGTCCTAAAATTTTTGATGACTTAGACTCTGCTTTACTGTTTATCAAAAAATAAGATTTTGGATAAAATAGAGGAAATGGAATGGGCTAGTCCTTCATTAAAGAGACTGGCAACTGAAACTTCGTGGAAGACTTCAGAGAAGAAGAAGAGACTAAAAAACAAATGATTTGTGCTATGTTTTTTTTTCTTTTTTTCTCTCATCATTTTACTTCATTATTAATCTTTTTAAATATAGTTCCTGCATTTCCAGAAAGCCACAAATATTCTGAAAAAGATTTAATCAAAGTTATTCTCTGTGTGCAAAGAAATGTTTTGTTTCATAACCAGTCAAAATATCTGAGGAACTAGTAACAAGCTATTATTCAATTTGTTTCTCTTTCTGAAAAAGAGAAGTAAGGTCAGTAATTTGATACATTTGTTTTTTTCTTTTTTTTCTCCTTTTCTTCTTTTCTTTGTTTAGACAATGACATTCTATTTAGATTATGTAGTGGGTAAAGGGTGGGGGAGGGCAGGGAGAGAAGAGTAATGAAAATATGATAAATGGAATAATAACATATTTATTCCTTGTAAAAAGTTTATATGTTCTTCAAATGCTATTCCTAATTATACTTTCTTGATTATACTGCTTATGCTTGTTTGTAAATAATCTGTCATGCTTTAACTAATAATAATTAGAACTAAATAATAGTAAATAATATGTTTTATTTTTAACTCTATTAATATAAACAGTAAGTAATATTCCATTGTATATACTTCTTATAGCTTTCTCTTACATTTTTTTTATTTCTGCTTTACATTCTTTTATTTTCTACTCTTTTTCTTTTCTTTATTCTTTCTCTTTATTTTTTTTCATATTAATATATAGACATGCTTTTGATCATATAGACACAGTAAATAATAAGATTTGCATAAAAATTGAGTTGGGACAAAAATATTGAGTTTTATTACTTATTAATAACTTTGGGCTTAATTTCACTTACATAGAGGCTGTAATAACCTGTAAAATACATTGTGAAGGTTTTGTCATGTTTAGATGCATTTACACTGCTAAATGAATGTTTGTCACTAGTTTTTAACAAGTTTCCCGCCAAAATGTTAAGGGAGACAATCTGGGATGTGGGCTACCCTATGAACAGTGTCCGCGAGTTGTTTTAAAAGCTTCAACTCTCAGAATTCTCACAGAGAAGCTGAAAGCAGTCAATTTGACCTTTGACCCAGATATCACACTGACACATCGCAGATTCAGGAAGAACACTCTACCAGGAAGTAGAACTTATGCAAATGAGACTATGTGAAGGAAAATGAACTCTTTAACATTTAAATGTGAGTTATTTTATATAATTACTTAAATATCTATGTTATAATTCATAAAATATGTCAGTTATAATGATTTTAAATGATGCAGTTTCTTGTAGTAAGTAAATGTCTTATTTTAGAAGGCATAGAAAATGAAACATTTATTCAAGTGTTTTTGAAAATCTACTTGACTGCAGCATACTAATCTGTGTTAAAAACGTATGTTCCAAGCATATACATTACTATAACTCATTTAATTCATCTGATTGACAAGCATAAATAACTTTATAACTCTATTCTGGAAGAAATTGTCATGTGATATATTTTAAAGCAGTAGTATAGACATACAAGATACAGATGGCTTTTTTTACAATAATGCAAGTGTTTCTGAGAATTTGCATAACTATGCAGTATGATTTATAACAATTTCTATCAATATAATATTTTATTCTATTGACAATAATGAGTATGAGTAAAATGCTCATATACAAGCAATTCAAGGGTTTTTTTGGAAGCTGTTGACTGCATTTACATGACAGAAAATAGATGCATCTTAATATATGTAATGTCTGAACTATATTAGCCAAAGTTTTTGATTTAAATGAATGTTAGAGCTTATTTTTACATACTTTGAATAAATTAATATGTAAATATGCCTTCTTTCTCTCTCTCTCTTTCTTTCACTCTCACCCTCTTTCACGTCTTTTATTTCTCTCTCTCCTCTTGGTTCCTAATATCAAGATTATTTGAATGCTATTTGAATACAAGTGTATTATATTACATAGATGTATATAGTAGTATGAATAGTTTAAAAAAAAAAAAAAAGTTTATTTTAGTTTATATGATGCTGTTTTATCAAATGTGTAGTCTTGTCTTGCTAGATAATTGAATTGAAAGCTGTTAATTTAAGTTAAATATAACCAGTATTAAATTGATAAGGTGGTAGCTGAGGTACTGCTGCTTAGGGTAGGGGTTAACTTGAGTGGTAAATACTACTCTAAGTTGGAGTTTTAACTCCAGGCTGGATGCAAGGTTTAATCCTTACATTATTTTCACTTGTTCATTGTTATATGTATATAGTTTTGACATCCACAATATATTTTGTACACTCATTGTCACTACAAACAAAATTGAATCCTATACAAAATCCCATAAGAGATTCAATAAATACAGCTATATTTAAAGGTACACCTAAAGGAGGAGATGTAACATTACTTATGTTGTTATTTGTTATTTTGATCATAAGATTCTTAAGTTTTAAAATGCCAAATTACATCATTAAAAGGAATTTCTTTAAACATTAATGGATTGAATAATCCATGTAAAAGGGCAAGCCTAATAAGATACATTAATTTACATAAGGCCAACTTAGTCTTCCTGCAAGAAACCCATCTCTTGAAAAAGATATTGCTAAACTAGCCACAAACAAATATACAGTATTGGTTAGTTCAGAGCACACTCAGAAAAAAGAGGAGTGGCTATTTTATGGAATAAAAGTATGCCCATTCCTAAAACCATTAAGTCTTATCAGGATGACAAAGAATGTTTTGTATGGTTACAATACAAATTAATGGGAAGACTTACACTTTAATTAATGTATATTGGATACCTGGAATTGGTATTAATACAGTGAAACATCATCTTGATAGGATCATATCATTCTCTATAGGAGATATTATTTTAGCTGGTGACTTTAATTGTATACTACATGAAAGTGATACTACCACTATAGGAAAAAGAAGAATTACATCTAATGCAAAACATTTAAATGATTTTGCTAATTCTTATCATTTGAATGATATTAATAATCAGATAGATTCAAAATCATTACCATACACCTTTTTTTCTAACAGATACAAAACTTATTCAAAAATAGATAGGGTCTTTATTTCTAACCAGATGGTAACAGATTTAATTAATTCCAAAATCATTTCATGTCCTATATCTGATCATAATTCAATTGTTTTTGAATTCATGATAAAAATACTCATAATGTTCAGATCAAAAGGATACCAGCATACTTAACTCTACTAAAAGACTATAAAGAATATATACTTTCAGAAGTAAAAAATTTTTTAGACATAAATAATACTCCTGAAGTCTCCATTGTCTATGTTTGGGATGCCTTAAAATCATATCTATATGGACAAAGTATCAGATGGTATAATAATAAAAGGAAATCTTGGGATAAGGAATTGTTAGATATTCAAAGTAAATTAGACTCTTATAAACATAATAATAAAGAAAATATTATGGACAAGAAAGTTATTGAAGAAATAAACAAACTAAATGAGAAATACAAAGAAATTTTAACTCATAAAGTTAAAATAACTTTAGAGAAATACAAGTTTTGTCTTATTCAATAAGCCCCAAATACTTACATAGACTTAAAAATAAAACAAAAAGGTTGAATAAACAAAACCATATCAAAGAAATATTTTCTCTAAGGAAAAGAAGAATGTTTCTAGTATACCAGAAATACTAGATGAATTTAGAAATCACTTTCACAAAATTAACCATAATAACATTAACATGCAACCTAAAGATAAAATAAAGGAGTTTATAACCACAAACATGAATAAAAAGCTTAATAAACAACAGATTAAACTATTGGACAAAAGTATTTCATATACAGAGGTTATTACACAAATAAATAAGCTTAAATCAAACAAAGCACCGGGTAATGATGGTATTATACCAGAGATATATAAAATCCTTTCTAAAAGTACATATTCATTAATACATAAGGTTTTTTTTTTGGCCCAAACTGAGTTAATAACCCCCCATCTTGGCAATATACATTTATTTCGCCAATTTTAAAACCTAATAAAGATCCAACTAGATGTACTTCATATCGGCCCATCTCATTACTTAATGTTGATTATAAAATGTTTATGAGCATTTTTGCTGATAGATTGAAGACAATCATCCCCAGCATTATAGATATAGATCAGACAGGCTTCATTGTAAATAGAAATACTTTTGATAATATAAGAAGAACTTTAACATTAATTGATTTTGCAAATAGGAAAAAGAAAGATTTAACACTTATTAGTCTTGATATAAGTTCAGCATTTGATTCAGTAAGTTGGGACTATCTGTTTACCTTACTGAAGTGCAAAACTTCTCAGATGCATTTGTAAATCTAATTGAGCATTTATACAAAGGAACATTGGCTTATATTAAGGTAGGAACATATGTTTCACAAAAATACCCATTTTAAAGGTACAAAAAGGATGTCCACTTTCTCCACTATTATTCACTTTAGTAATGGAGCCTTGGGCTAATTTGATCAGAAACAGTACTGACATAGAGGGTTTTGAAATAGATGAAAATACAACATCCAAAATTCAACTTTTTGCAGATGATGTTCTAATTACGTCAGCAGGATCTAATTCTTCTATGCAGTCTCTATTTGATAAAATGATGAATTTTAAAAGTATTTCTGGTTTAATATTCAATGAAGAAAAACTAAAATACTACCTATATATACACGAAAAAATATTCTCATTAGTGATTTTACTAAATATGTACCCTATTCAGGTCAGATAACTTATTTAGGTATAATACTATCTAAAGATATTAAATCTATTATATATAATAATTATAATACCTGTTTTCTTAATATACAAAATCTTTTAATACCTGGAATAATATGTTTTATACTATGAAGGAGAGACTTACAATTATTAAAATGATAATATTCCCCAAGATTTTATACTTAATACAATCAATAATACTTCCACCTACAAAAATAATTATCAAGAAACTGAATACACTAATGTTAAATTTCCTATGGGCACCTAATAGACCTAGGATTGCATTAAAGAAACATACTAATAGCTGGTCTCAAGGGGGTATTTCTTTTCCAGACTTTAATTTATATACTATCTCTTCTATTGTAAAAGTTATTACTTTATTAATAGATCAGTCATATGTCGCAAAATGGAAAGATTATTGGGAGCTAATTAGTATGCACTTCATGAAAATCTCCTTAACACATAAAAATATGATTGTAAATAACTCCATGTTATGGTTACTAAAGGAATTTTGTACTTCACCTATTACACCTAAACATATGGTTTGTTACCCATTAAATGTTATTATTAGCTATCGTAACTTTATATTCATGCACCCTAAGTATAGGGAATGGAATTTTATTATATTCCCTATAATGTATACTCAGGGTATGCTTTTGTCATCTACTTCTGAAGGAACTCATTTAGCTATAGATAATGATCTAAAGTACTGGTATCAGTTGATATCTGATAATAACGTTAAAAATCTAGATTTCTTAAAACAAGAATTTGATCTAAGAGAAACTTGCTGGTTAGAGGTTCAGACCTTTAGACAACATCTCATTAATAAAATAGATCTAATGTCTATAACAGTTAATGAATCTATTCCAACACTGATTGATTACTTGATATTAAATTTACAACATAAAGTTTCTGATAAAGGTAAACTTTCATATATACATAAAATTATCAGACAAGAAACTTTTTACAGTGTAGATACATACTGGAATTATTTCACTTCTATTAATGGGGACCCACCAAATCAACAAGATAAACAATATATATTGGAATCTGCCTATAGAACTACGTCTTCCAATGTCTGGAGACTTTATACATGGAAATTTTTACATAGATCTTTTTATACACCTTTGATGATGAATAAAATAAATAATAAAGATAATCTATGTAAGAGATGTAATGTAGAAATTAATGCTGACTGGGCTCATATGTTTTATGACTGTATAAAATTGAAAGAATACTGGAAGTCAATTAATGAATTTTTGCAGGCTCTTTTTACAGATAATTTCATTATTTATAAATCTCTTATATTATTCAACACACCTGTACCTCAAAGTGTTAAAAAGGTTAAGCTTCCCTTGTTATGGTCTATTCTAGCAGTGGCTAGGAAAATAATAACCAGAAATTGGATTTCAGATACACCTCCTTCGTTCAATGAATTTAAAAATGTTATGAATATAGTGTGCCATATGGAAATAAACACAATTAGGTCAAGAACAACTAGAAAAACATCTTATTATATTGTATGGGATAATTTACAAAATTTGTTAAAAAAATCCTAATTTCAATAGCATGGTATTTCAGTTTAATTAATTGATCTGATTGTAGTGGATGTCTTTGTAAATACTTTAGTTGTTTTGTTGAATGTTATAATCATATCTATTTTTAATTACTTGTATAAAATTGTTATGTTATTTCTCTTGTATGTTAAAACAATAAACCTGTTTTGAAAAAAAAAAAGAAGTGGACCAGAGTGGTTAAGACTTCTTAGATTGTAATGGGGGGGGGGTCATCTGATGAGGTTGGAGGCAAGGGAAGGACAGAAGTGTTCTTTGAGGAGCCTGTAGTGTTGGGATCTAAGAAGCAGGTTGGCACCTTTATGGAGAGGCAACCAACTGGCTTTATTAAATGTGATAATGTGATGCTCATTGCTAGGGAGAGGGTAATAGAATGGCAGACTGAGTTGGTTGCAGTTTGAATGGTAGAAGAATTTTTCTTAGATGCTGCTGTAACCAGTGGAAGTCCATATTCAAACTGGGCTAGTAGACTGCCTTTGCATATGGCATTCTTGGTTGGTCTGGACTGAAAGGGGGAAATTCTATTGGACCAAAATAGATGAGAATTAATTTTCTTCTGTATTTGTTCTTGCTGAAGATGAAGGTGAAATTTCAGTATGAAATCAAGCCACATACCAAGATATTTGAAGATGACTTGATCAATGTAGTTGTGAAGATGGTCATGGTTAAGAAGTGATTGAGAGTTTTACTGCTATTTAGGGGAGGTACCAAATAGCATTAACTTTAATTTTAGAAGTGTTCAGTAGTAGAATTCTGTTATTGACAACGAAATCTGCTTGTAGTTGTATGTTGGAGGATGTCAGGTTTGAGTGAAATAAGACCATGTCATCAGCAAAAAGTAAGAGAGAGAGTGACGTGAGAGTCATCAAGTGGTAATAAAAATGACAATATCAATAAACCAAACCAGTGCATTGATGTTAAAAATAGGATTTTTTCAGACCTAACCTCTTCTTTTCTATTGCATATTATTCAGTTTTCAATAAGATTCAGTCTTGAACCCCATACAGAACTGAAAATATTTCTAGCAATTCTTTTTACATTTTTCCTGCAAATATATAACCCCCTCTCCCTACATAAGCAAGTTTCCCCAATATATATGTGGTTAGCATATACACCTTTTTAAATATGTGACAAATTAAAACATTTTCATCATGGAAGTATTTTTTTATTTCTTCCAGTTTCACTTTCCACTGATTCAGTATGTTTTCATATTCCCCAAACATAACCAGTAAAATGTTAATTTCCTTCCTATTATAATAAATTCCATTCATCTTTATTTCATCAAACCCCTTCCTTTTTGCTTTATTCAATCTTAAACCCACCTTTTTAAAAACTTTTCAATTCTTATAACACTTTCATTCATCCATCTTGTATTTTTTACTATAAAAAAATCATTTGCATAAGACACAGATACTGGTGTCTCATTTTCGTTTCCCATTTTCCAACATGTCTCATCCATTTTGATATAGAAGTTCAAATAATTGCATTCATTGTTAAAACAAAAATACACATACTTAAGGGACACCCCTGCTTAACTGCCGTTTGGGCAGTTTTTTTCCATCTCTTTCAACTTTCTGGTTTAAAAGCTGCACTTGCGCTTGTTTCCCACCTTTCGTGTAACTAGCCTAGCCCAGATACAGAGCTGCTGTATCCAGGACTGTATGTAAGCTTTTGAGCCCCACAAGCCTTTCTGTGTTGGAGGAAAGCTTTCTAGCTTATCAGTGGAAGTGGTAAGCACTAGCCTGTCTACCACAAGAGGAGTGGTTCTTGGCCCAGAAATTGTAGTTTATTGACCATTTGGACAGTTTGTCCGTCTCTTTCAACTTTCTGGTTTAAAAGACCACATCTGCACTTGTTTCCCACCTTTCCTGTAACTAACCTACTGGGAAGCATTAGAAAGCCTTAAACTGATACAAGCCTTCTAGCTTAGAAGAGAGACTTTGGCGTGATTAAGTATCAAGTTTTCTGTACTTTCTTGCTGTACTTAACTGCTTTCCGCCTAAATGCAGATTTTCCAGCATTTATTGTGATTCAAAAGCTTGTTTTTTTTTCACATATTGTACTTATTTGACTGCCTGCACTTTTAAAAAGTCATTTTTTGTTTAAATAATTTGTTTAACTGTTGTAGGCTACACACTAAAGTGCGATAACCTTTTCTGATCGTTTGTAGTCATTTAAAGCTGTTTTAAGTGTATTTTCTACTCCTTTTGCCTTATCTTAAAAAAAAAAAAATTCCTTGTTTCCCACCTTTCTAAGCTAGTATAACCCAGTTTTCAGGCTAGTGCTGAATTCAGTGGTGTGTTACAAGTTTCTGAATTGCACATACCTTATTTGGATAGAAGGAAGTTTCTCTGTTCACCTGTGAGAGAGGGGAGCTTTGAGCAGGCTATCTGTCCCTGGAGGAGTGGTTCCAGCCCAGAAGTGAGTTTATTGGCCATTTTGGGCTAATTTCTATCTCTTTCATTTCCTTGCTGTAAAAACCATGTTTGCACGGTTTTGTGTGCCGAACAGTGCCGGTTAGCTAGGGTTAAATTATTCCCGGCTCCACTAAGTCTCCTCTTCAGTTTTTCCCTTGAAACTAGTCTAACTCTCAACCTAAGCACTCAAAAAGCATCCTACAGCCCAGCACTTGCTCAGACCTGATAGCAAGCACTAATATACCCTGACACTTGATTGCCCAGCAGGGCATGGATCTTTATTCACCCCTCACCAACCAAGCGACTAAGCAGCTCACCCTACTATTCAGGCATAACCAAAGGCCAATTTCAGGTGTACTCTCCAGTTCAGCTGGTGAATCTGGGTATCCTGATGCAATGTTACAACTGCCTCATGTACACAGACAACCCTCTCCTCCTACCACAAAACACTAACATATGCAAGAAATGCAATTATACAGCCAAATTGGAGGCTAAGCTGTCTCCACACAAGACTGGAACAGACAGTCAAGAGGAGAAGTTTAACACTTGCAACACACCTCTAGCCACACATAGACCTACTAAATCAGCACTGGCAAAAAATACACATAAATACACAAAATTATACTCGGAGGCTCTAAATAAAAACCTGCAAAAGCATCAGAGACCTCCAAAGCAGACACCCAAACAATCTGCACCTCCCGTCACAAACCAGACAACACATAAAACACAAAATCAGTGTGTCGCACAATCACAGCCCTTAAGGTGAAATAACATACCTAACACACAAGTAATAGGTGACTCTATAGTCAGGTACACTGATGTCCCACTCACTAGGCTGGACAAGCAGAAGGTTACTGTTAGCTGTCTGTTGGGAGCCAGAATCCACCACATAACACAAGCACTCAGGTCATTCCAGAACAAGTACAAATACGACTCTGTCATTGTTCATGTTTGTGTGAATGACCTGGGATGTACCTCCCTGGACTACATGAAAAGAGACATGGAAGAGCTCTCTGATCATGTAGCCCAGGCTGGTATGACCCTGACCCTGAGTAGCATCCTGCCCTCACCAAGAATGATACCTCAGTATAAAGAAAAAAATGATCAATTTCAACAATTGGCTAAGCTTCTGGTGTCATTCAAAGGGAATCCAGTGTCTGTCAGCCTGGGACAACATGCTCGACAAGCCACGTTGCTTCGCAAGAGACGGCTTGCACCTGTCACCCCTAGGCTTTCGAATACTGGCCAAGGCTCTTGTTGCCCCCATAGTGCCTTTTTTAGGCAAGGCTCAAAAGTCAAACCCACCTCTGTAAACAGCACAACTAACAAAAAACTGAGGGTTATGCTACTCAACGGCAGGAGTTTAAATCTCAAAATGCAAGCACTCGAAGCACTCAGTATGGAGAACATCGACATCTGTGCAGTAACTTAAACTTGGTTCAAGACTTCAGAGAGCACCCCAGCACTACCGGGCTACAACTCGTACCACACATTTCGGCCACAGAACATGGACCGAAACACAAAAGGAGGGGATGTATCCATATTCATCAAGGATACCTACACTTCCAGGTTAGTGGCACAGCATGATACCTCTGAGATCATCCATGTGCAACTAACATCGGGCAAATCTGCAATGCAAATTGTGGTCTGCTACAGATCACCCTCCATGACCCAGGACCACCACTCCACCTTTCAGGAGACAATGGAAAACATGAAGGTCCTACCAAACACCCTGATACTGGGCGATTTCAATTACCCTACCATTAACTGTGAAAACTACTCGAGTACAAACTCCCAGGACCAGTACATCATGGAATTCATCAACTCAAATGCCCTGGATCAGCTGGTAAACTCCTCTACCAGAGGTGAAAACATATTGGACCTGGTCATCACAAACATGGGCAACAGGTGTTCCACACTGGAGGTCAACCCATCACTGGTTAGATCAGACCATAAACTAATCACTCTGGATGTCCACACCCCACCACCACCCCCAACTAAGGAAACCACAGTAAAAAAAATTTCTAAAGCAAACTTTACTTTACTTAAGACAGAGGCGGTAAGTTTCAGAGCCCACACGCTAAAGGATAACGCTGCCCAAGATGCATAAACCTTCACAAATGCACTCTATGAGCACTTACAAGGATGCATGGATCATGCCATCCCTAGCAAAACCAAGACTCACTCTTCTAAGAGAAGGAAACCAGTTTGGTGGATCCCTGCCATAAACAGGCTATACAATTGAAAGAGGAAACTAGTTCAGAAAAAAAGCAAATCCCAAGAAGGAAAGACATCCCTGATCAGTATCAGTAAGAAACTAAGTTCCCTCATAAAATCATCCAAGGCTAACTTCGAAAGAAAAATAGCCAAGGATTCAAAAGATAACCACAAAGCCTTCATTAGCTATGTTAAGAATCTAAGTGGCAACTCGCAGAAATGCACTGAACTAGTGCAAAATAGCATAACATATACTGAACCTACTGATATTGCCAACATCCTGGCAGCAACGGTTATTCCACTCTACACAGGAGGGGCCACAACTGACCAAGGTAACTATCACCCCATAAGCCTGACTAGCCTGGTCTGCAAGGCTATGGAGCGCATCATCATGGACCTCATTAACAAAGACATTGGGAACCTCCAAACACTTGACCCGACCCAGTTCAGCTTTGTTAAAGGCAGATCATGCCTACTAAACCTGGTTGACCTCTTTGAGACAGTCACCAAGGCTATAGATGAGGGAAAGGTTGTTCACACAGCCTACCTTGACCTTGCCAAGGCTTTCAACACCATTCCCCACTCGGGTATTACAGAAAAACTCACCAGCATAAACATAAACCCCTACGTCATGAGATGGGTTTCCAACTGGCTTACAGACAGAACTCACACAGTAAGAATAGCGGCCGCCAGGTCCGACTCTAAACCAGTCACAAGTGGTGTCCCACAAGGCTTGATTCTGGGACCTCTACTGTTCAGCATATACTTCTCAGAAGTACAGGCAAAAACAGGAGGACTATGGCTAACCAAGTTCGCCGATGACTGCAAACTGGGAGCCATAATTGACTCTCCGGCTGACATGGACATCCTCCAAAAGGGCCTTATTGTGACCGACACCTGGTGTCAAAGACATGGCCTCAAGCTAAATGCCAAAAAATGCATAGTCATCCCGTTTGGGAAAAACAAAACACCCACGAATTACCACATAGGTGGCAGCCCCCTTAATGCAGAAGAGGTAATAAGAGATCTGGGGACCCAGGTAGATAGTAATCTCTCCTTTGACAATCATTGCCAGAGTAGTTAGGAAATCCTTCTATGTGGCCCATCTAATTACTAAAGGGCTCGCATCTAGAAATAAAGAGGTTATAGTGCCCCTCTACTCGTCATTCATCAGACCCATCATAGAGTACAATGCCCCATTTGGGATGTACCTCACAAGACACTTCCAACAGCTGGAGAGACCACAAAAGTACCTCACCAAGAGGATTACTGGCCTCAAACATATGTCCTATGCAACCCAACTGAAAAGCTGTAGCTGTACTCAGTGGCATATCACTTACTCAGATGTGATCTCTGCCTGACTTACAAAGCCATGTCCAACTCAGAATTGATGGATATGTCCACCTAAAGAAATCCTAGTCACTGTGAGCCACGCGCTCTAGTGAGCTAAACCTCACCACAACAATAAATAGAACATGCTGGAGGGATAGATTCCTGTCACAGAGACTCCCCATGCTTTGGAACAAAATTCCAACCTACATTAGGCAGAGCCCCTCATTAACACTCTTCAAGAGAAACCTTGACGAGTGGATGAGTAACAGAAAATACACACCTGGGATCACTTCATTGGCTCTGCTTGACAGAGGATCAATTAATTAATCAATGGGGCAGTGAAAACAGACACACTCTGGCTAGGCTTATAAATGCCCTCGGGCATACCTACCTATGAACCTATGAACCCCCCTTCTTACTCTTATCTCTTTTTCCATATATTAATTTGCCATAACTTTCACCCATGAATTTTCATAACAAGTCTTTCTTCCACTGTTCTTTTTACTTAATCCATATGCTTCCAAAATTTCCCTCATCATCTCATGACTTATCAAATGCCTTCTTTATATCATAAGTGACCAGTCTTACTTTATTTTTTTCATACTTATTATTTCCTTTGCCATTATTAACATTTCCTTTACTCCTCTTCCTTTTACACCAAACACATTTCCTATTACTTCAGTCAATACTTTGTGCATCCTTTTTGTATTGTTCTCATAAATATTTTATAATCACTGTTCCCTAAAGATATGTCTCCAGTTTATTATATATTTCCTTTCACTATTCATTTATCTAATTATTCATGTAATACTTTACAGAAAAGCACATTTCCTTCCATCTTCATTGGCTTGTAAAACCCATAACTTAGTCCATATAATGCCGGTGCTGACTCTTTCCTTAGTCCATATAATGCCGGTCCTGACTCTTTCCTTAGTCCATATAATACAGGTGCTGACTCTTTCCTTAGTCCATATAATGCAGGTGCTGACTCTTTCCTTAGTCCATATAATGCAGGTGCTGACTCTTTCCTTAGTCCATATAATGCAGGTGCTGACTCTTTCCTTAGTCCATATAATGCAGTGCTGACTCTTTTCTTAGTCCATATAATGCAGATGCTGACTCTTTCCTTCATCCATATAATGCAGGTGCTGACTCTTTAATTAGTCCATATAATGCAGATGCTGACTCTTTCCTTAGTCCATATAATGCAGGTGCTGACTCTTTCCTTAGTCCATATAATGCAGGTGCTGACTCTTTCCTTAATCCATATAATGCCGGTGCTCTTTCCTTAGTCCATATAATGCAGGTGCTGACTCTTTCCTTAGTCCATATAATGCAGATGCTGACTCTTTCCTTAGTCCATATAATGCAGGTGCTGACTCTTTCCTTAGTCCATATAATGCAGATGCTGACTCTTTCCTTAGTCCATATAATGCAGTGCTAACTCTTTCCTTAGTCCATATAATGCAGTGCTGACTCTTTCCTTCCTTCTTTTATTACTTCCTGCATTCTCCCATTGTAATCTCCTTTTCCAGTTCTGCCTTAGTCTACTCAGAAACACTATTCCTGTTTCTCACCTTCTTCCTTTTCATACATTTTACCTAGAAATATTTCAACTACTTCCATGATTTATTTTGTTTACATCTTACATCTCACTCTTCATCAAGTAACACATCCATTCTTCCTTATTTTAATTTCATTTGTTTTCCTACAGGGGGTGATACCTCCTCTTTCTTTTCTTACCTTTAAGAAAAATGTTTCCTAAATAATATATGTTTAACTTTTTCTCTGTTTTTGTCATACAACTTTCTTTCTATGTCTCTTATTCTATTTCCTTTTTGCTAAATTTCTACTTGAAGCTCTTCCATGGTTTCTTTGTGTTTCTTTTATTTGTATTTTTCATTCTGTTTTCTACTGTTAAAAATTAGCTTATACTTTTCTTTAAGCACTACCCATCATACAGACCAATTTTCATAAAATTACCTCATTGTCGTATGTTCTTCCCATCATTTCTTACTCTCCAGCTTCATTACATTTGTTTTATAACTTTATCTGTTAACCTTTCTGTCTCTTTTCCTTCTTTTATTGTCTCTTTATTTTCATCTGTTCTTGCCTACTCAGTTCCATGGTCAGAAAACTCAGCAATTTCCATACCGCCTTCTATTTCTTCAATTCTGTTAGAGCATATTATATCATCTATCTCTATTTTAAATAACCCTCTTTGATAATTCCATTCTCTTTTTTCCTACCTGTAGTCCTGCACATTTTATAATCTCCTTTAATACTTTCATATCTTTTGTTACTTTCCACTTCTCCTCCCTTAAATTACAGTTAAAGTCTCCTATCATAAAATTAAACAATAACCAAAACTTATTTTTAAGACCTCAAACATATTTTCCTGTCTGTCATACTTGTATATGCATAAATTGCAAATAATCTTATACATTGTTTTCCTATTCTTATATCACACATCACCGTCCAGCCTGGTATTAGTATTGTAACACCTAATAGCTTTAATTTGTTCATTTCTTATCTCAATTTCTATACCTAAACATTCTTCATTTCCTGCAGACCATATAATCTTGTTTCCCCCCAAAGCCTCTGTTCTATTCCTTTTCTCTTTTTTAACACATCCGGTATCTTGGAACACATAATTTCTATGTTCACTTTCTTAAATTATTCACTTACCATTAGTCCCTGATATCATTTCTAATATTATTTACATTAATACTTCGTATTTTACATCATGTTTTCCTTATTTATTCTTCGTAACCTTCCTCTTATTGACTTTTCACTATATTTTCTTGCTTTTCTCCTGTATCAAAATCACTCTCTGTCCTGCTTCATTTCCTAGTAATTCATACGTATTCTCTTCCTCAATAACCACATCTTTTTCCTAATATTTCACTCAGTTTCTTCTGACTTTATTATATGTTTTTCTATATTTGTTCCACAAAATGTTCTTCCTCATCTTCTTTGCTATTGTTTTCAATATTTTCTTTGATTATTCCTTTGTCTTGTAACAATCAAACCAAAAATGTCCTTGGATATTACATTTACTACTCTTTGTTAAACAATGCTTAGCTGTATGCCCCTCCTCGCCACATTGCCTCTATCTTATTTTGTCACAGTCCAGTAGTACTACATGCCTTTCATTTCTACAAAAAACTCCATTGGCTAGCCTCAGTTTCTCACAGTCCATCACTTTCCATTAATATTTATTACATTTCAGCATGCAGCATCCTTCTTTCTATCACATTTAAAGTTACAACACTTCTCACCCCTCCCCAGTCCACACATTTCTTTCAATTACTTTTTTTATATCATGTACTTCATTACAAACAGATAAGAAAAAAATACTTAATTCAACAATTTCATGTTAGTAGTTCTGAATTGTGCATGTATTTTCTTTTAAAGTTGCAGTCCAAAACGCAAAAAAAAAAAGTGTATATATATATATATATATATATATATATATATACACACACACACACACACACACACACACACACACACACACACACACACACACACACACACATATGGGTTACCTTCACATGATCAAAGTTTTAAAACTTCGAATTTCATATGGCTGAGACCATAAGATCGAAGTTTTAAAACTTTGAATGTTCTGAACGGAGATCTCCATACAGCGTGGAATGGGAAATTTTCCCTTTTCCTCACTGCAGTGTGATCTTGGAGTTGGTATATTTAAATAGCAGAGGTGTTGGGGGGAGTTCAGAGGGGCATGCCCCTCTTCAAAAAAGTCCAGGAAATTTTTTTTTGTTTTGCTTTTGTTTTTCTTTCAGGTGTTCGAAGTTTTGAAACTTCGATCATATGGTCTCGGCCATATGAAATTCGAAGTTTTAAAACTTCAATAATCTGAAGTAGACCCATATATATATATATATATATATATATATATATATATATATATATATATATATATATACATATATATATATAGTCTTTCCATGACGCAATCAATTAACGCTCTTAAGTCTTTTATACTAAAGCCTAAAATTAAAATTATACTGTCTAAAAACATCATATCTATTTAAACAAAAGCCAGTCTTCGGTTTACATCTTACTACAGGCTTCTTATAGGTTCATAGGTTCATAGGTGTGTACTAGGTTAATGGCCCTGGAGACTTTACAAGCTTAGCCCATAGGATTACCTTGGCATCGTGCCACCCAACCTTAGTTCCCAGTGCCTCTGTCAAGTAGAGCCACTGGAGTGATCCTCGGGGTGACTTTTCTATTTCCCATCCACGCATCAAGATTTCTCTTGAAGAGAGCCAGTTAGGTGCTCCGCTTAACATGTATGGGAAGTCTGTTCCATAGCATGGGTAGTTTCTGGGTTATGAACCTGTCCCTCCAGCTTGTTCTATTGATTGTGGTAATGAGGTTGAGGTCTCTGAAGCATGTAGTGTGGAGGGATTGGGACTTCTTTAGATGTAGTATTTCTAACAGAGCTGGGTCAGACATGGCTTTGTAAGTCAAGCATAGATCGCCTCTATGTAGGCTATATGACACAGACAATAGTTGGAGTTTTTTGAGTCTATCCATACGGTATAAGTGTTTAAGGCCTAGGATCCTCTTTGTGAGGAAATTTTGCAGCCTCTCCAGTTGTTGTAGGTGTCTAGTGAGGTACATGCCAAATGGGGCATTGTACTCGGTGATTGGCCTAATGAGGGAATAGTAGAGGGAGACAATTTCTTCCTGGATGCAAAACTCTTAGTAATGAGATGTGCAACATAGAAGGACTTTTTGACCACAGTGGCAATGTGGTGGTCAAAAGAGAGGTTTCTGTCAACCTGTGTTTCCAGATCTCTTATGGTGCCTTCTGTGTTCAGTGAACTACCATCAATGTGGTAATTCATGGGAACCAGATTTTTCCCAAAGAGGATGACAACACATTTTTTGGCATTGAGCTTAAGGCCATGGTTCTGACACCAGTCGGTCTCAGTGAGGCCTATCTGCAGGATGTCAACATCACTTGGGGAGTTAATTATGGCACCCAACTTGCAATTGTCTGTGAACTTGTCAGCCAGAGTCCCTTTGTGTTGGCCTGGACTTCAGAGAAGTAAATACCAAACAGGAGAGGACCCAGGACTGAACCCTGTGGGACTCCATTTGTGACTGGTCGGCAGTCTGACTTGGAGTCAGCTACTATCACATTGTGGGTTCTATCTGTGATCTAGTTTGCAACCCATCTCGTGATATAGTGGTTGATGCCTAGCTTAGTGAGTTCTTCTCTGATTCCTGAGTGTGGAATGGTATCAAAGCCCTTGGCCAGATCGAGGTATGCTATATGAACCCACCTTGCCTTCATCCACAGCTCTGGTGACTGACTCAAAGAAATTGAGCAGGTTGAGCAGGTATGATCTACCCTTCACAAAACCAAACTGTGTGGGATCCAGAGTTTGGAGATTCCCTATATCCTTGTTTATTAGTTCCATGATGATGCATTCCATAGTTTTGCATATCAGACTTGTCAGGCTAATGGGGTGATAGTTCCGGGTCTGTAGTCATTCTTCCTTTGTGGAGAGGGATGACTGTAGCAGTGCGCCATTTGGTAGGGACAAAACCTGAGGTGAAGCTGTGATTGAACAGGACACACAGATGAGATGCCAGTTCTTAGTTCTGAGTTGCACACTTACAGTCTGTAGCCACATACTTCTTTTTGTTGTCACAGCTGCTTGGCTTCCCATTGTTATAGCATCAACATGAGACTTTTTCATACCCTGTTGCTGATGTGTGCTTTTAGTTACTCTACCAACCAAACACACACCACTGTTTCTGCTCCTTTATCTCCAAAATCTACTGCTTTTCCTATTGAAACAGCAATTTCTTCTGCTTCCATAACACAGTCAGCTAGTGTACTCCAGCTTGCTTCTGCTCCATTTTCTGGTTGACTTCATTCCATCAAATTCTTTAAATCATGCACTGGTAATCCACCTCCCTCTAACTCTCTTACAAAAAATTCCTCATTTCCCATAGTTTCCGAAACCTCTCAGTCTGTTTCTTTAACAACATACAGTTCTAGGACTCATGACATCCTCCATCTCGGATTTCTCACAATCAATTTCGCAGCAATAACAAAATAAAAATAAAATAAAGTCAGCAGCAGTCCTGTATCGCCACCTACTGTTAGTGATGCAAACAGCAAGATGAAAAAGAGGACGGGAGTTCCCCAGTTCCCTGGCCAATTTTTCCCCTAATCAGTGTAAATACCACCTCCAGTTTTTCTGGAAAAGTGGCATCTGGCCAAATGGGACCAAAACTTTCAACAAATAATAAATAAATAAGTAAATAATTCAAGTTTCTTTAGTTATTCATAGCTTATCTAGAATTTTCCAACTTTTCTTCCTGTTTTGATTTCACCAATATAATTAACTTGAAGATAGTCTCTGTTCCTTTTCAAACCAACCTTTACATATCTTCTTCAAATCTATGTATTTATTTTGCTTTTTTATCTGATTATCTATAACTTTTATTTTTTTTTATTTCTTCTGTCAAAGCAAAGAAAATGACATTCATATTCTGCTGCCTTACTTTTTTCTAGGAATGTATCCAACATCATATCTACATCTGCCTGTTACATTTCTAATTCCTGAGTAATAATCTTCTGATTAGATATCATTATTCCTTGCTTTACAAAACCTACTACTGACCTCTTCTTGTTCTTTTTCAGCTTCTACATTAATTTTCAAGTCAATGGGTAAATTGTCACTTTCTGTTCTTGCTGCTGAAGAGTCCATTTCAATATTCTTTTACAAAATATTATAACTATTATGGACTCATGTATTTGCTGTATATTTGGTTTCTGTGCTCCCTAGTCACAATTTTCAAGTTATAGTTCCCCAAGAATTTTAATAAGATTAATCCATAATGATTGGTCCTGCTAGCTTCTGAAATTCATTCTAATTGTTTAGTTAAATAATCTGTATATTTTGTAAATGTGCCAGCATATGCACTGAAGTCTTCAAACATTATTAATTTATATCTCAGTGCTGTTGAAATATTAGTAAGTTACTACATTATTCAATTTTTCTCATCTTTTCTTTTTTTTCATTTTGTTTTTTGAAGGAGCCATACATTCAGTACCCGACATTTACTTATTTTATAGATTGTCTGTTTATATATACACACACACACACACACACACGCACACACGCACACACACACATATATATATATATATATATATATAGATATATATATATATATAGATATATATAAAACACAAACCAAAGGGTAAGAAGGTCTCTCACATATACAAACCACACATTAAAAACTGCAAGAAAAACTCAGCCAAGCTAGAATTTTCACTGTGTGATATGTTAAACCTCCTGTCATGAAAGTCCATAAGATATATGCAAATGATGCTTTAATGAAATACAGTGCTTCAGCTACATGGTTTCTGAAAGTCCATAACTTGCATGTATCCCAAGGGCTTCTATTAAAAGAGGTTTGTGTGTGTGTGTGTGTGTGTGTGTGTGTGTGTGTGTGTGTGTGTGCGTATGTGCGTGCATGCGTGCATGCGTGTGTGCGTGTGAGTTTGTGTGTGTCTGTGTGAAAAGAGTAATGTTTAGGGTTATGGTTAAGGGTAGAGGTAGGATTAGGATTATGGCGGGTGGGGGGGACTTAATTCTGCTCCTGTTCATAACTTTAACTCTACATATTATATTACTAAAAACCATTTCCTTCACAGTACCACTACAGAAGGAAAAAGGATTCAGAATGCAGACAACACAAAACATGCACAACACTGACTATCTCCTTACCTAACCCTTACACTAATCCTAACCTGTGGACACTTGCATATTCACAACTGCTATTACACAATCTTGCACATCTTCACAACCACCGTTTGTCATTCAAACATTAATCTTCCTGCATACTCCCGTTTACTTATAGTATATAATTTCTGCCATTTGTAATTCACTCAAATGTATAGTCAATCATTTGTGAATTCTCTTTTTTTTAACGACTGCAAAATCACTGTACCAATTGTGATTACACCTACTGAGTTACAACTATATATACAGATGTATACAGATATATATCTTTTATTATTTATTTGTTTTTCCTCTTCCATAATCAATGCTTTCTTTTCTCATTCTGTATTGTTGCATTCATTTCCTTTCCACCTTATCTTTGTGAGAATCTGGCTTCTTATTTCAACTGTGCCAGTTTCTTGCCCTGTATTTCCTTTGTGTATGTATAGTCATACGGAAATATTTCGTCAGTCTCAAACTCTACTTCCTATCCACAAAAGCTCGAATGCATATTATGATCATATACAAAATTAGCTACATTTTCTGAATATGATTTGACAATCAAATAAGAATTTTTCGGGAATTCTTCCGTAATTTTGACTTTATCTTTTTGGGATATGAATGCGCTTACTACTAAATTAATCTGATTTCAAAACAAAAGTTCTCAGTGTTACAGGTAACCTGTGTCTCAAATTTTCTGAGCATTTTTTTGACCATATTCTATTCTTTTTTTGATTTGCATTGCTATAATTCATTCACTTAAATTTTCATTCTGCAGCTATTTCTGTTCTCCATTTTGTTTACTTCTTCCTGTTTTCCTCATTATTTCCATTATTCCCTCCCTGTGTCACCATTCCCTCACTCAGTTTAGTCTTTTCATTCTACCCCCTTTTTTCTAGTGTTCCTCTCTGTCTGTTTTCTCTTCCTTTTCTCAAACAACCTCCTTCCATTTTATCTTACTTTGTTTCTCTAATTCACTTTTTTATTCTTTCTATAGTCTTCTTCTGTTTTCCTGCTTACATATTTCTGTTATTATTTCCTTCCTAAACGTCTTGCCTTTCTTTACATTTTTCATTTGCTTCATATGTTTTCTTGCTAAGTAATGTTTTACATTCTGTATCGCCCTTTAATTTGCAACCAACTGCTCATATTAATTGATGAGCTGCAGTTTTTTTCAAGATCTTTTTATTAATGTCTTTGATAATTTTCTTTACTGTTATTACTTTTTATTGTGTTTTCTTTGCTTCCCTATGATATATTGCCTTATGCCTTCATACATTTACCATCTAATCCTTTATTATTAAGGGGTTGTTCTTTAAACAGTTGCTGTTAAAGATTGCATTAAACTATAGTTGCCACTATTTTTATTTATTTATTTATTTTATTTTTATTTATTTAACATTTGTTGACCGGGAAAGTCCGGCTAGGTTCCACAGATCCTGTTTTCAGCGGAGGCCCGGGGAGAAATAGGTTCATAGGTTCATAGGTTCATAGGCTAGTACTAGGCTAACTGCTCTTGCGAGCCATTTTAAGCCTAGCCAGTTATCCCCTGTGAGATTCAAACCCTATACCTTGTGTTTGTAAGGCAAACACCTTAACCATTAGGCCACCCTCCCAACAAAATGCTCCAGAAGCATGTTTTTAGAATTCTCTATTGTTATTTTAAATTGTATTGTCTCCTTTTCCCCTAGGTCTCTCAGATTCTCTCTCTCTCTCTCTCACTCACTGGCCAGCATTTGTGTATGTTAGCTTCTGTTCTTTTATTACCAGAAAGCATGTGGCTCCCACCACTTACAGCATGTATGTAGAGTGCCGTCACACAATCCCCAAATACCACAGCTCCAAATACCCCAAGGTGATTGCAAGGAAATACTTTACTACATAACCCCCAGCTCAGACCTGTGACATCAGCCAGCCAGAAACCACCTCAGTTAGACCATGATCTCAATGGAAAAAGGAATAACTTCTCTCCAAGTATCATTCCAGGCTGCAGGCATATAGTTGTCTTATTGTATACAAAGTCCTCTTTTTTAAGTACTCTTCTTTGTGGGATACCACTTTGGTCCACAGATTAACAGTTTGCTGCACTATTTTATTAGTACATTCAGAACATTAGATTTGATATTGTTATCAGTTCTCTGTTCCACAATTTGAATATGATGTGATGAAAGTAAAATACCTCACCTATTTACAGCACACAAACTTTTATTCAGTGGGTTTTATTTTATCCACATCTGCTGTGCTGGTAAGTCTAGTATCTGCTGTTGATTTTTTTTTATTGCTTAACATTAGAATCATCCACACCATGTTGATAATAAGATTATGAAAAAAATATCATATTTTTGTAGAAATGATAGGTACTTTTATCTGACTTGTACTAAAGGATTTTTGTGGTTAATGTACTACTAGTTTCCATTGCTTGATCTCTCTCTAGGTCTTATGCTGGCATTAATTCCAGCTCAGATTTTCTGCTATCTAGTTATTTTCATCCCACCTTATGATTCATCTGGGTATTTTCTTCTCCATTTCAGACTGTGGCACACTGGTGCTGTCTCTGCTGCAATGCAGGATTTCCACAGCATCTGCACACATGGCTATATGTTCCATTTCTTTACATGGAAGTTTAGTTTCCATGACATCAGGGTATGTGATGCTGTTGTCATTTTGTTCCATGAGCTGTATCTTAATAGCTATTTTATTTACTGAGTTTTCTTTACAAGCAGACCCTTATTTTATGTCACAGAAAGATAAGGCAACTAGTCATTTGTGTTGTTTTTAACCTTTTATGTTGAGACTTCCATACCTGTAGGTCTTTCTGAAACTTATATGAGACACAGGTGGTTAATTTGTTGGTTTAGACTCTAAGAGTGGGCTATATCTAATAGTAGACATCACAAACACACTGTAGATTCCCAGTTTATTTCTGCATCTTCACATTCTGCAACTATTTGTTGTATAATCATTGTAACAAAAGGAAGATTCTGCCAGCACAGCTGTCTGGAATTTTGTAAATGGTTATGTGTCATTTGTGAATGTCAACATGCTTCATGTAAGATACATGGGTCACAACCTTATTAGAACTGTTTGTCATATAAGATGGTTTGTACAGACGTGTACTGAAGAGATATTTTGTAAAGTACTGAGCAGAAATGTATATGCACTATTGCAGCTGTTTAGATGTATATATTTTAACAGGGGAGACTGAAACACAAGAGATTAACTTGCAAAACTTCAGAAGAATAGTTGAAATTAAGTTGTTTTTTTATATTGTCTTTAAATGTAGAGGAATGTAAATTATTGTACGACTTCCACCATCTGCCAAAAGATCTGAGGTCTATGTCTTTTCACAGGTAGATGATAATTGCTACCAGCTGCAGTGGGGGTTTACACCTGGGATAGTCAGATGACAAGAAGTGATGTCATGCTGCAAGCTACCCAGCAGTAATATTTGCAATATTAATTTAAGAACTCTCTGCAAGACTGGGCATTTTGTATTTTGTCTTTGTTTTTGACCTGACAAGAACATCTACACACCACATCTGCCTGCTTGTTGCTCTGTAAGTAAGTTAACTAGGATACAGTAATTTCTCTTAAATACAGTCAGAAATATAGTGAAATATAGCTTTGATTTTTCTTTATTTATTTGAGACTGTCCTCCAACGTTGTTTTAAATGTTTCCTGTGATTTTGAACTCTGATATAACTGTGATTATTTACTGAGTATTTTCTTGCTCTTTTATTATTTATTATTAAATATATTTAAACCTTTCATTGTGGCTGATATTTGTGAGGCATATTTAAGTTTCGAGAGTACTTGCATATTTATTTGGTGACACTGTGGGCTACTCCTAATAGCCCTGCTCTTGGTCAAACTACCATTTGGATTAATAGTAACATTGCACAGTAAGATTAGACACCCTTTGTTAAGTGCCTTCAAATAGCTGATAAGGAGTGGCTGGTGGCAGAAAAAACTACCTTATAGTCTGGGCAGAAAGAGGCATAGATAGTAAACTGTGCCAGCCTTTCCCAGGCATGTGTGTGTGTTTGTGTATAAATCAAATCTCAAAGAGTGTGTGTCAGCTACTTGGGCAGGGACACAAAGCACTGGCTGGACAGAGAGGGTGCTGGAAGTCTCAGCTTGGCCACTCAGCTGAGACCTCAACTCTATAGCTGTACCAGTGGGGAGTCTTATTGTGGATCTGGAGAAAGAGAGAGAAACCAGCCCCAGACTGACTGTGGGCTCTGTGTGCTCTTAAGGGAAATTACTGTGTGTATTTGTCATCCGTTCATAATACATGCCCCACTGGTGCTAGTGGTGAGGATTAAGGCTCCTTGATTACTGTTGACAGTGGTGGGACATCACAATCATCACCAGACACACAAGTCTAGCCTTTAGGACAGCTCTGTTCAATTGCTTCTATAGCTTTCAGAATCCAAATGTTTTTGCTGTTACCTTTATGTTATTCTCCCATTTCTGCTTCAGAAGTTGATGCGAGTGTCTCTGTCTTCTGCTCGACTGAATTATTTTTCTTTTGTCGAACTGTTACAGCAGTATGACTTTCTCATATCAGCTCAAGATGAGAAGTAAGGTTTGACAATAATTGTTTTAATTTCCTGTTTGCTTCTTCCAAACATTTGCTTTGGATTTTATTTTCAGTCTTCAGATTTTTACACTTTCTGGCTAGCTTAAAAATAACACCATAAATAGAGTCAATTACAATCATCCATTTTCTGCTTGCAGTATAATCACACAGCCTTTTTTTTCTTTTTTTTTTCCATTTTTCTTTCAGCTCGTGGATGTGTTAAGTGTATTTAAGTCATTGCTTTTGCATCTTTCCATGTCTTTAGATGCAGGAATTTTTAATTCCTCATTGACAACTGGCAACTGTTTACTCTTATTTACATTTCTAGATCTCTTATGTTGTATAAGCTGGGCCACTTTATTGTTGTGAGAATAAAATTGTGAACAGTTTTTGGGTTTGTTCTCAGCCTCTTGGAGTTGCACCTTTAATGCCTCACTCTCACCTTGCACATCCTGACTCTACTTCCAGATCAGGCACAGCACTGTTGACCATTTATAACTCCTAGTATAAGTTTTCCTTTCCACTCTATAAACACACTATGACAACTTGGGTGTGAAACTGGCAATTCTGTTTATTCTTTCAGGTTCAAACATCAGATCACTTTACTCTTCTTCAGATTTATACACTACTGTCTTTTCTAACTCCCACACAGCAAGATATTTTTCCTTTTGGCTTGTGATGTTACTTGGTTTAACACTTTCCCATTTACTGTTATGTTTCACTGTTCCAGCTTATGGAGAAAATTCAGAGACTCTCAGAATTTTCAGCAATTTCTTTTGCTTATCAACTTTTTAAAACTTTTGTCATTTTATTTTCATTTTCAGAGACCATATCTTCCAACTTTGCTTTGAAAACTCTAGGATGAGAAACAGTGCCGCCTGGCTCCCTTGGCATTTCTACATTCTCAGTTAATGTCTGTTTTCTGCTTGTAGAGCTATAAAACCCTGAGTGAGGATCATATTTAGTTTATCTTGATCATGGTTAGCTCTTTGCTGTAAAGCCATATTTATGGAAATGGGATTTATTACTGTTCCTATAAGTTATTGTTTCTTGATTGAACTGTTTAATTCAAAACCCAAGTTCTGCTCCTCGGTATTATTTATTCTGGCTTCCTTAGAACCTTTAGAGTCATTGCTCTCAAATACGTTTTCATTTTGCACAGTTGAAATACTTGACTATGCAACACCTATCTTCTTCTGCCTAACAGAAATACGTTGATGCAAAGCATTCTCATTCTGCTGCACATTTAGCACTTAGTAGGCAAATACCACTTTCTTTGGTAAACCCATGTTTCTGTATCTCAACTTATCATCTGTTCAATCACTATCCATGATAGCAGCATAGTTATTCCTTGGCTTCTCACAGTCAGAGGGTTTAACTTTGAGAGGCAGGACATTGCATAAACTTTACTTCACAAAACACCAGCATAGATTTGATAAAACAATTTTGCAAAACACACACGCAGACACACACACACACACACACACACACACACACACACACACACACACACACACACACACACACACACACACACACACACACACACACACACACACACACACACACACTTGCACATACAGACATACAATCTCTCTTTTTTGTTGCAAGGCTATTGTATAACATCAACAGAGATTTGTTTTCCAAGCAACCCTTTACCTGCCACAAAGACTTACTTTTCTTAGGTTCTTAGGGTTACATGTAAGTACCAGGCAATGAGTATACAGACCATTACAAGCCTAGTCAATGAACCATACTCAAAAGCTCCCTCCAGCCTCAAGGAGAACAGCACAAAATAAACTGAGGGAGAATATGAGGCTGCCCATCCAATTAACTAGGTTTATCATGAAGGTGGCAAGGACAGTGGCGGCTCGTGATATCGGACTGCAGGACTGCAGCCCCCCCAGCTGTGAACCACAATGGTACAGTCCTACAAGTCCTACAAATTCTCCATACAAAGTAAATCCGGCCTTACCAGTCTGGATTCAGGAAGAAGAAAGCAGACTGCTGATTCCCCAGACTGGAAGGGGATCATACTGCAGAGTCAGCAGTCTTGGAAAGTTCCCAGGAAAGAGCCGAGAAACCAGAAGTGTGCATTCCAGCACAAACACAGGAGAAAGCTATGTGGAGTGAGGTGAGCTGTGGACTGATACTGAAGTTGTGGATTTATGATTGCAGGAGAAAGCAGGTATGGGAGACTCGGGACAAAGAAGCTGTGGAGTGAGGTGATTCTATCATTATAAGAAATGGTGTGTGTGTGTGTGTGTGTGTGTGTGTGTGTGTGTGTGTGTGTGTGTGTGTGCGTGCATGTTTATGCATGTAGGCTGAAGAGTGTATAACATTCGCAATGACATCAGGCCTATGTAAATCATTAATGTGCTAACACTCATCTGAAAAACAAAAAGGCGACATGAAAGTGAAAGGCATTTTGGACCAAGATGAAAGGAAATGTCACTCCAGTAGCTTCAAAAGTCTGCTCTGCCCTTAGTCTTCTTATTAACTCTTCCAGAGCTGTGCGACATTGTTTTTTTCATATATGCTAATAAGAATGTCAGGATTCATTGCATTATTCGTTTTTCGCTCACTCCCACTACATAATATATAGCATGCCTCTATGAAAAATGATTAGCTTATTTTTCCTTTGAATGTAGATCATAATTAATTACAGAATTGAATGCTTTCACATAGATATAACCCATTCAATCAAATTAAAAACAGCATGAACACAAATGGTTGATTAATGCAGATAGCAGCTGTATTATTTGGCATTCTTTTGAATAGTAATTTATTTTCTTTAACTTTTTTTCTAGCACTGTTTGAAATTAAGTTATAAACCTAGATTAAATACCTGTTAAAAATGAACTTTTTAAACCTAGTCCAAAATCTTTCATAAAGCACAGAAGCTAAGACATAAAGGCAATCAATATAATTTGCTAAGTGCCTAGACATATTGGTATAGCCTGGGGCCATCATAGGGTGGTGTAATGTCTTCTAGCATAGCAGTTGTTTGCATAATTCTCAAATGTGTGCTTGTCATGAAAGTGGGAGAAATGCCAGACACTAGTTTCTACACAGGGAGGAATGACCGGTCAAGAAAGCCATTTAAATGGCGAATTTCTTCTGCCTGCTGAGAACCAAACATAAGTAGTTGAATGAAAGTGTCATTTGGCAGACAACTTTACATATATTGATGTACAGATAATAGGGGCAAAGCAAAAGAAAATCCTTTACATTCTACAAGTTCCCAAATGAATGGTAGTTAAAGGAATCAAAACTGTTTTAGTGAAATAAAATATATAGTAAAGCCAGAATACTTAATTTTAGT
Source organism: Protopterus annectens (assembly GCF_019279795.1). NCBI lineage: Eukaryota > Metazoa > Chordata > Ceratodontiformes > Protopteridae > Protopterus > Protopterus annectens. The sequence continues at coordinate 443,806,838 of NC_056736.1, read as the reverse complement.
AAGTAAAACATGCTGAAAAATCCATTTGCTGCCGGCATCTGATACAACTGATAAACGGTAACAAAATACAAGCTCTGGACACTAAGTGAGGATCCCTTGATCAAGGTGACAAGTTAAGCAACCACCATAATCAAGTATTGTTATAAAAAATAAAGCACCAATGGTTTACCAGATGGAGTGATAGGAAATTCTAACACATTTTAAGGCATATAAAAGGTATGGAAGGAGTATGCAGTAGAAGGATATTTCACAGGTTAAGGGTATTACAAAACGGTCTTTCAAATTAGACGGTTATCCAAGTACTGAGCATTTTCTGCAACAATAACTAGATTGGTCCTATTACTGATAATAAAATATGAGTTTCAGCAACCAAAGCAAATAACTTCCTGTATCAGGATACTCATTGTATAGCAATGCTAGTGATTGTTGTAAAACTGGTATATACCGATAGTACAGAACAAATAAAGAATATCATTAATACTATTTTGTAGGACAACCAAGAGACAGAAACTGCTTATGTAAACGTCAGTATAGCGGGTACAGTAGTAAGGTCATGCTGAAGTGCGGACTGCTGAACATGATGGATGACCATGAGACTGGTTAAAGATTAGTGATAAGGGGGCAGTTAATTCATTGTCTGCAATTTTCTTCTGCAAGACTTCAATGTCAAACAGAAATTGGGAATATGTATAATTTTGCAGAGTATCACAATGAAACACTTAAAATTAAGTAGGAGAGGATGAAGACAACTTGTGGAGCTTTGCTTGATCTTCATTGATACACAGACGGTGGTCAAGTAAATTGACGTGACAGAACCACTGGTAGCTGGCTATGGTAACTCAGCTCCATTCATATTAAAAAGGAAAAAAATGAATTTACATATTGCACACATATAAAAGCATCACTCACATAAATCAAATACAAATTAAATAAATCCAGTTTAGAATAAAAAATAAAATGAGCACATAGAAAATAAAAAGAAAATCCCAGCCAAAAAAAAAAACAGTCAATGACATTTTTGGTAAAACAGATCCATATCTAATAAGATATGTTGCAAATAAAATTATTTTTACTAATAAACAAAATTAAACCATTAACCTGACAGATACTGACATTACTATAATTGCAGTAATAAAACAGTATTACAGAATTACTAGCAATATTTAATAAAAGACAAAAACTTACCTCAGAATTACAATATACAACCACCTATTATAAATGGACTTCAAAAAATAAAATTGAAAAACTTTATATATGGAATGTACATAAAGCCCTGATAACCAATTTATGCAATTACCACATCCTAATGAAGTAAATGAGAAACAGTAATCCATAATAACCTAATATGAATACGATAAATGGAATATATAAGAATCTGGTTGTGCAATAAATAAATAATCCTGTACAGTTGGAACAGCGATCATGCTTTGTGACCTATGGCTTCAACAATCATCAGAATACATGCTTCTTAAACCCATGTAACAAATAATTAGTTTATCACACAAAAAACTCCAACATATATATCTGTGTGTGTGTGTGTGTGTGTGTGTGTGTGTGTGTGTGTGTGTGTGTGTGTGTGTGTGTGTGTGTGTGTGTGTGTTGTGTTGCAGGGAGAGGGGCTCCAGTTATACATATAAGGACCTTTAATACTGGGTTCATTTCATTATTCCTGAAACTGAGACAATATAAGTACAATTATGGGAAAATATATACTAAGAGTGAAATTGCAGTATCTTGGAGAATTGTGTCTTCTCTGAGAAATATCAGACTTGGAGTTAGTATATATAAATAATTAAGATGTGGAGGTATGCATCCCATACCTAGAAGTACAGGTGGGGCTGCATCCTATAAAAATGCTTTAGATATGTAATAGCCACTTTCAAAGTTCACAGCTACTTGTGTAAAATTATAGTTAATATTTGGTAACTCATATTATTGAGTCTCAGATTTTTGATAGGATACTTTTGTATGTAATGCCCCAGTTGGTTTATATTGGTGGCAGGATGCCTGCTGGTGGGGGTCAGAGAATACCTCAGGCTTGAACCCTGTATTTTGGGTACAGATAACAAGAGCCTGAATTCCCTACCCACCACCGTTTGTGAAACTTTTGCAGATTTTTGCCTTATATTTTGTTTTGTTCTGTTTTGTTCCTCGTAAAATCTGTGGTTTCTGAGCTATTAATTCCTTAAATAGTTGATGGCGCAGTGGTAGCATTGTTGCTTCACAGCTAGAGGTTTTCTGGTTTGATTCTTGGCTGGGGTGCCTTCTGTCTGGAGTTAGCATGTCCTCCCTGTGTTTGTGTGGGTTTGCTCTGGTGTCCTCCCATGTTACAAAGACATGTGTCTGCAGTATTTCTCCCTAGGCCTCTGCTGAAAATTGGCTTTTGTTCCAAGTCAGACTTTTTTGGTTAACAAATGTTAAATAAATAAAATTGACAGGCATTTGAATTTCAGACTTTATATTCTTCAGAAAGTACATAGTAACACAAAATGTTTTATTCAAGCAATTTTCTATGTTTATAAGATGAATATTTAAAATTCGTCCCTATTTTTGGGACTGTATTCCCCCATTATTGGCTCCATCCATGTTTTTTGTGCTAAGGTTGAGAGCTATGGTGAGAACTGAATTCACTGAATATGTTTGAGGGCTGTATTCCCCCATTACTGGCTTTGTCCAGGTGTTTTGTGCTAAGAGGCTGACCGCTAAGGTGAGAACTGAATTCACTAAATGGTAGCCATTTAAGTTTCAGTCTTCCTCGCTTTCACAAAACAGCTGATTTGGCATTGTGGTATGTTGTTCTGACTGTTTTGCACAGAGTCCTGGGTTCAAGCCTTGGCAGTGAAATGCATTGTGGTAACACAGTATTTTATTCTAGGAACTTTCCAAGATTATACAAGCAATGATTAAAATGTGTTCCTGGTTTTTGGGCTTTTGTCCCTCCCCAATACATTTTGTTTTTTTCCAGATTTCTTGTACTGCAAAGCTGAGAGATACAGCTGAGTGTCAAGTAGATTTTACAAGGAGCTAAGAGCTGCAGGGGAAGAGAAGTTTAGTGCTGCTTATGCAAATAGCACAAAAGGTAGTGTACTTGCTTTTGATGCAGAAGGCTGTGGGTTCTACTCCAGTATTTAGTGCATTGCTGATATTGTACTGTGTTGTAAATGGGGTGGATGCTGCCGTCTTGAGAATGTCCTCTTTTGCAAAGATACCTAGTAACTATGAACCTGTCTGTTATTTGCCATCCATTCCCTAGTGCAATATTACTAGTTTATCATTTTTTAATGTAATATAGGCAATTTATTCCTCAAGGGCAACAGGCATTTTATTTGTAGATGAAACAATGAAATATAAAGTTGTTTGCTAGCAGCAATCTCTTCATTAGTTACAGATTTTTTTTAATGTGGGATTATTAAGATGACTTTTACTTCTGCAGAGATTGTGCATATTTACTGATACTGGTGGACTGTAGAAGTTTGAGTAGACTTTTATGATGGAAATGTTTTCATTTAGGCAGTTTTGCCATTATTGGTGCATGCATTTTGTTTCATTGTTTACTGTAAACAATAAATTTAAAACACCCTCTAACAACTGTACTGTATTATACAAGGAATATAATTTAATGCACTCAGGAAAGTGCATCACAGAACACATGTATGTTTTGTGTGCAAGGGGCCTATCATTTGAAAATAGCCCAACGCTAATCTATCTGCCACTAGCCAAATGTATTTCCTTTGAATGTGGGTTTCAATGCTGTTTCAATGAATGTGAGTTTCAAGGGCAGAGAAGTTTTAATGCTAAGTCTGTATTCATTGTGAGATTGCATTGGGAAGTTTAGCAGATGTCTTAGTGTTTGTGCTGTAAAATGCAAAATAAAACTTTCAAATGAAATCCAAATCATCATAGAAGTAAAGCAGTATGCACATTAGTGTTTATGGCAAATGGGGTGAAATAGCCAAGTAATGGTTCATTGGAATGGGAGCAGGGGGAGGCTCCATTCGATCATGATTTTGTGAGGGGGAAGGGTGGCAAACTCAAAGACAGCCCCAGCTGAGCTATACCTCTCAACTGTCCAGATTTTCACAGAATGAATAGATTTTTCCTTCTTATTTTTGGTTTGTTCCTCATAAAATTTGTGATTTTCTGGCAAATCATTTAGGAATTAAGTCACTACATAATGACAGACACTGAGTTTCAGACTTCATAACCTTCAGAAAAATGTATGGTAAAGCAAGACCTGTTATTCTGTCAACTGTATCAGTTTATACAGGAACAATTTTTAGTACTGTTTATATGTTCCCCCAATATATTTGGCCTTGTCCAGATTTCCTGCATTAACAGGTTGAGAGGTACATGCAAATAAATTGCTTTATAGAATAAGGCATACCCAATTAGGCATACCCAAACCTCTCAACTGTCCCCAATTTTGGCTCAAAATGTTGCTCTTCCCCTAATAATCCCTCTGCAAAATGGCAATTTTGGAAGGTTTACAATTAATAAATAACTGTAATAATCAGAATTATATATTACTTTTATTTCAGAAATGCATGTAGAGTCTTTTATTTTATCAGCTGCTTAAGTTAGCAGTACTAATATTAAAAAAGTGTCCTTTCTTTGACAGGTTCCAGGTGTATTGTGTGGCTATTTTATATTTTTCCATCACATTTTTGGTCCATTTTTCATAAAATTGTGGGTTTTTTTTGGAAAATTAGTGGCAAATCATTAAAGACTCAAGTTAGAAAATAATGACAGGCATTTGAGTTTCAGATTTCATACCCTTCAGAAAATTCATACTAATGCAATACCTACTATTCTATTATCTTTCTAAGTTTATAAGAGCAATATTTAAAATTTTTCCTTATTTTTGGGCCTTTGTCCCACTTCTGTATGTGGCTTTGTCCAGATTTCTTGCTCTGAGGTTGAAAGGTATGACACATGTGTCAGGGCCATCACAGTCAGCCAGAGACATTTCAAATTGTGACATACTTGTTGCACCCCACTCCCCCATGTAGTGACTCTGGATGTGTCCAAGCAAGGCAAGGAGCAGTTATGCAGTGTAAATATGCAGAGTATCCCCCCATCCAAGGTAGACACAAGTACTATAGTGGCTTTTCATCTGTCCTTGATTTTTCAGAATGTTCTGGTTTCTGTCATATTTTTATACTGTTGATTTATGCTTATTATTATTCAGAAAGTGCCTGTTGCTCTGTGTTTAAGTAGCAATGCTTTAATGACCATCAGGTAAGCTAGTCTGAGATTGTAAGATGCATGTAAGCTTTAATAAGCATACTGTTACAGAATTGCCAATATTGAAAGCCTTTCTGTTGTTGCCATGCAGAGAATACTTACATAATTAGATAATGTATATTTATTTGTAATAAAGGACAGGATTATATTATTTTAAGAAGCTCATTACATCTGTTGGAGACTTGTAGTCATCTTTGCAGGCTTTACCTGTAAACCAAACAGAATGCCAATCTATCATGTGTGGTCCATAACCTGTGCAGTAATCCTTTAAGCAATGTATCTTGAGCTTGTTTCGTGTTTTCTTTTCATTTTTTACTTTGATCATGTTTTCCCCATGAAACAAGTAAATAGTTGTTGTCAGGCAGCAAGTCTTTTTTGGATAAGAAACATTTTTACAAGTGGGGGTATCACAGAGATTGCTACTTTCAGCGTGTTACTTGGTACTTTAATAAAGCTGAATATAAATTATAATCAGAATTGCAGTGCAAGGAGAAGTGGTTTGAGTTGAGTGTTGCTTGTTTTTCTTATACTTGATTTTGACTGACATTCCAGTAATATATTTAAAAAGTAATTTATTTTTACATGCCTCACAACCTTTTTGTTTCCATCTAGATATTAAATAAGCTGTCATACAGCCAATGCATTGAAATATTTTTTTCTTCTACATTTCATTTTGTCTTGATTGGACTCTCATAATGATGGTTTGGCACCCAGGGCACCATATTTAATTAAAGTTACAGTTTTTGTGGTTTTGAGCATAGCTCCTCCTCTTTCTAGTTGGCCATGCCCCTTCCCATTGACTCCTACCCATCCAGTTGTCTCCTGCAGCCCCCCTTTGATTTGAAGTCACCGGCTGCCACTGGGCGAGGATACTCCCCTGCTTGCAGGTAGAGGACGTTTGTTCCAAAAGTGGTAGATCTGTGAGATGTGACTATCACACTTACTTGACCTGCTTATCTGTTGATGAACATTTAGTTTCTTTATCCATGTATGGGAGGAACTATTTGTTCTGTGAAGAAATATGAGGTCAAGGAGAGTTGGATCTTACATGGGTCAAAAGGCTGGACACAGATCTATAAAAGACTAAATACAGGGAGAAAGATGGCTGTCATTCTGTCTGGATATTTAAGGGTCTTGATGTCATTAATCTTTGTAGTTAGGAATCTCTGTGGTCTCTCAAGTTGGGTTACATATTTAAACAACTGCATACCAAAAGGGGCAGTATATTCAGTAACTGATGTGATGAGATATGATCAATGGAGAATTAAGACTTCTTTGAATCCAGAGGAGATAACTTTAGCAAATCGATGAGTTGGATAGAAGATTTCCAGAACTACTGCAGAAACTCGAAGGTCAACAGATAATGAATTATCAACAATAGTCTCTAGATCCCTTACAACAGCCTTGTAACTTCTGACTATTGATGTAAGCAACTTATTCACAGTGATACCACATGAAATTGGCCTGTATTGGCTAGAGGCACAATTGTCCAAAACAAGCATGTATGATCAGGACACCATTAACACCCTGGTGGCATTAATGGAGTTAGTTTTAAAAAACAATTATATCTTTTTTGAAGGTCACGAGTGAATTTAGTGAGTACATTTCTTGTTTTACCAGATTTTTGGACGATATATTTCTCGTTTGGAAAGGTAGTGAAGAAGTATTAAAAAGTTTTTTGTCCTACATCAATAAAACTGTAGAATTTCTTAAATTTACCTTTGATTACAGTAAGGAGAGTATGACCTATATAGATATGAGGTTAACAATAAACAAAGACAAAGGTAAATTGACCTCAGGTATTTTTCGAAAGCCTACCGTCTCCAATTCCTATTTAGATTTTCGGAGCTGTCATCCTCCAGCACAAAAAAGGTCAATAATAAAAGGGCAGCTAGTTAGGGCTACCAGGATGGTAAGTGAAGATGAACATTTTAGGGATGAGGTAGAATTTATATCTCAACTGTTCCTAAAGAGAGGATATCCCCATTCAACAGTGCAAAAAGTGGCTAAAGAAATAATTCAAAAGAGGTTAAATGGCACTTACCAACCTATTTTGTGTAATGGTGGCCTCAACAATTTAAAAACACAAGTCGCAAAAAAATGGTAGACAATATAATAATATGTGTTTTATTACCACGTATAATTTGGATGCAGAGGCAATTGCAGGTATAGTGAGACACAATTGGGGGATTTTTTGTATAATCATCACAAAGCAGAGAAAGTAGGAAGTGCCCCTATAATAGTCTACAAAAAAGACAGGTCATCTAAGAATTTATTGGAATCTGGAAGAGATTTTGAACCAGTTAAAACTGTTAGATCGCTTGGGAATTTTAAGTGTGGTATGGGGAGGTGTTGCAAGAGCATAATGGAAACCGCAGAACATGTAATGATAAATGGCATAAATATATGTATAGTAGGGCATTTTAATTGCTGCACTAAAAATGAGATATACGTAGCTAAGCGCCAGTCATGTTTAGCATTTTACATTGGAAAGACGTGCAGACAATTTAAAGAGAGGATTTATGAACATCTCTTGAATATAAAAAAATGGAAAAATGACCAATGCCTTAGCCAGACATGTTTCTGAATTTAACAATCATAGTTTTAAATTCCTAGTACTGCAACAGTTAAACAAAGATGTGCAAGGGAAGGTGTTAGATATTCATTTGGACATAAGTGAATTAAAGTGGCAACTAACATTGAATGCAACTGAATTCCCAGGTCTTAATGACAATTTTAACATCAGTTGCATTTAAAACTAAAAAATATCCTGGGTTAGTGTCCTAGTTTTCTCACACACATATACATATCCATTCTAGTTCCTATTTTATACTTTTTATTGAATATGTCTTTCTAAAGTTTCCTATTGCCGTATAATTTATGAATTATATGCAAAATTAATAGATTTACAACATTTTTAACTTTTTAAATTTTTATATAGCTGGTTTTACATATGAATTAGTATAACAGGCTTATTCTATTTAATTTTGTTTTTATTTTATTTTCATTCTATGTATACATTTTATAGCTATTAATGTGTTGATATTAGTTTATATGAACTACAGGACTTTGACTGAAAAGGATGTAGTTCATCTTTTCAAGAATTCTCTATATTTATGGTGGTCTTTTTAAGGATTTTTTTATATTTGTTGAGGTTCATTTTAACTTAATTAAGTGAATTATTGCATTATTGGTTAATCAGTGTGTATATATAAAGACTTGGTTTGGTAGTTAAGTTTGTTCTGATGAAGTCCATTCATAAGGGAAGAAAGCGCTTAACCTATTTGTGTGTTTCTTAATAAAGCTGCTGTTGGTTCCAACCAGCTGTTCAGCGCAGTTTTCTTGGTTCAATGTCGGATTTGGAGGTGTGGAGTGATTGGTTATCTGGTTTACTGTCAGCAGCATGGAAGGATCCGCAGCAAATGGGAACATTCTGGAGCTGCTGCAGCAAATTAATCAGCAGCTTGCCATACACACAAATCAAATCAAGTCTTTGGTGGACAAACAAAATGTTACTTCTGGAACTTTTGGTAGTTTGGGGTTGCCTTTAACCCAGGCCACCCAAAATTCCCAGCCCAATCCATTTGTTGGCACCCCAGGAGGGTTTGGCACGAGGGCAAACCAGCAGAGAGAGGTTGGTTTGGATATCAACTCCTGGAAGGCTAACGGCTTCAATTTCAATGAAGAATTGGCTTCAGGCCATACAGAGCAGCAGCAGCATTTCACATTAACTGAAAGATTGGCCAGATTAGATAAGGACATAATGGCATATAAAAAGCTTCAATTAAAGAATTCCTACCTGGAGAGGAATCTGGAGCTTAAACTTGTTCCACGTGGCCTTAGAATGTGGAAATATCCTAATGGAGTGGAAAATAATCCAATCTATGAATCTATGAATCTATAATCCAGATATGCTTTAAGAATTACATCATTTTTTCAATCAGGTAGGAATGCTTTTATTAAAAATAATGATTAAATACAATTCTTGTGCACTAGAATCATTATCCAAAGATATTGAAGAGAATAATTCCATTATAAAGAATTACTTGTTTTTTGAACGATTTCAGAAAAATTATGTGAATATATTCACTAAAATAGACAATTTCAGTTCTGAAATGTTTTTGTGTAAAAATAATAAATTGAGAAGGGACATAAATGAGTATACCAAGGACCAGGTATATCCATATTTGGCTGGTAACCATGTTAACATTCATTCAGCAACCAACAGGAGGGCCACTATGGACCAGGATATGATGTCACCATCTAATATACCTCAGAGGTGGAACATAGCCCAGGTTGAACAAGATGGTGAAACTGTACAGCATTCCAATTGGCTTAGGCAGAAAGAGAAAGAGCACACTCATCACTTTTTAGAGGATGAGTACAGGGAATACAACCAAGAAGGAGAGAGACCCAAGAAACAGACGAATCGGAATTATCACCAGAAAAATGAATGGATATGGCAATAGCCAAAATGGCACTTGTAAGTACTTTTAATAGTTGTGAGGACATATTCAATAATGTACATTGGGGTCACTCGTCAGCGGAAGCTGAGGTTTTGACTGAAACTAACATTCCTTTTGGGACTACATTACAGCATTGTGATATATTGTACATGAATGAGACATTTACTGACATAGACATTAATTTAAATGTAATTGAAGGTTGTACTATTTTTGAAATAGAAAGTAATAGTCCTATTTGTGATGCCAATATTGAGAGCAATGATTTAGAAGTGTTGGAAGTTTTATTTAATCAGAAATGTTTAATGCCCATTAGTATTGTGAATGCATCAGGAGACTTTAAGATTTTTAATTACTCTAGTAAAAATCTTACCTCCAAACATGCCGACTTGCTATCTAAAGGACTAACGTATGTTCCAGGAAGGAGGGGTAATGTGGCACAAAGCCTTATAGACCTTAAATTATTTACTCGCAAGTTGAACTGTAAAATATGGTTTGCAAACAATGAAAATGTGGGAGCAGGAACCATGTTAAAAAAGCCAAGTACTTTTAATCCACCATCCAATAATTATATTGGAATTTATGAGAAGATTTGTGAGAAGGTCATTAGAGAACATTTAGCAAATATAAATAGAGAATTCAAATATAACTTAACCAAAGAGGAGTATTTATTATTCATGAATTGGTTAGGGATAAAAGTATATGCTTAATGAAGCCAGATAAGGGCAATGGTTTGGTAATTATGGACTCTGTTGATTATTCTAATGTCCTGAATGGCATGTTAACGAAGGAAATATATGAGGAGAGTTCTTTATATGAGATTAATATAATGAATCGTAACATTGACTTGAGACTGGAAGATATGGTACTTGAAGGGCAAATAAATGAGGATCAATATAGATATATGCGAAATGATCACCCAGTGGTACCAAACATTTTCGGCATCCCAAAAATACATAACGGCCTAAACAATCCAAAATTTAGACTGATAGTGGATGGCAAAAGGGCAAAAACCTGCTTTAAAAGCAGATTTTTGGATGCACATTTACAAAAGAGTTTAAGTTGTTTTGAATATATCTGTAAGAATTCTTGGAATTTTTTGGAGAAGGTTAATAAAATTAAAATAGTGAGCGATAAGTTCCTTGTAACTATTGATGTAAGCAACTTATTCACAGTGATACCACATGAAATTGGCCTGAATTGGCTAGAGACACAAATGTCCAAGACAAGCATGTACGATCAGGACACCATTAATACCCTGGTGACATTAATGGAGTTAGTTTTAAAAAACAATTATATCTTTTTTGAAGGTCAATATTTTAAACAGGCCACTGGGGTAGCTATGGGGGCAGAGAGTGCCCCCATATTTGCAAATTATGTGATGTCCTACTGGAAACAAGAATATATTTTCATAAGTGAATTTAGTGAGTACATTTCTTGTTTTACCAGATTTTTGGATGATATATTTCTCGTTTGGAAAGGTAGTGAAGAAGTATTAAAAAGTTTTTTTGTCCTACATCAGTAAAACTGTAGAATTTCTTAAATTTACCTTTGATTACAGTAAGGAGAGTATGACCTATTTAGATGTGAGGTTAACAATAAACAAGGACAAAGGTAAATTGACCTCAGGTATTTTTTGAAAGCCTACCGTCTCCAATTCCTATTTAGATTTTCGGAGCTGTCATCCTCCAGCACAAAAAAGGTCAATAATAAAAGGGCAGTTATGGCTGCCAGGATGGTAAGTGAAGATGAACATTTTAGGGATGAGGTAGAATTTATATCTCAACTGTTCCTAAAGAGAGAATATCCCCATTCAACAGTGCAAAAAGTGGCTAAAGAAATAATTCAAAAGAGGTTAAATGGCACTTACCAACCTATTTTGTGTAATGGTGGCCCCAACAATTTAAAAAGTCTAGTGGCAAAAAATGGTAGACAATATAATATGTGTTTTATTACCACATATAATTTGAATGCAGAGGCAATTGCAGGTATAGTGAGACACAACTGGGGGATTTTATTGTATAATCATCACAAAGCAGAGAAAGTAGGAAGTGCCCCTATGATGGTCTACAAAAAAGACAGGTCATTTAAGATTTTTTTTGAATCTGGAAGAGATTTTGAACCAGATAAAACTGTTAGATCGCTTAGGAATTTTAAGTGTGGTGTGGGGAGGTGTTGCAAGAGCATAATGGAAACCGCAGAACATGTAATGATAAATGGCATAAATATATGTATAGTAGGGCATTTTAACTGCTGCACTAAAAATGTGATATACGTAGCTGTCAGTCATGTTTAGCATTTTGCGTTGGAAAGACGTGCAGACAATTTAAAGAGAGGATTTGTGAACATCTCTTGGATATAAAAAAATGGAAAAATTACCAGTGCCTTAGCCAGACATGTTTCTGAATTTAACAATCATAGTTTTAAATTCCTAGTACTGCAACAGTTAAACAAAGATGTGCAAGGGAAGGTGTTAGATATTCATTTGGACATAAGTGAATTAAAGTGGTAACTAACACTGAATGCAACTAAATTCCCAGGTCTTAATGAAAATGTTACCATCAGTTGCATTTTAAAACTAAAAAAATATCCTGGGTTAGTGTCCTAGTTTTCTCACACACATATGTATATCCATTCTAGTTCCTATTTTATACTTTTTATTGAATATGTCTTTATAAAGTTTCCTATTGCCATATAATTTATGAAATATATGTGAAATTACTAGATTTACAACATTTTTTACTTTTTTAATTTTTATATAGCTGGTTTTACATATGAATTAGTATAACAGGCTTATAATATTTAATTTTGTTTTTATTTTATTTTCATTCTACGTATACATTTTATAGCTATTAACGTGTTGATATTAGTTTATATAAACTACAGGAAGTTAACTGAAAAGGGTGTAGTTCATCTTTTTAAGACTTTTCTAGATTTACTGTGGTCTTTTTAAGGATTTTTTTATATTTGTTGAGGTTCATTTTAACTTAATTAAGTGAATTATTGCATTATTGGTTAATTAGTGTGTATATATAAAGACTTGGTTTGGTAGTTATGTTTGTTCTGATGAAGTCCCTTCATAAGGGAAGAAAGCACTTAACCTGTTTGTGTGTTTCTTAATAAAGTTGCTATTGGTTCCAACCAGCTGTTCAGCACAGATCCCTTACAACAGTGCCAGTTGCTGCAGAAATTCTATGTATGAGCACAAGACATTTCATTTCTCGCAGGTATTACTGCTCCTCAGTATATGCAATTCACTGCTCAGGAGACATCATTTTTATTGTTTCATCTCATAAACTTTGACACAAGTTTCTTACTATTGTTGATTATGTTGAAGCAAGTTCAGACCACACCTAGTTGGGTTTAGTGCTATATAAATTACCATTTGTAAGTGCTTTCTGCAAATTCCTTTTTTGGCTTTTACTTCCTAGCAAGCTTTTACACACACACACACACATGCACACACACACACACACACACACACACACACACACACACACACACACACACACTACTCAATTGTCAGCTAAAATAGTTCCTGCAAAACGCTGTGTTTCAGAAGCAAGAGAATTAACTTCAGAAAGCATTCACTAGTTTTCTCAATGATATTTATTGCTGTAAAAATAGGCCAATTCACAAATGCGAGAAATATTGTTCAGATAATACAAGCAGTATTTTTTCCACTGTTGCAACACACCATGCTCTAAATTATAACAGCTTTCAAATATTCCTCTCTGCACACTATAAAGCTACTAGCTTTCACTCGACAATTTCTCATTTTTTTCTTTGACTGCAAATGTTTCCATATGTTTGGGTTCCCTTTTCTTAACACATAATACATTAAAATGCAACAACATTCTATGGTCACCTTGCAGGAATGAGCTACTTTAATTTATGTCCCTTTGGGGAAAAGCAAACCTGGTACTTCTGTGTACTCATAACTTAGAGTGAAGAGTTTCAGAACATGTAAAAAGAGATGCTAATTTGAAATATTTCCATAATTTGATGCTTCCTACACTAAATAGTTCATAAAAATGCTAAGCATCATTTAAAAATCTTATTGCCTTGGAAGGAAGTTCTAGGAGATATAATGTTAATATCTGGGGAATAGGGGAGGCCTATCTTAATGAGCAATTAATGAGGCTATGCAAGAAATGTTTAAACTGATTGCTGGCCCAGATATATTGCAGAAAGACTACAGAGTTCTTTGTTCCCTCGCCCACCTCAAATTCATAATGCCCTATCCTTCTATACTTAGTTTTTCATTAAATGGAAACAATTATAAAGTTATTTTTTTCCAGTGGCCATAATTTAAAACAAATTGCCTATCTCTATTAAATTTGACAATAGATATATGAACTTTTAGATATGTTCAAGGCTCTTATGCTAAAGTATAATTAATACTGATGTATTTAAAGATCATGGCTAAATGTTGTTCAATCCCATGCATACTGATAACTGAGCAGGATTTTTAGGTAGTGGTGTAGGAATCAGTGATCTCTTAACAGAATACCCTTTCAGGAGCAGGCAAATAACTGACACAGTTTTATCCATGTACGCTAGACATTTATAAAAATATTGATGTATATGCTTTGTTAGTTACAGAACTTTAAGTGGGGTAACTTGGTGGACATGTAGCAAGGCTTTAAATATATTCTGCTTTTTCATCTTTGACTTTATATTGGATAAGATGTCTAATATAAAGATGGCCTTGTAAATAATTTCTTGGAGGAAATATTACAAGCACTAAATAGCCGTATCTGATTTACTAAGGAATGAGTGGAGTCTGAATACTAAGGCATATGACAACCTGGCAGTGAGTATTTTATGTACTGAATACTTTTAGAGGTGATTTGTCCACTAGTCTCCCTATTCTCTCTCTCTCTCTCTCTCTCTCTCACTTATTTCTGTCTTATACTGCTTCAGTGGCATGAACATATCCAAACAGGTTCATGTAAATGGTAAAGAAACAATGGGATCCTCATTCATGTTCTGCACAGCACACAATCAGGATGAAAAGGTTTAGGAGACAGATTTTTCCCTCTCAAGAAAAGGTTTAGCATTTTGTAAAAATTCAAACATAAAAAGAAATCCCTTCAATCTTGCTTAAATTATATAATTACATTAAACATAATGGTATTACTGACAAATTTATGGATAAGGCAAAAACAATTTTTTATTCTCAAAATGGACTCCGATCTTGAATTAATGAAAATATAGCAACCACTCTCTTTAATCAATAGCAATATAACATTTTTCAATTATACTTGACAGTAGATTCTGGATAATTGCTAATCATAGCATAATGAAGTTCAAATCAAGATTCATGGAGTCATCTCAGACACAAAATTACAATATCATGCTCAAATTGATTTTGTACAAATCGTGGGTAGATGACCAACAAGGAGTATTTGCATTAGATGTGAGCAAAATATTTGATTGGCTGCATATATCATTCTTAAGGTTTGAAAAAAATTCAGTTTAAAAAAGGATTTGTGCTATTATAGTTCTATACAATTTAGCATCTATGGTTGTGATTCATAAAACTTTGTCAAAATACATTTGGAGAATTTCCATGATAAACAGATACTGAGGGTGTGTGCAATTCAGATATATAATTACCATAAGAAGGAAATGCCAAGCAGTAGTTTTAACTGTGGTATATGCTAATGGACATATAATGACATAGGGATGAGCAACATTATTAAAATGAGCAGCTTGGTATATGCAAATGAAGCAAAACAAGAGGGTGGAGTGATTTATAAATGTATAAATGCTGCATTGCAAATCCATGCAGGTGCTATAACAGGACATTGCTGAATCTCTGTGTTCATGCTAAGGGAATTGTAAAAAATGCTAGGGTTCGTAACCACTTTTAGTAAATGTGTATCTGCAATAACCTAAATCCTTACAAAGATGACCCTTATTTGATATGAGCAGGAAGTTCAGAAGACAGCAATGTTTGTGCTGATGTTGGTGAATTATAATTTCTTTTGCTGCTGATTACTAAAAGAACTATATCTATCTATCTATATATATATATATATATATATATATATATATATATATATATATATTAAACTGGTGGCTGCATTACTTTCACTTTTCTAATTTCATTTATTGTTACCACTGTTGGTTTGCAGTGGTGCACTGTTGCTTTTGTTAATGTTTTGAGTGGCAGTAGTATGTGCATGGATAAAGGGTACATTCATTAAAGTATGTGACATGTACACCACCACTTTGTACATGTTGAATACCTTTCTTTGATTCAGCATCCACCCTAATATAATGCTGCATGGTCCCCCACCATGAAGACATACAGTACTATGAAGAGCTGGCCCAGTGGCCGTGCTGAATGCTAATGAGGAATTCTGAAGAAGAGACATATGCTCATTAACCATGTGCTCTCTCTCTCTCTCTCTCTCTCTCTCAATCTCTCTCTCTCTCTCTCTCTTTCTCTAAAACTTTCTCCTGGAAGGTATCTGAATGGCCAAGTGATTCAAGAAATTGCTCATCCATGTAGATCAACAAGCTTTCCCCCACCACATTGCGGTAATTAGCATGGCCAAAACGCTGTGTTCATGTACATACCATGATTTTGGTGTGGGGACTGGGGAGTGCAGGAATGCACTAGATCACCATAGATTACCAAGATCAGAAGTACAGTACTGGAACCAATGGAAGTACAGAGATCAGAAAGGTTGGGGGGGGGGATCACTAGACCATCACATATAACTCTTAAAGTGCCATACCAGCACCAATGGCAGTAAAAGGATCTGGTGTGGTGGGGCACCACTAAACCACCACTGATGAATCTTAAAGTACTGTAACACCACCAAAGCCAGTATGGGGATTGGGAGTGGTGGGGGACCACTAAACCACCATGGATGACTCTTAAAGTACTGTAACAGCACCAAAGCCAGTACAGGATATACTAGCCACCAGGTGTAAATGAAATTGAAGAGCTGTAATGGTACTGATATCACAACAGAAATCAGTGGTGAAGATATACACTAGAGACAAGGACACAGTACATATGTGCCAAGATGGCACTTCAGCTATCACTGAGTGGTGAAAAACAATAGGGTAAACAGGTTAGGGACAGGTGCAGAGACTGTGCAGTGTGTGTGCATGTGTGTGTGTGTGTGTGTGTGTGTGTGTGTGTGTGTGTGTGTGTGTGTGTGTGTGTGTGTGTGTTGTGTTCATGTTGTGTGTACTTATGTGTGTGTAGGAAAGTGACTGATGTGAAAATGTCATTGATTGCATCAGCATCAGTTTACTACCATAACATGCAGATTATCAATGATCTGTTTGTCATGGTAGTAAATGTGATTCAAAGACATGCAAATTAGCCAATAATGAAGTCTTACCTCATCACAGTTAACATGTATCTGAATCACAAATGGGCAAGTTGTGGGAGAAGGCTGTTTTAGCACAAGTCATATGACTCATGCTAGTGCTAGGCACTTTAATGGCTTCCTGGGAAAGTGCTTTTGTTTTCTTTGTAGGAAAGAAATTAGTGAACACTATGGATCTGTTTGAAAATTAACTATGAATATGAAATTATGAAGGAGCATTGTAATGATCCTCACAGAAGTTTTGTCCCACACATTGTTACACACACACACACACACACACACACACACACACACACACACACACACACACACACACACACAGAGTTGCCATTGGGAGTGAAGTTTTGTACATTATTTAAATTCTTCTGTATGTAATGTAAACTTTTTAATTTGGATTAGTTCCAAAGAAATATAATACAAAATCCAGTACAATACTGATTAGATTATAAAACTGAATGCACGTTTTTGCATTGTTTTTATATCCTATCACAGTTTAAGCCCAATAAATATATAAGAACAAGTCTCTGTAAAAATCTTGCCATGTTTCAATATTACCAGCTCTGTTCTAGGACTTTTATATAACATGACATCATGTTGGGGCCAAATTTTCACAGAACAATAAGCCTCAGAATTCCAGCAGAAGCTCTGTCTTGACGATTTTAGTTAGGACAGAATTAATTCCACTCAAAAAATATAAATAACTGCTATAATATGGTAAGAAATACAGCTATCACAATGCAAACAAAACGAAACCAGAACACCTAAAAATGTTACAAATCACTCTTAGCTTTGCATTTTAAGTCTATTCTCAGTAAATTTAATGTCTTTCCTTTGAATACTTGAAATGATGTTCTTAACTCAATGCTTAAGAATTGCATCAATATTTCACAAAAAAAAAATCAAATATATTGGACTTAAATACAACTTTGATAGGTGTACCCTTTTCTTGCAATAATTAATGTGCTGTCCTAGAAAAAAAAACAAATTGATTAACAGAACTGGAACAAACTAAATTTTCATTTTTCAGTGAGTGTATTAATAAGTAAAATGAACATAATATTCTGTTTTTGCAGTAATTCTGTCTCTTGCATGCACGAGTACTTTAAATCAATAAATAAGATTATCTCATTATTTATATGAAATATGAAGAATCCTAGAATAAGAATGAATAATGTATTGGACCCAAAATCAAAACGAGGATGTACAATTCTCCATATTTTTCTCTTTTACACCTTTTTGAGGCCAGTTATGTATATTTTGGAATGTTGTACTAATTCTTCTGACAATACCTGTCTTAATATGTGAACAATTTGGTCAATTATTCTAGGTTAAAAAATTGTCCCCAAAGTCTTCATTTTCTTTGGAAAATGCCCATTGCCTTAGCTGAATCATCTTTGGTCACCAATCTTTTAGCTTAAGATGCTCAGTAATTTATGCCCAAATTTGAGCTTTTAAGGAATTCATGTTGTTTCAAGCATTGGGAAAAATTAAAATATTGAGATAAACATTGATTATTTCAAGTATAAGTTACTTCAAATGCTAAATGATAACCTTATCTGCTATTTGATCATGTCTTCCACAACTAATGTTAATTACTGCTACTGTTGTAAAACATTTCTCACTGGGGTATCAACAATAATAAATGACTAATTTTATTCTCTTCATTTAATTATCCAACAAACAAACATTTTTTTCTTTTTATACATTTCAGTGTGAAACTCCTTGGACTTTTTTGTGATACATTTTTTTCTAATTACTGGATATAATTTTTGAAAGAGATCAGTACTTGCCCCAGAAATCTGGATTCATAAGTACAAAGTTTTACCATTTTGTGAATTCATTCATAATCAATTTATGCTTCTGCAAAATGCCTCCTTGATTTCTGGCTAGCTTGTTTTTAAAAGTAAAATTAAGCCACCCAGCTGCAATATTTTTTGTTAACTGCTGACACTCAACATATATTTTGATCTTATCAGTCTGTTCAATTTGGTCATTCTTGTCTGTTAAACCAGAAACATTTAAAACCATAAGCACTAAATGTGACTCTGGTATAATTATGCATTAAGTATACCAGTGGCATACACTGTTTCAAGAAGCAATGTCCTAAAGCTGCTGGTTTCTACCTCAGTAAAACGTTTTATTGATAAATACAGGATTAAAGCAGAAGAGATGTATTTTAAGAAGACTTTCATGAAATCCTCACTTTCTGGATTGAGATTTTCACTTAAATTCCTTCAACTTACCAATGCATACAGAGTAATTAATAACAAATGGGGAAAACTTGGTTTTCTGCTGCCTCCATCTTGCGTATCATGTTATGTACAGAAGTGAAAACATTTTGATAGCAATGCTATGGGATTTTACCCCAAAATTTTCCATAAGTTTTGTTTGTTGTTTTGTGATGTTGAAAACTGGAAAAGTTGTTGAATAAAACATTTGATAAAAAAAAGTAAATGTGACAATACAAATGACTGGTACAAAAAAAAATTAGCTAAATGTATAAAAGTCAGTGCTTACAGAAAATTATAAGCATATACATCAGATGCATATCTAATATTAATCTTAAATCATAGTCATATGTGGTCATAGCTGTGTAGGATTTCTCCTGGTACTCCAGTTTCATCTTACCTCCATAAAGCAGGTTGGCTTACTTGCTACTGTAAATTGCCTCTAAACATTGTGCATTTATATTTGCCTTTGTGACTAGGGTCATGGCTGAAAATAGCCTTGAGAAGGATTATTTCACTTGTGAAATTAGCAAATAATTTTAAAATATGTACAAAAGAACATACTAAATAGTATATGACTTATGAAAACTGGCATGACAGCAGTTAATATTAAAAGTCTTTTAGTAATTTAGAACTGGCAAGAAAACTACATATTAAATTATAGTTCTCCTTATAAAGAATTCCTTCATTTCTTTTGTTCATATTTGTCTTTGTAATGAATTTTGCACTATGGTGAACTTTGAAATGTAGGCTACTAGGTGACTGGTTTTGAATAGTAACCCATAATTCATTGATATGAATGTATCAACTCACTACTGAACTGATTCCTTCAATAATAGTCCACTGTTTTGCCAACCCACAACTTGCTAGACAGCAGTACTTTTAATATTATCTGCTGTCATGCCTGTTTTAGTAATTAACATACTATTTAATATGCTCTTTTGTATAATTAGTGGATTTATTTCAGTAACGATGCTGTTGCTGTCAACTAAATAATCTAGGAAATATGTAGAATTCATTGAAGCATATTTGTCTGAGCAGTTTTTATGTGATTTTTTTTTTTATATATTATGGTTCATTGGTTCATTTAAGTGCAGTTATTTGGATTGTGCAATGCAGTAGTGGCATTCCATTGCTTATTTTTTACATTTTTCCTATTGTAGTGTACATAAATTAAGGGATGTTGAGATGACAGGCCCCATATGGGGGATGCAAGTGATATGTCCACTCAGAAAATATTTTTTTTTTGTTTTATCATTGAGTCAATCAAATACAGTGAAGCCATAAACCAAAGGGATGAAACATGAAAGCCATGTAACATTTTATTAATTTGTGTCTGTTATACTATGACAATACCAGGCAATTAAAAAAGCCCACCCTTTCAGAATTTTGGTTCCTTAGGGCTCTACTCTCTGTGTAGCCAATTTAGCCACTGCTGTTACAGTCTCACTTTTCAGGTGTTCTTCTCATACTCCATTTAGCAAGGCTGCCTCTAACCATAATGAATAAGTAGACAGGTTTTTCATGCATCTCTCAAATTGGCAGCAATCCTTTTCACATGAACATACTCTACAGAAAGTATGCTTTTACAACAAAACAAAATCACATCATACTACACTATCATGGTAAATTTAGCAAGAAGAAGTTACCTTTTATACACATCAACATGATAACCCTTCCCCCAAAGCTCAGTACCATTCTTCTTCGATGTAACTGGTATGAATCATAATAATTATCTTGCATGGCCTGACAGAGTTTAATTAATTATAGCACACTTACTGAAAACACACAGTCTTTTTATAGTACTGGCTTAGTGAAAGCACACTCTTTTCCCTTTTCATGGAAAACAAGTCATATAAATTGCAATGGAATGTTTTGTGTGTGTGTGTGTGTGTGTGTGTGTGTGTGTGTGTGTGTGTGTGTGTGTGTGTGTGCGTGCGTGCGTGCGTGCGTGTGTGTGTGTGTGTGTGTGTGTGTGTGTGTGTGTGTGTGTGTGTGTGTGTGTGTGTGTGTGTGTGTGTATATACATGTGTGCATGTAGTGAGGTGTTTGCACATTCTGCTACCTTCAACCATTTAGGCATTGACAGAATTCAGAAGCAATGAAATAAATGTATATATAAAACAATGTCACAAGCCTAGAAATGCAGAAAAATCGCCCAAATCTGTAAAGGGCTAAGTAATTGCCTAATGAGAAACAGAACAGTAATAAATGTATATATAAAACAATGTCACAAGCCTATAAATGCAGAAAAATCTACCAAATCTGTAAAGGGCTAAGTATTTGCCTAATGATAAACAGAACAGTAATAAATGTATATATAAAACAATGTCACAAGCCTAGAAATGCAGAAAGTCTGTTTGCCTAAGGATAAATAGAATAGCATCCACTTTCACAGTAGGTTACTGACAGGGTAAACATAACCAGACTACTCAGCTTGTATAAAGTAGCACCGATCATTTTTGAAGTACACTTATTGAAAAAGATTCTTACTGACTCTTGCTGCAAGAGGAAACTGTTTGGGTCTTACTTTCAGAAAAAAAGTCTTTCAGCTTTTTCTGGTTAGGGGGTCACCACAGCGGATCACCATTCCATTATTGATTGGCAGTGTATTTTTACAGTGTTGAGTTGCCAGCCTGGCATCCAAACTGCACAGAAGGCACACACATACACACACACATACACACACACACACACACACACACACACACACACACACACACACACACACACACACACCTACCTGCATGTCTTTAAAGTGCACACGACCACAGGGAGGACATGGAGACTCTACATAGAAGTCACGCCAGATGAGAATCAAACCAGAGAACCTCTTGCTGTGAGGTGACAATGCTAACTGCCACACCACCACGGCCTTGGGTCATACTCAAACGACAGCCAGCTGAAATATGCATGTTGGGTCCTACTGTGGATGGCACAGTGGTGCAGTGGCAGTGTTGTCGCCTCACAGCAAGAGGTTCTCTGGTTTGCTCTGTGGCTGGAGTGCCTTCTGTGTGGAGTCTGCATGTCCTCCCTGTGTTTGTGCGGGTTTCCTCCAGGTGCTCCAGTTTCCTTCCACATCACAAAGGCACGCATCTGGAGTGTTTCTCCCCAGGCCTTCACTGAAAATTGGCTTTGTTCCAAATCGGACGGTCCCAGTTAACAATGTTAAATAAATAAATAAATAAATACTGTCAGAAACATGCATATTTCATCTGGCTGACATACAATAGGAAAATTAGAAGTCTTGGTTGTCATTTCAGCAGAAATTGTTCAAGAGATAAACCTCACAGGTCTTCTATAGTAATTGTACTGTAGTGTGATTCCATAGTTCCTGAAGAAAAAGTGCAGTCACATTAGGTAGGATGTATGGCTAATATGCTTTATGGAGGGAGCAATAAACAAACTGATGTTATATGTCAACTAAAAGTTCCGTGAAGGCTCAGCGTGAAAAAATATTGATGAGCCTTCCACTTAGTGAAATGTTTTTTTTTAAGTACTTTTTGAAGTGAGGCCTCCTGCACCTCCCTGTATGGAATAAGCACTCCACAGTCTGCCTCAAAGTTTAAGGTATCAACCCCATGGTTCCACAAGCATGATGAAAACAGACATGTGCTCTTAGTGGTGGCATGCAAATAGAACATGCAGCAACATTGATTCTATTCTTAGAACCATAACGAGGGAGTACAGAACTGAGAGAATTAACTCAATGAGTTGATTGTTCACCCACTTCATCTAATAGGATAGCCATAAGCTATTCTAAGAACTATAGACCAATAACTTGCCTTCATACAATATACAAATTATACACTGCAATTGATGCAGACAGACTTTATAGTCACCTAGAAAAAAATCAATGTTTGCAGTAGAACAAAAAAGTAATAAAAGAAAAGGATCACATGTTGTTAAACACAGCCATAACAGGGAACTACAAAAAGGGGAATAATCTAAATAGGGGGTGGATGCATTTCAAAAAAGCATTTGGCAGCATCCCACATTCATGAGTAATGGAATGCTTACAGATGTATAAGATACATCCTACAGTTTTTACTTGCATTGCAGCGACTATGAAACTGTAGCAAATTGCTTTGCAGCTGAACTATGAGAAAGAGTGATTTATTATCCCAGGGATAAACATTCAAAAGGGGATATTCTGGGGTTATTCTTTGGCACCACTGCTCTTTTGTCTTGTCCTTTACCCACTAAGATGTTTACTTAATACATTAGGCTATGGTTATAGTTTAATTCCTGGAAACGAGTCTTGTTTGAAGACATCTCATCTACTTTTTGTGAATGATTCAAAACTGCAGGGTGCATCAGCTTAGAATCTGAAAGCAAAACCACAATTAAGACTTTTTCAGATGATATAGAATGACATTTGGTTTTGATAAATGTGCAAAAGCAACATTTGTAAAAGGAAAGCTGCAGCACCAAAAAATATCAACATGGGGCTGATATAAAGGAACTTGAGCAGTAGGCAGTGTATAAATATTTGGGGAATGAATGAATGATCCACAATAAAACATGGACAAATGAGAACAAAGCTTAGTAAGGAATATTTTAGAAATCTGAAGCTAAACTTGAAAACTGCCTTGGCATCTAGGGATAAAGTCCAAGCTAGAAATTAATTTGCTTTTCCTGTCCTAATTTACTGCTTTGTTATAATAGACTGGCACCAAAATGTATTAAATCAGACACAAAGCAATAAAATATTTCATGTTTATCAAAAGATACATACAAAACAAAGCATGCCAAGATTATACATCCTTCACTCTGAAGAAGGTATGGGCTTCTTCAAAACTGCATGTATAGATCTGCACCTGCCAGACTGAGTAAATATTTGCTGACCTCATAAGATTCAAACAGTTTACAATCAAAATGTTGAAACACAAAACAGTTTTTTTTTACAAAATTATTGAATTGCTTATCCAACTTTGGTAACACTGAATTACCAAAATGTTGAAAATGGTAACCACAGCAATCAAAATTTGAACAACGGAACTTCCAGTGTCAAAAGTACGTTTTACCATTAACGTTTTTGCAGGGGGGAATCCCCCTGCACCCCCCATGTGTGGGGCTGTGCATCCCACACCCTCCTGCATATTATACACCTATTCCAAGATCGCACTACAGTGAGGAAAAGGGAAAATTTCTGCACTCTACCGCAATCTCAGTTTAATACGTCGACTTCATATTAACAAATGTGTACTCACTTTCACTGATATGAATTCAAATATTTTCAGTTCAACATTACGGACATTGATAGAACACACATTCTCCCAACCTGCATTGACAAACTGCATTCCACGTTTTGATAGTAAACTGATTCAAACATAGTGAAAGCTCTTAAGCATGAGGAGAAGAAGTTTAAGATGGCATCTTTGCTTAGTTTAGCAGAAGCATTGCAGAATGGAGCGGGAATAGAAAAAATATAGAAAAGGACCAGAAGTGAAGCAAGGAAAGAAAATTGGAAAGTCCGCAAATATCATAATGAGAATAGAAAACTTCTGGAGCAACTTCAAGTTGAAAAAAATTTGATGCAGGAATGGTTAAGGAGAGGTGATATGAAACCAAAAGATGAAAGGCTAATAATGGTGGCCCAAGACAGACTGCTACATAGACAGTGGTTTACAGAGTCCATTAAACAAGTAGAATAAATCGACAAATGCAGGTTCTGTAAAGCAGAACTAGAAATTGTTGTACATCTTATTGCTCATGGTTGAGGGTCTGTATACTTAAAGGCACAATAATGTGACAAGAACGCTGTATTGGGGATTGGCTCACAATACAAGAACACAGAAGTAGCTGACAAGCTTTGGAAACATGAACAAGAAAGCATTGTCATCAGTTATGACGTTTATATCATATCATCTCATCCATAATAATGGATGTAAGAAAAACAGATATAGTAGTCCAAGGAAAAAAAAAGACAAAAGTAGCACTGATGATTGAAACTGCTATGCCCAGTGATTATAGTGTCTTATGTACTGAGAGGATTATATAATGAATGGTTGACACGTCACTTGGTCAACATGCAAAACGTGGATCACAACAAATCAACTATTCATTACATTGTACAAACAACACATCAACTCTCAGTACACTGAAAGAGGAAACAAATTTCCTTTTCTGATGCATTACCCATAACCTGACCACATTCAGCTCCCCTGCTCCCCAACCACACAGACATACTTAATCTAGCCCCTTATCTAACCCTAGCCCTTCCCCTGCCACTATCCCTAAGGAGTATCTTAATTCTAAATAAGCCATTCCCATAATACTGTCACTATGCAAGACAGCTTGGGCACTCACCATGCACACACACACAAACACACACACACACAGACACACACACACACACACACACACACATACACACACACACACATATATATATATATATATATATATATATATATATATATATATATATATATATATATATAGACACACACACACACACACACACACACACACACACACACACACACACACACATACACACACACACATATATATATATATATATATATATATATATATATATATATATAGACACACACATACACACACACAAGCACACACACACACACATATCTTTATATATATATATATATATATATATATATATATAGATATATATAGACACACACACACACACACACACACACACACACACACACACACACTAAATCTGTCACCTAACCTAACACTCACCATAAGCCTAAACACTCAGAACCACACAGACATACTTAATCTAGCACCTCATCTAACCTTTACTCTAACCCTAACCACACACACACACACACACACACACACACACACACACACACACACACACACACACACACACACATAAAATATACATCCTACTTACCTTTTTTGGGAAAGCAAAAATTAGACTGTTACCAAGGTAAACACCACTAATAAATAAAACAGACCCTGGTAAATAGCTCCAGGTTCTCGGACTTGGAACTATTTTTCAGCAAAGCAAACATTCAACCTAACATCCATTTGATAAAACAGATATTTGAACAAACAACCCTGCACTTCAACTTTTGACCAAACATGACACTCATTGAGAGACACAAAGTCTTAAAATATGAGGGTCTGCAAGCAGAAACAAGAGTAATGTGGAGAAAAGATGCCCAGATAGTTCCAGCATTAGTAAGAGCAACAGAACTAAAAAAAAATAGCAATTGTATTTAAATATGCTATCAATACATGTAATCCCTTGTGAACTGCAAAAGGAGGCAATTCTGGGCACATTGAAGGTGCTGAGAAAAGCATTCTTGGTTAACATCAAGGACTGAAACAACACTGATTACATGTACGTTAATTATGCCATGACTTAGGAATGGAATGTGTAATAAAAAACCTGAGCATTTAGGGAAATTATACCAGAAGGAAATATATATATATATATATATATATATATATATATATACATATATATATATATATATATATATATATATATATATCTATATACGTGTGTGTATATATATCTATATACGTGTGTGTATATATATATATCTATATACGTGTGTGTATATATATATATATATATATATATATATATATATATATATATATATATATATTAGAGAGAGATAACACATAACATATAATTTCCTAGTTATAGTAATAGTGCTTATGTGTTGTCAAATTCTAGATTATATTGCATGACAGCTATTAGAGTTACAGATGATCCATGAATGGCTCTTATCAGTCATTGTCTGAATCAAAAATCAGATGGAAATGCAAGTCAGAAAAGAGAAAAGTTATGCAATCCTTAAATCCATCCATCCATCCGTCCACAACTCCTTTTCTCCATTTTTCAAATGGAATCAGGGAGTCACCTCAGCAGTGACAGACATCTGCAGCCAGTGTTCACCTATGGCAAGTTTAGTGTGTCCAAACCACCTACTGCATGTCATCAGAATGTAGGAGGAAATTGGAGCATCTGGAGAAAACCCACATGAACACAGGGAGGACTTTCAGACTCCACAGGGAAGGCACCCCAGCTGAGAACCAAGCAGGTGATCTTCTTACTGTGAGGTAACAACACCACCTGTTGTCTTTTTATAATAGGGGCTCAGGTCAGAGAATGTACAGTATTTGGTAACAGCAAATTAACAAATTTGTAAAGAATATAACAGAAAACTGCCAAAATTATAGAATAGCATATGTATACCTGTCATATTGTAAATAACATTTTTAAGTTAAATGCTCAAGTTATATATACTATTCATACAAATCTATGATATCAAACCCTGTCAAATACAATTCAGAAGCATGGCCATGCTTAAAAAGGCCCTTTACGGTTGTTAGCCTGGTAATCACCTATGAACCAATGACATAGGTTGGATCAGGCTGTGAAGCTCCACAGCTGATAAGTATGTATGTATGTATGTATGTAGGTATGTATTTACTTATTCATTTATTTATTTAACATTTGTTGACCTGGGAAGTCCAACTAGGACAGAGACTATTTTTAGCAGAAGCCTGGGGAGAAATGCTCCAGATGCATGTCTTTGGAATGTGGAAGGAAACCAGAATACTGGAGGAAACCCATGCAAATGCAGGGAGGACATGCAGAATCCACACAGAAGGTACTCCAGCTGAGAACTGAATTGTACAACTTCTTGCTTTGATGCAACAAATTAACTGCTGCACCACTGCGCCGCCCCACTATTAACAATATATATTAACCATGCCTATTAATCACTAATGTTATAAGTAAGCGTTATGACATTACAGGGTGTGGTTTCTTATATAACTGTAAACGTACGTGCATGGTAATGCATGAGGCCAGAGGCTGAATGTACTCCATTATCTAGATGTGGTTATTACATAGTCAGCCAATTCCCTGAACTCCACCATTAAACTTGTAAAATCAGTACACTATGACGTTTTGGATTTCTAAATGGTTTGTAAGATATATTTTTAGTTTGTGATCAGAAAGGTATTAGCATTATTTCATAAACATTCCAGAATAGTGGTTAGTTGAACAAGTACTTAAGTAGAATTTGCATTATGAATATTTAAAATAAAGAGCTTTACCCACCTCTTTTAGCTAATTATAACATAAAGCTCACTAAATGGTTAACATATTGGTGCCATTTCAGTTAGGCAGGTTCAGAACTGGAGAGTAATATCTGAAATGATAGGACTAATTACATATGTTTAATACTGAAAATGTATGCATAGCAGAATAAATCTGGTGCATTATGTACAGTGGTCACCACTCATCAAGGCAAGACTATGAAACAGCATTTCATGATTCTGCACTGTCAATTCTGGTTTAATTCATGGCAGTTTGAAATGATATGTGTATGTACAGTACCTTGAATCTAGTCTTAGAATGCCTTAAAACCTTTCAAATCAGAAACCTAAGACACTAACAGAGAATTTCCTTTTTAACTTGTATTATTCCCCTTAATATACATTCAGAATGTGCACACAGACATGGGATGCTATTGTGCACTGCTTATGCAACACATTACATCATTTCATCATTTCATCACAAAGTGTGTGTGTGTGTGTGTGTGTGTGTGTGTGTGTGTGTGTGTGTGTGTGTGTGTGTGTGTGTGTAGAAGGGATTTGTCTTCCTGCTTCAGATATTAGTTGTTTTTAGCCTTTGATAAGTGGTCACTGAGTTAAAAGTGAGTACTGCTAATAGAAAGAAATACAGCCGCTGCATCTTTTTCCATTTGTTGTATTAATACAGAATGGTAGTTCTCTCTTTAATTGCCTTTGTGCTTTGATTCATTACTTAAGTTCAAAGGTAATTATTAGGCAACTAGTCTACAGACCATTAGACACCTAGCTAATATCCTAAATTCTAAAGGTCCTACCAGTTGCAAGACAACAGAAAATAGACCAGGGAAGAATATGTGGCTGTTCATCCAATCATCTAGGTTTCCATGAAGGGGGCAAGAATGCTATTCTGCTTGACATGTAGAGGAAGCTTGGGTGGGGAATATGGTGTGATATTATTTTAACACACCAAGTCTTATTTATAAGTTGATGAAAGTTTACTTGCTTTAACCAGGTGTTTGAAGAACCATTTGTTCTGTGCGGATACAGCTCAGGGAGGGTTGTATTTTTTATGTCTCAAAGGCTAGGCTCAGATCATTACAGAAGAGTTTATAAGACACAGTACAGAGAGAAAGGGCAGCCAGTCTGTTGAAATAAGTAAGTGTCTTGAGGCCATTGACCATTTTAGTTAGGCGCCTCTGGGGTCTGTCAAGCTGAGCGACATAGGTTCATAGGTTCATAGGTTTATACTAGGCTATCTGCCCTAAGGCATTTATAAGCCTAGCCCAAATTTTTGTGGCTTACGCCACCCCTTATATGAAAAAATACTGTGCCCATTAGTTTGTTGTGCCTCTGTCCAGCAGTGACACAGAGATGATTCCCGGGGTAAACCTATGATCTCCCATCCACAGGTCAAGATTTCTCTTGAACAGAGCCAGCGAGGTGCTCTGCCTCACATGGACCGGGATTTTATTCCACAGCATAGGGAGTCTCTGAGTGATAAATCTATCCCTCCAGCATGTCCTATTTATGTCTGTGCTAAGGTTTAAGTCGCTTGCTCTAGTGGTTTTGGTGGATTTGGATTTTTTGAGGTGGAGCATGTCCATTAATTCCGGGTTAGACATGGCCTTGTATGTCAGGCACATGTCACCTCTGAGCAGACGGTATGCGACTAAATAGAGCTGGAGTTTCTTCAATCGGGCAGCATATGACAGATTTTGGAGTCCCTTTAT
Organism: Protopterus annectens; assembly: GCF_019279795.1. NCBI lineage: Eukaryota > Metazoa > Chordata > Ceratodontiformes > Protopteridae > Protopterus > Protopterus annectens. Next base: position 443,776,770 of record NC_056736.1, on the reverse strand, counting down.
CCTTTTGGTGAGGAACTTTTGGGGTCTCTCCAATTGTTGCAGATGTCGGGTGAGATACATCCCGAATGGGGCATTGTACTCGATCATTGGTCTGATAAGTGAAAAGTACAGGGGAGCAATGACCTCACTAGATCTGGATGTGAATCCCTTCATGATCAGGTGGGCAATGTAGAAGGTCTTTCTAACCACTTTAGCAACGTGAGTGTCAAAAGAAAGGCCACTGTCAACCTGGGTCCCCAGGTCCCTGATAACCTCTTCTGTGCTTAGTAGATTGCCACCTATATGGTAGCTTGGGGTTACCTTGTTTTTCCCGAAGGGTATGACTATACATTTTTTGGTGTTTAATTTCAGGCCATGGCTCTGGCACCAGCTATCTGTTTCCATGAGTCCCTTCTGAAGGATATCCGTGTCCGATGCACTTTCCACTATGGCGCCCAGTTTGCAGTTGTCTGCAAACTTTGTCAGCCAAAGTCCTCCCATGTTGGCCTGTACTTCTGAGAAGTAGATGCCGAACAATAGGGGCCAAGGACCGAGCCCTGTGGGACACCACTTGTGACCGGCTTGGAGTCTGACATAGCGCCAGCAACTCTAACCCTGTGGGTTCTGTCCTTAAGCCAGTTTGCAACCCATCTTGTGACATATGGGTTTACATTTAAGCTGGTAAGTTTTTCTACAATACCCAAGTGGGGTATTGTGTCGAAAGCCTTTGCAAGGTCAAGGTAGGCTGTATGGACTGCCTTTCCCTCATCAATGGCCTTGGTGACTGTTTCGAAGAAGTCGACCAAGTTCAAAAGGCATGATCTTCCCTTGACGAAGCCAAACTGGGTCGGGTCCAATGTCTGCAAGTCCCCTATATCTTTGTTTATGAGCTCCATTATGATCCTCTCCATAGCTTTGCAGACTAGATTTGTTAAGCTTATGGGGCAGTAATTACCAGGGTCCGTAGAGGCACCGCCTTTGTGGAGTGGGACCACAGTTGCCGTACGCCACTCCTTGGGCACGTATCCTGTGGTAAGGCTGAGATTAAACAGCTGCCTTATGTGCGGGTTTAATTCCTCATTTAGCTCATGTAGCACACAGCCGGGGACACCATCCGGTCCCATTGATGCTGTGTTTTTAACTTTAGAGAGAGCAGCTTTCACCTGCGCATTTGAGATGTCTGGGAGGCTACACTCCGCTGGGATAGTTATCTCTCCTTTAGGGGGGGAGAGGGGGGGTGAAGTTTGCACTGAACCTGTCTGCCAGTATGTTGGCAATAAGAACAACAGCACTCAAATGTAGAATGTAGAAGAACAACAAGGCAGGATTCACCAAACTCGATTTATTCTCAAAGATACAAAAAAACTCTGACGTCTCGGCCTTCGCCTTCCAGGAGTATAACTCAAATGAAAACCAGCAGGTCTTATATACAGGTTAAACTAATTATATAATTAAACAATCAATGCATTAAGAGTTAATTACTTAGACAGCATTCTCCAATTGAAGTCTTCATTGAGACCATTTGGACATAAAGTTTTAAACTTTAAAATATAAACAGTTTCCTTATATAATAATAACTGTTTAATTCTAAACATATCTATATCATTGTTAGATACTTGCTCCAAAATTGAAGCTTTAAGCAACCTTTCATCACTATTATGTTTTTCAAAAAAATGCTGAGCCACAGGGCTCTCATTCTTTACATTAACTATGTCTCTGACATGCTCTAATAGTCTCACCTTAAAAGGTCTTTTTGTCTCCCCAATATAAAACTTTTGGCAAGGACATGATAATGCATAAATTACCCCTTCTGTTTTACAATTAAAACAGCCATGAACATTAAAAGGAATGCCATTTATATGACTAAAACTACGAATAATAAAACTACATGCCTTGCATTTCCCACACTGATAAGTTCCTTTTAGCCTAACTTGTTCCACCAAACCATCTATGGGTACCTTAAATCTACTATGCACCAATAAATCTTTGATACTTCTACCTTTTCTATATGAAAATTTTAAATTTACATCTAACCAAGATTTAACTTCATCAAGAGAACTAAAATAATTCCAAAACAGTGAAACATTTTTAACAAATTCAGAAGTATAACAGCCATAAGTAGTGACAAAATATATGTCTTCACTAAAAGTTTGTTTTTTCCACTTTATTTTGGGCATATTGGCTTCTAATCTCCTTTTTTCCATCAAATTTTCTTCACTATGTTTATTAATATATTTCCATAATTTATTCAAACATTCCTCCATACAGGATATACTATATCCTCTTGCAAGGAATGAATTATAAACTAGTTCTAATTCATTTTTAAATACATCTTCATCATTGCAAAGTCTAAAACATCTTAACATTTCACCATATGGTAAAGAATGTTTAATATGGGGAACATGTCCACTAGTACCATATACATAGTCAGTCGGACCTTCAAACTTTCTGTTGACCGAGGTTATTAATTTATAACCACTGGAAATGTCCAAAATAACATCCAAAAAAGGTATTCTAGGACCCATGGTCAGTCCATCAAAATCCAACCCAAACCTGTTATGTTTCAAGTCCGAAATGAATTCTACAGCCCTTGATTGATCCCCCTCTACCAAAGTATGTTGGCAATGTCTGTGGGTTCATTGATTTTTGTATCATTTTGGACTAATTCTGAGCATATCTGGGAGTTTCCATCCAGGTTCCTAACATAGCTGAAAAAGGCCTTATGATTGTCCTTTGAATCCATGGCAATTTTTCTCTCAAAATTGGCCTTAGTTGATTTTATGAGTGCTCATATTTTTTGCTAATAATGATCAGGGGTGACTTCCCTTTTATGGATTTTGTTCTATCATGTAATAGCTTTCTCCTCTTATTGTAAAGTTTGTTAATGTCATGTTTAGATTAATATATGCTAAAAAGTGTTTTATATTCCTGGGTCTGGGGAGAAACAAGTAAAATGGAATTAAGATTTCTTTGAATCAAGAGGAGATGCCATTTAGAAATTAAACAGATGGCCTTCTAAACTACTTTTGAGATATGATGATGAAAAGTTAAGGAATTATAAAACAAGAGTACCTAGATCTATTATGACAGAGTTTGATTGGAAGAGTCTGTCACCTGTATAGTATGATGTGGAATTGTTTTACTCACCAAAATGAAGTATACTAGATTTTCTGACATTTATTGTATTTTATTTATTTATTTAACCAGAAAAGTCCGACTTGGAACAAAGCCAATTTTCAGCGGAGGCCTGGGGAGAAATGCTCCAGACACGTTTTTGTAACGTGGGAGGAAACCGGAGCACCCGGAGGAAACCCATACAAACGCAGGGAGGATATGCAGACTCCGCACAGTAGATACCCCAGCCAAGAATTGAACCAGAGAACCTCTTACTTTGAGGCTACAATGCTACTGCTGCATCACTGCACCATTGAAGATCACTGTCTTTGCACTATTTGCTAACAGAGTCTAACCCACAATGGATCAATTCTGAATCAGAGGAAGATCAAACAACACCCATTTTACAGTTATCTGCAACTTAGATAACTGTAGGCCCGGGGTATTAGCCTGAAAGGCTAAGAAACAGATGCCAAAGAAGAGAAGGCCCAGTACTGAGCCCGATGATATACCACTGTTAAATGTTTTGCTTTAATAACTGGCACCTGCAACTATAACCATATGGGTTCTGTCAGAAAACTAGCTTGCAACCCACCTCAAAACATATGGATTTATAGTCAGACTGACAATTCTATCAGTAATGCCTGTATGAGGAATAATGTCAAAGTCTTTGGCCAGATCTAGACATGCTGCATGTACTGTGTAGCCACTATTCACTGCTTCAGTGACTTTAAAAAAATAAATTAATAAGGTTAAAGAGGCAAGTTATGCTTTTGACAAAGCTCAATTGATTAGAATCCAGGGTTAACATTTAAATATCCAGATTAATGAGATCTGAGGTAAAATGTTTCATAGTCTTATATATGAGACTAGTGAAAGTAATGGGTCTGTCATTACTAGGGACCATGGTTGACCCACATTCGTATAATGGTACTATAATTGCGGTTTTCCAGGTGGAAAAAACTCCAGCTTTACTCCGTAGCATATCTCCTACTCTGAGGTGATCTCTGCCTAACATATAAAGCTATGTCAAACCCAGAGCTGTTGGACATGCTACACCTAAAGAAATCCCAATCCCTCCAAGTTACATGTCTAGGGACCTAAACCTCGTCACCACAATAAACAGGACATGCTGGAGGGATAGATTCCTGTCCCATAGACTTCCCATACTCTGGAACAGGCCTACCCATCTATGTCAAGCAAAGTTCTTCATTAGCACTCTTCAAGAAAAATCTTGATGAGTTGATGGGAAATAGGAAATACACCCCAGGGATCACTCCTGTGTCTCTGCTCGACAGTGGCGCAGGAAAATAACTTTCTTGGGTGGCGTAAGCCAGGGAACCTTGTTGGCTAGGCTTACGAAGGCCCTTGGGCCGATAGCCAAGTACCTACCTATGAACCTATGAGAGGCTTAGATTAAACAAGTTAAGTAGGGGGTTCAATAGGCCCTATTTCTTACTGATAATCAGGTAACATAGATATTATCAGGGCCCCTGAATGAGGTGTTCTTACCTTTTGAGAGGTCTGAGAGGACTTATTTCATGGTAAATTAGGTAGTGTAGAGACTGTGGAATAGCTATAACTGTCAGTGAAGTAAATAATTCTCTAAATTTGTTAGCTAGGATAATTATTTCTTTTAGCTGAGTGTGGACAGTATTACTGCAGACAGAATATTGATGGGTGTGTGTTATTATATTCTGACATAGGTAGAAAGAGCTGCACTTATTTTGGATTTCAGTGGTTATTTTAAGTTCATATTGAGCTTCCTAATGGTTCCATTTTACTCCTTCTTAGTTTGCTTAAGTCTTCTCTTAAGGTAGGTAAAAAGAGACCTTTTGTAAGCATGAAGAATTTTCTTTCTTCTGTTGTATAATTTATATGCATATTTCACTTTATGGGGCTATTTGTAAAAATTCCATTATATTTAGTGCAGATGGTTATAGTACTTAAGTGTGAGTAAAAGTCATAGGCATAGGCAGTGGCTTTAGTAAGGGGATATATTAGAGGATGGTTACAGCAAAATTCAGTTAGGTCATCAAGTAACTGAAGAAGGTTTGATTGTGAGATGTCCCCAAATGCAAAGGTATTTGAAGGGGGAAGTAACACCAGTTTTAAAGGAAAAGGTCATTAATTTACATTCTGTGGATAATACATTTGGAGTTGTAGATTGCAGCAAAGTTCCAAAAATAGGCCAAACTAAAAAAAACTCTGAACTAAAACCAAGCAATGTCAAGGCAAAGCACCAGAAACAAAATTTAGGGACGAAGCAGTGGTGCAGCAGTAGTGTTGTTGCTTCACAGCAAGAGGTTCTCCAGTTTGAATCTTGGCTGGACTGCTTTCTGTGCGGAGTCGGCATGTCCTCTCTGCACTCATGTGGGTTTCCTCCAGGTGCTCCAGTTTCCTCCCACGTTTCAAAAACATGTATCTGGAGTGTTTCTCCCTGGGCCTGCGCTGAAAATTGGCTTTGTTACAAGTCGGAATTTCCCAGAAAACAAATGTCAAATAAATAAAATAAAATAGTGCTTTCATTCTACTTTAATAGAGCTTCATGAGAAAATGTAAACTGTTGATCCACCACAAGAATGTAAAAGAACTGCACATAAAACATGTGATACATGCAGCCAATGAGAGATAAAATTGATGATATCAGGAGCATGAAATATTCCTGAAAATTTAAAGTAACAGGACTAAAAAGCAAATGCAAGAAGTTAAAAGCATATACTGACAAAAATAACTTTTAAATGCCATTAAATCTTTAGTGTTTGTAAAAAGCATTGATGTTATGTGATCCTATCTCGCCTACATTCTGAATGATGGGTTCGGAGCCGATCCCTCGGCTCCGACTCGGCACGCTTATGCCAAAGAGCAAAGTCTCTTATTGGCTGAGCTTACTATATCCCAGGATGCACCACTACCAGTCCCCCAGATCTCGTTTGCCGCTTCCCTGCGAAGACGTGGTCTCGAGCTGGCTGGGCTGAGTAGTTTTTATTAACTAACTTTTCTGTCAGTTTTTTGCTGTTTTTGCTCACAAAAGCTGTTTTAACGGCTATCGCTAACTTTGTGTACGATTTGGATGTAAAATTGTTGTGTGTGATTGGGTTGAGTTTGTTTTCGGCCCCCCTCCATCCAGGGCCTTCCCGGACTATCAACCTTAATTACTTACAGGGTCTCTAGTAAATTTATAGTTGGTTTAGAGTTCCCTGTTCTTTTTTTACAGGAAGTGTGTGCATTAAGCTATTACTGTAAGCTTAGCTTTATCATCAGTAAGACTTTAGTGATTTACTTTCCTGTCAGTGACTAAATTTGTGTAACATCATGTCTCAAACCCCTAGGCCTTCGGGCTTTAAAAAATGTTCGAAATGCGGGTTTAAAATGTCTATCACAGACGATCATTCGCTCTGTGTATATTGTCTCGGGGCAAAGCACTTGCAGGAGTCATGCAGTGTATGTCACGCTTTTTCCTCAAGGGTCCTCCAGGAGAGAAAAAATAAATTGATTCTTAAGGGGTTAGTTAAACCTTCCTTTGAAGAAGCCTTGGCATCCTCTCCTGCTCCGGCCAAGAAGAAAAGAGCTTCGGTTCCGACCAGTCCGTCGGATCCGACTGCCAAGAAACTTAGGCAGGCCTCTCCTTCGGCTCCAAAGACTTCGGAGCCGAGGTTGGAACGGTCTGCCTCGATGCCACCAGTATCGACTCCTCTGGCTTCGGAGCCGATGGCTGGGGCATCGAGGCGGGTCACCTTCGTCGGCTCCACTGCTCTCGGAGCCGACAAGGGTCGCCCGCTCAGACACTTCCTCCTCGGCGCCGAAGTCTACCTCGGCACCGATGGAATCTGCTGTGAGTATTCCTTCGGCGCCGATACTCATCGAGTCGCCTCGGAGCCGGTCCCCTAGCCCTTTGGGGCCGATGGAGAGGCCTTCTCGAACCCGTTCTGTTTCCTCTCGGTCTTCGAGGATGTCGGATTCTGATATAGACAGGGTGCTCCAAAGACTGTTCCAGTCCCCAGTCTTCCAAAAATTTGTTTCGGTTCCGACCCAGCTGGTTTCGGAGCCGATGACCTTGGCCCACCCCATTGCCATTCCTCCTCCGACCGCTTCGGCTCCGTCGGAGCAGGTGCTGTTGGAGCCGGTGGAGATCTCAGGGTCGGCTCCGACCCTTACTCCAACCCGAGCCTTCGGGTCCGAGTTTAGTACGCGGACTTCTTCGGCTGGACCCGGGGGTGATGTTTCGGGACCTATGCTTTCGGTTCCGAGCCTCCCCCTCAGTGCTTCGGCTGCGGGACTTCCGTCGGCTATCACGGCTCCGGAGTCCGGACACTCCCAGGATTCTGGGGGTCCGGCTTTCAGGGCCATGAGGAGTGCCTTGGCCAAGTCCTCTTCGCCATCTCTCCGGTTTTACCAGCACCTTCCTGGGCGTGGAGACTGGGTCTTTGGCAGTTCCCTGTCCGTAGCCAGCGGAGCCCCGAGGCCTGAGGTTACCCCCAGTGGGGTTCCCCTCCTCCTGAGGGTTCTTCGGAGTTGTCTTCAGAGGAACCCCCAAGGAAGAGATCGTGCAAGAGGAAGCACGTGGACTCCCCCGAGTCTATTACATCGGACACTGATATGGATGATGCAGAGGGGTCCCAGTCGCCCTCGGATGATGTCTCATTTGCAGACATCTTAGAGATCCTCAAACAACGAGGCGGCTGGATATCCAAACCCCCCTCTGCTGACGAGTCAGTGCTCCTCAAGGCCTTTGGGGCTCAGCCCTCCACCTCCTGGGTGTCTCCGCCCTTCGACGAGCTTCTGGATTTAGTTTGTCGAAGGGCGGAACATCCAGATACCGTGGAACCAGTCCCTTCTCGTCCAAATAAATTTTATCTGCTCCCCGAGAAGGAGTTCCTTACTAAAGGCGTGGCTGTAGATGCCATGGTGGTGGCATCTGCTACACAACAGGACGTGGCAGAGGCTTCAACGTCCATCCATCCTCCTAATAAGGAGTCTAGGAGTATGGATAGGTACGGGAAGCGCACCCTGACTTCAGCGGCCTTTACCTTAAGGTCTCTGAATTATTTGGCACATTTTACCAGGCTTCAGAGGGATCTGGTCAAGGAGTTGTCAGATTCGCTCTCGGGTATCCTACCTGAGCAGCTAGCCCAGTCCGTTAGCTCTCAGTTGGCTATCCTTACGTCAATTTCTAACTCGTCCATGAGGCTCATTTCCTATGCGGCCGAAGGCGGGTAGAGCGGCAGGCACAGGCGTGGCTCACGTGAGACAAGCCTGGCTCCGCTTGTGTCAGTTTGCGGAGGCCTTCAAGTCTTCCTTCACCGACGCTCCCTTTGATGGGTCCTCATTGTTTGGACCCAAGGTGAAAGACACCCTTACCCGCTGTGAGCAAGAGGGAAAAACTTTATCTGCCGTAGGTGCCCGTTATTCCACTCCCTTCGGCCTTATCCCAAGGCTAAAGGAGGGGAAAATGTGGTTCCAAATCTCGCAAGTTTTTCTCCCAACAGCAGGAAGATTCGCGTCCAGAGGCAGAGGACGGGAAATTTTTCAGGGAGACGCCGTCCCAGAGGCGGCAGAGGGCCCCGCAATTCTGGAGACCGCGAGTCCTTTCGTGGCTCTTCAGCCTCCCACACATCATGAGGGATTGCCCGGCTGTGCTGCTCCGGAGCCAGTCGGGTGTCGTTTTGCCAAGCACCTAAAAGCCTGGGAGTCAATCACTCAGGACAGATGGGTGCTTCGGATCATTGCCGGAGGTTACACCATCCCATTCACATACTCACCCCCACCGTCCAAGAGAATCCCGGACCCACCACCCAGTCAAAGGGAAATAGCAGCCGCAGAAGCTTTAAAGCTGCTAGAAAAAGGAGTCATCCAACCGGTCCCCACAGACCAGATCGGATCAGGAAATTACTCCAGGTTCTTTTTAGTGCCAAAAAAGACAGGGGACCTGAGGCCAATATTGGATCTCAGCAGACTGAACCAATCCGTCACGAAATCCAAATTCAGAATGGTCACGTTACAATCCATTCTCCCGTTGTTGGAGAAGGATGTTTGGATGTGCTCCATAGACCTCAAGGACGCCTATTATCACATACCGATACATCAGGCGTCCAGAAGGTATCTGCGCTTCAGCCTGGGAGTCAGTCATTACCAATTTTGTGCTCTGCCCTTTGGTCTCACCACAGCCCCCAGGGTGTTCACCAAGTGTTTGGCAGTAGTGACGGCTCACCTGAGAAGTCTTGGATTCCAAGTGTTTCCCTATCTCGACGACTGGCTCCTGACTGCCACCACCAGGCATCTACTAATGGACAACCTCAAAGCCACCATCTCCTGGGTGTTTCCCTAGGGATTACATTCAATTGGTCAAAGTCTGTCTTGCTGCCCTCTCAACGCATAAAGTTTATAGGAGCAGAGATAGACTCAAGATTGATGCGTCTTTCTTCCTGCCGAAAGGATCCGAACTTTACAGGGCCAAGTTCAAGCTCTAATCTCGAGATCCAAAGCCCCAGCCAGGATGGTCCTACAGGTTTTAGGCTCAATGTCTGCCACGGTTCTTTTAGTTCCTCTAGCAAGATTACACATGAGGATTCTTCAGTGGCTCTTGTCAACTCAATGGTCCTTTCAGGATCTTCCCTCAATCATCACATCATGATTACGGAAATATGCAAAAGGGACCTTCGCTGGTGGCTTCAGACATCCAACTTGGATCAGGGAAAACCCTTTGTTCTCCCCTCTCCAGTGGTTACCCTGACGACAGATGCCTCCCAGATAGGGTGGGGTGGGCATTGTCTGGGCAGGCTAGTTCAGGGCTCCTGGCTTCCGGACGAAGCTCTTCTCCACATCAACGTGTTGGAGATGAGGGCTGTGCTTCTATCCCTACAGGCCTTACACAAGTTTATTCCTCAGGGCATCATCGCCATCCACACAGACAACATGTCGGTGGTTTGGTATCTGAACAAACAAGGAGGGACCAGATCGTATCCCCTTTGCAGAGAGGCCATGAGAGTGTGGGAATGGGCTGTAGCTACCAACCGCTTCTTGGTAGCGACCCACATCCCGGAAAGTCAAATGTATTGGCGGACAAATTAAGCAGGACAATTCTCTCTCCTCACGAATGGTCTCTAAACCGCACAGTAGCAGCCCAGGTTTTCAAGAGATGGGGGACGCCGTGCTGCGACCTATTTGCAACTCCACAAAACACCAAGTGCCAGAGGTTCTTCTCCTTGATTCCACATCAGGAAGTACCAGCCATGGATGCTCTAGCACAACCTTGGCCAACAGGGCTACTTTATGCCTTTCCTCCAATTCCACTCCTTCCCAAAGTTATTCAAAAAGCTTCTCAACTGGGGTCTTCAATGATTCTGATTGCCTCGTCAGATATGGTTTCCTTACCTGAAAAAGCATGCAGTGGACGATCCGTGGACCTTAGACCTGATCCCGGATTTGCTAATCCATCAGTCGGGACATTGGCATCAGTCCCTTCAATCTCTAAAATTGACAGCTTGGCTCCTCCACTTCCAACTTTAGTTAGAAGACACACACTAGACCCGGAAGTTGTTCACATTTTATCTTCGGCCCACAAACCCACCACTAACAAATTGTACCTCAGTAAGTGGAAGAGGTTTGCTATCTGGGCTCAACTCAAGGGCTTAGACCCTATCACTGCTCCTGTCCCAGAGGTTTTGAAATTCTTAACATCCCTGTTTAATCAGGGATCTTCTGTCTCAACTATTAAAGTCCAACTAGCTGCTATCTCTAAATTCCATGAATCCACGGATCCTCCTTTGATGAGCAGCAGACTATGCAAAACGTTCATTAAAGGTGCCAGTCTGTTAAGACCACCAGTTTTTCATCCGCCACCTCCGTGGGATCTTGATTTGGTGCTTCGCATTAACATCTCCCCTTTGAACCGGCTGCTACATGTGAATTAAAATATCTGTCTTGGAAAACGGCATTCTTAGTGGCTATTACCTCTGCAAGAAGAGTCTCAGAGCTCCAAGCCCTATCTATTAAACCACCGTACTTGATTTTCCACAAGGATAGAGTATCACTTAGGCCTAATCCATCCTTTGTCCCAAAAGTCTGTTCTAGTTTCTGTCTTCAACAATCTCTAGAGCTACCAGTTTTCTTTCCAAAATTCTCTAATGAAGCAGAATACACTCTCCATAAATTGGATGTTCACAGGCAATTACGCTTCTATTTAGACAGGACTCAGCAACTTCGTAAGTCAGACCAGTTGTTTGTGTCCTTCTCAGATAATAAATTGGGCCAAACCATCACAAAAGCTACAATCTCAAAATGGATCAGAGATTGCATAATTCAGGCCTATTCTTCTTCGAATAAACAACTTACATCATCTATCAAAGCTCATTCTACCAGAGCTATGGCTACTTCTATAGCCTTTCATTCCAAGCTTGCTATATCAGAAATTTGTGCTGCGGCTACTTGGTCCAACCCGCACACTTTCATTTCCCACTACAAATTGGATGTGGCATCTAAAGGACGAGCATCATTTGGTTCCACGGTACTCAGGAGTGTTTTCCAGTGAGCCACCCAGGATTCAGGTGCTAGGGACGCTGTCCCATCATTCAGAATGTAGGCGAGATAGGATCACATAACATCTTTTAGTTATGTACTCACCATAACTTCATATGTTTGGGATCCATCTCGCCTACATTCCTGATACCCACCCTCCTTCCCCCTGCCTTGCAGATCAGAAGAGATTGAACGGTTTTGAGCTCAACTGTTTTTATCTTGTTTCATCTGACGATGTTATATAAGCAGGGTATGCGTGTGTGCATGTATGCGGACAAACTAGATCTGGGGGACTGGTAGTGGTGCATCCTGGGATATAGTAAGCTCAGCCAATAAGAGACTTCGCTCTTTGGCATAAGCGTGCCGAGTCGGAGCCGAGGGATCGGCTCCGAACCCATCATTCAGAATGTAGGCGAGATGGATCCCAAACATCTGAAGTTATGGTGAGTACATAACTAAAAGTTCTCTTATGGACTTGGTCCATGATAATAACTACTGCAGTTTTCTTGACAAACTCTACAAACAGACCTCGGGAATAGCCATGGGAGCAAGGGTCATTTTTGCAAACTTGGTCATGGCTATGTGGGGAAAGAAATTCTTGATGAGGCATCCTTTAGAAGAAACAAAAATGTTCAACAGGAGGTACATAGATGATCTCTTTTTTCTATGGAGTGGAACTCTGAATGAATTTAAGTGCTTTGTGGAATACATCAATAGTTGCTGGTTTTGGTGATAGTTTGGACTTCCTTGACCTAAGTATTTCATATGACACCACATCTCATTCCTTTGTGAGCAAGGGCTTTCATAAGGAGACCTTTGTTAACTAGTACCTTCACAAGGACAGTTTACACCCCTCATACATGAAAAGAGGGTGCTCAAAGGGCAGATGATCAGACTGACTAGACTCACTACAGATGAGTTCACATTTTTGCAAGAGCTGATCAAGGTAAAGGCTTTCTTCATTGACAGGGGTTATAATTCAGACTGGTTAGATACCGTAAGGGTTTGGCGCTAGAGACATCCAAAGCCCATCCTATTTTGAATACACAATATTTAAATATTTCTGCTAGTCAGGCCCCTCATGTCTTTCTTGATGTCTCCAAAGAAATTTTTGTTTGGCTTTTCCTATTCCAATTTGTAATGAGATGCAGTTGGTTAAGAACATAATACAAGGAAACTGGAAGGTCATTTTGGGAAATATAGACTTGTATGAAGTCTTGGGTGGCAAACTTAGGTTCACCTTTAATAAAGCTGTTAATTTTAAATCTATGTTTGAACATAATTCCTGTCTTCATAGGTTCATAGGTTGGTACTAGGCTATCAACCCTAGGGCCTATACAAGCCTAGCCATAACAATTCCCTGGCTATTTCTTCCCACACTATTTACTTCCCTGGACCCCTGTCTAGCAGGGCAACTGAAGTGATCCCGGGGTGAATTTCCTTTCTCCCATCCAATCGTCAAGGTTTCTTTTGAAGAGGACCAAAGAGGCACTCTGCTTGACATGTATGGGCAATCTATTCCAGAGTCTGGGGAGTCTCTGGGTCAGGAACCTATCCCTCCAGCATGTTTTGTTTATTGTGATGACAAGGTTTAGATCCCTGGAGCGTGTGGCTCTGAGGCATTGGGATTTCTTTAAGTGTAGCATGTCCAACAGCTCTGGGTTTGACATGGCCTTGTATGTTAACCAGAGATTGCCTCTGAGTAAATGATATGCGACAGAGTATAGCCGGAGTTTTTTAAGGCGGTACATTGAAATTGTACACACAAGGAAGGTCACCTTAGGTACCTACAGATGGGTTTTTTGTAAGCAATGTAGGTTTATTAATAATTCATTCTCAGTATTTTTTCACCATTGTAATGTAGTGGTTTGGGCAAGAGAACTTTTCAACTGCATTTCAAAAATGTAGTTTATGCAGCTGACTGTGATTCCTGTAATGCATTTTATATTGGCAATACTGTCAGATGTCAGATGTTTAAACAAATGGATTTATGAGCATGTTTTGGCTATTAAGAAGAATGACCACAAAAATAACATTAGCCAAACATGCTGCTATTTCCGTGTATTTTAAGAAGTTTTTCTTTTGTGCAATTGATTCAGTTAATTCTGACTGCTTTACTGGTGACTACAAAGTTAATTTAGAATGTAAGGAAAGCATTTGGCACATCAGACTGAGGGCAGATAGAGTCCCAGATCTCAATGAAACAATTAACATTAAATACTTTTTACAAACACTAAGGATTTAATGGTATTTAAAAGTTATTTTTCTCAGTATATGCTTTTAACTTATTGCAGTTGCTTTTTAGTCCTGTTACTTTAAATGTTCAGGGAAATTTCATGTTTATGACATCAATTTTATCTCTCATTGGCTGTATGTATCACATGTTCTATGTGCAGTTCTTTTAAATTCTTGTGGTGGATCTACATTTTACATTTTCTGATGAAGTTCCATTCTGATTAAAGTAGAATAAAAGCGTTACATTTTGTGTCCAGTGCCTTGCCTTGACATTGCTTGGTTTTAGTTCAGGGTTTTTTTACATTTGGAGTTGTGCAGGGGCTGGCAATATTTGTGAAGATATAGGAAAGAGTATTTGGACTTTTAGTTGGATGATGAACTCTTTGTACAAGGGAAATACCATTTATAATGTCAAGGAGGTGTTGCGCATTATGACCAATGGGTATAGGTCAGCCAGTTTAGTGATGGATAGTTGAAGTACCCCTTTAAAAAGGTGTTGTGTTTAATGGGTATTTAAGATAAGATGTTAAGATAGCAATTGTAATTAGAAGGGGGACATATAGGGTGCTCCACAGATAGCTTTGAAGTTGTAATTAATCTTGTTTATGGTAATTACGGCATATAAGAGCTCAGATTTGGTGTTCTGTGGAATTAAACTTGAGGTGGTGTATCCTTAACAACTACCGATACTGCCCTGTAACTGCCAGTTGGTCTAAAGATAAGTTAACCCCTAAATCCAAGAAAACAATAATGCTTTAATTGCTTTGAAGCCATGTGTCTGTAACTGAGCGTATATAAATTTGTTCAACTTGCAGAAGGGAATCAAGCTCAGACATTTGTTGATTAGAACTCCTGGAACTGAATAGAGACACCTTGATGTGTTCCAAATTCAACTTTACTAAGTTGGAATGTCCAGCAGATAAGCCCTGGCTAAAAATGGTATTTTAGGAGCAACAAATGATTTAGCCAAAATATGATAGTCTTGGTAAGAGAAGTACTCTCCAGTCTAGCTGGTGAATCTGGGAATCTTGAGGCAATGTTACAATTGCCTCATGTACACAGACAACCATCTCCTCCTTCCAACAAACATAAATGTATGTGAGAGATGCAACTATACAGCCAAACTGGAGGCCAGGCTCTCTCAACCCAAGGCTGGAACAGCCAGTCAGGAGGAGAATGGAAACACTTGCACCACACTTCCAGTCTCACACAAAACAGTCATACATGCACCAGCAACAACACACATAAATACTCAAAAACATACTCGGAAGTTCTAAATAAAAATCTGCCCAAGCAGCAGAGACCCCCAAAGCAGACATCCAAGCAACCTCCACCCTGAAACAAAAACCATGTATTGCATACTTCACAAAGTCAGTGTGCCAAGCAACCACAGCCCATAAGGCACAACAACACACCCAATATACTAGTAATAGGTGACTCTATTGTCAGGCACACTGACTTCCCACTCACTAGACTGAACAAGGAGAAGGTTACTGTGAGCTGCCTTTCAGGTGCCAGGATCCACCACATAACACAGGCACTCAGGTCACTCCAAAACAGGTACAAATATGACTCTGTCATTGTACACGTTGATGTGAATGACCTGAGACGTACCTCCCTGGACTACATGAAAAGAGACATAGAGGATCTCTCTGATCATGTATCCCAGGCCGGTATGACCCTGACCCTGAGTAGCATCCTGCCCTCACCAAGAATGATGCCACAGTATGAGGAAAAAATTATCAGTTTTAACAATTGGCTAAGCTATTGGTGTCATTCAAAGGGGATCCAGTGTCTGTCAGCCTGGGATGACATGCTCGACAAGCCACGCTGCTTCACCAGAGATGGCTTGCACCTGTCGCCCTTAGGATTTCAAATACTGGCTAAGGCTCTTGCCACCCCCACAGTGCCTTTTTTAGAAAAGGCTCAAAAGACAAACCCGCCTCCATAAACAACACAAGAAACCAAAAACTGAGTGTAATGCTACTCAATGCCAGAAGTATAAACCTCAAAATGCACGCACTCGAGGCATTTCTTAGCATTGAACAAATCGATATCTGTGCAGTAACAGAAACCTGGTTCAAAGCTCCAGAGAGCACCCCAGCACTACCAGGCTATAACTCGTACCATAACGTTCAGCCCCAAAACCCGGACCGAAATACAAAAGGAGGGGATGTATCCATTTTTATAAAGGATACCCACACCTCCAGGTTAGTAGCACAGCACGAGGCCTCAGAGACCATCCATGTGCAACTAACAGTGGGCAAAGCTGCTTTTCAGATCGTAGCCTGCTACAGATCACCTACCTTGTCTCAGGACCCTCACTCAGCATTCCTGAGAACACTGGAAAATATAAAGGTCCTACCAAACACCATGATATTAGGAGATTTCAACTACCCAAACATTGACTGGGAGAATTACTCAAGTACAAACTCCTTTGCCCAACGCTTCCTAGAGTTTATAAACTCAAACGCCCTGGAACAGCTGGTCACCATGCCCACTAGAGGTGACAACATACTGGACCTGATCATCACCAACATGGGGGATCAGTGTTCCATGCCAGAGGTAAACCCTTCGCTGGTAAGATCAGATCATAAACTAATTACACTGGACATCCACATCCCGACCCCACCCCCAGTCAAGGAAACCACTGTGAAAAACTTTTCAAAAGCAAACTTTGCACTTCTCAAGACTGAAAGTTTCAAAGCCCCCTTGCTAAAGGATAATGCTATCCAATCCGCAGAATCCTTACAAGAGCATTATATGAGCATCTACAGGGATGCATGGATTGAGCCATTCCAAGTAAAACCAAGACTCACTCCTCCAAAAAGAGGAAACCAGTCTGGTAGTCCCTGGCTATACAACAGAAGGAGGAAACTACTACTTGATAGAGCAAAATCCCAAAAAGGAAAGGCATCACTGACCAGTATTAGCAAGAAACTACGATCATTCATAAAATCATCCAAGGCCAGTTTCGAAAGAAAAATTGCCAAAGACTCTAAAGATAACCACAAAGCCTTCTTTAGCTATATCAAAAATTTAGGTGGCAACTCAGATATGCTCTGAGCTAGTGCAAAATCGCAAAAAATACACTGAACCAACTGACATTGCCAACATCCTGGCAGACAAGTTCAGTGTAAACTTCACCACCCCTTCACGCCCAAAAGGGCCCGTGTCCATCCCAGAAGAATGCAGAGCCCCAGACATCATGGACATGCAGGTAAAAACCTCCAAAGCTAAAAACACAGCACAGCATCAATGGGACCAGATGGTGTCCCAGGCTGCATCTTACATGAGCTCCAAAAGGAATTAAACCCTCACCTAAATTCACTGTTCAGTCTCAGCCTTACCACAGGTTATGTACCCAAAGAATGGCATACAGCAACAGTCATCTCACTCCACAAAGGTGGTGCCACAACAGAACCTGGGAACTATCGCCCTTTAAGCCTGACCAGCCTGGTCTGCAAAGCTATGGAGCAAATTATCATGGAACTCATAAACAGAGACATTGGGAACCTCCAGACACTGGACCCTACCCAATTCGGCTTTGTTAAAAACAGATCCTGCCTCCTAAACCTAGTTGACATCTTTGAAACAGTTACCAAGGCCATAGATGAAGAGAAGGTAGTCCACACAGCCTACCTGGACCTCGCTAAGGCCTTCAACACCATTCTCCACTCTGGCATCATAGACAAGCTTACCAGCTTGAACATTAACCCCTATGTCATGAGATGGGTGGCCAACTGGCTCACAGATAGAACACACATGGTCAGAGTTGCGGGTGCCATGTCTGACTCTAAACCAGTCACAAGTGGCATCCCACAGGGCTCAGTCCTGGTACCCCTCCTGTTCGGTATAAACTTCTCTGAGGTACAGGCAAGCATGGGAGGACTATGGCTGACCAAGTTCGCAGATGACTGCAAACTGGGGGCCATAATCGACTCTCCGGCTGACACAGACATTCTCCAGAAGGGTCTTACAGAGACAGATACCTGGTGTCAAAACCATGGCCTCAAGCTGAATGCCACAAAATGCATAGTCATCCCCTTTGGAAAAAACAAAGTGACCATGAATTACCACATAGGTGGTAATCCACCAGGTACAGAAAATGTAATTAGGGACCTGGGGACCCAGGTAGATAGCAACCTCTCCTTTGATAATCATATTGCCAAAGTGGTTAGAAATTCCTTCTATGTAGCCCATCTAATCACAACAGAGTTCACCTCTAGATCAAGAGAAGTCATTGTTCCCCTCTACTCATCACTCATTAGGCCCACAATAGAGTACAATGCCACATTCGGTATGTACCTTACTCGGCACATGCAACAGCTGGAAAGACCACAGAAATACCTCACCAAGAGGATCATGGGCCTCAAAGAGATGCCCTATGCAGCTTGATTGAAGAAACTCCAGCTCTACTTGGTTGCTTACCGCCTGCTCAGAGGTGATCTATGCCCGACGTATAAGGCCATGTCCAACCCAGAATTAATGGACATGCTCCACCTCAAGAAAACCAAATCTCTTAGAGCCACACGCTCCAGTGAATTAAACCTCAGCGCAACAATAAACAGGATGTGCTTGAGGGATAGATTCCTGTCCCAGAGACTACCCTCACTCTGGAATAGAATCCCAGTTTATGTTAGGCAGAGCCCCTCATTGTCTCTCTTCAAGAGGAATCTTGACGAGTGGATGGGAAGTCGTAAATTTACCCCTGGGATCACTTCAGTGGCCCTGCTAGACAGAGGCCCAGGAAACTAATTTAAAAGGGAGGCGAAAGCCAACACATTCTGGCTAGGCTTATAAATGCCCTTGGCAGATAGCCTAGTACCTACCTATGTACCGATGAACCTACATACTATCCGTTGAAAATTTAAAAAGGTTTGCCAGCTATCTCATCCCAATCTGACACATTTTAGCTGTCCCTAGAATGACACTGGCCAGTTATCTTGTCTTTGAACCTTGACATCACTATGAGTGATGACAGAATACTATGTGAGACCAGTGTCTTTCTAGCCTCAGACACATACACATAATCATGTCCTTCTGCATGTCCCTTTGGGTAGAGTGTCTAAGGGCATTCACCCCCATGTATACCGCTATCAGGTCATAATTGTATTTAACAAACAAAAAAATATGTGTACCATTGCAAACCAAACGAGTAAGGAAAAAACAGGAGCTTCCCGAGGTCAATAAAGCAAGTTAACAGCAAAAGGCTAGCGTAAACACAACTTTATTCCTGCTTTCATCAGAACCTGACTTCTTCAGAAACATAATACCAACTGAATAAAAATGCATGTGTTAAATACGCTCCATTTTGGTGCCAAACACTCAATTAATCGTCCAATTAAAAATAATTATTGTAAAACTTTATCACATCACTTAATAGTCACTTTTTTTTTAAAGAAAATATGTACATTAAAAAAAATAAAAATAATGAAATATGTGAATGCACTGCGGTGGTGGTGCTGAGGTAGCGTTGTCACCTCACAGTTAGACGTTGCCCGTTCGATTCTCAGTTAGAGCATCTTCTGTGTGGTGACATGCGTGAAAGGGCGTTCCTTCGTTGAAGGCTCTGCATGTCCCTTTGGGTAGTGTCTAAGGGCATTCAGCCCCATGTATACCGCTATCAGGTCAATTAATTGAGTGTTTGGCACCAAAATGGAGCATATTTAACACATACCTAAAACAGGATCCGATCCAGTACCAAGCACTCGAGTGGCAGCAGGAGCAACCTCAACAAAAGTGTTGTAGCAAATGCTTCAATTTATTCCACAAAACACAGATGACACAGATGAATATTCCAACACAGTGCTAACGAACACAATGTAGTGCACTGAAAAAGGACAAGTAGATACACAGATGGTTTAGCGCTTTCATCTGACAAGTGCAGATTTCTTCAGAACCATGTTTTCTCAATCTCAACAGTTTAAATAACCAACTTTTTGGCGCCAAATCCTTAATTGATAATTATATATACATTTCATCAAAGCACTTTTCTCATATACTTTGCAGAAATACGTCCAAAATGTTTATAAATAGCAGACATAAGTGTAAAATTAGCATAAAACATAATGTCAAAGTTAAAAAATATATAAATAGTTAATTGTAAAAATTATACAAGTAAGTACTTACAAATACATGAATATACATAAAAATATACAAACTAAAAGGAAGTATGGATGAGATGAGAGTATGGATGAGAGGGACTTCAAAATGGAGGTAATGGTGCTGAAATAGGGAACATCAATGGTATATACTAACATCTCATGGGCATCCCAAAATCAAGAAAGGCTTGATGCTAATATAATCATTAATACCAGGATGCGTAGTTGCATCTAAAAGTATTTGCCATCTACTTTCCAAAGCACTTAATTTAACTTTCCAATTGCCCCTCCCCACCGTACTTTCTACTTGATCCAAGATGGCAAACTTGAACCCATGTTCCTTACCATTTACTGTGATATGTTTACTCAAGGCATTTTTTGCATCACCCTTTTTCATGTTATAAGTGTGCTCATAGATCCTGGTCTTAAACTTTCTTTCTGTTTTACCTACATAATATGCGTCGCACATAATGCAGGTCGCCAAGTAAACTATCCCTTGACTATTACAATTTCCCATTTTAAATGTACATTTGCTGTGTATACAGTTCTTCAATTTTATACAATGCTGCTCATTAATAAATGGGCATTGTTTACACATGCCACACTTCTTTGTACCCGTTTTATTACATCTCTTTATAATGTTATTGTTGTTCTTACTTTCTATCATTCTTTTTAAATTACAACCAGTTTTAAATATAATACTTGGTATTTTACCTATAATGTTCATAGCTTCCTCATCAAGGTTAAGGGTATGCCAGTGTCTAAATAGAATTTCCTTAACAATATTGGCAAATGGATTATACATGACTACACATACCCGTCTATTAAATATTTCCTTTGGATGTTTTTCCATTTCAATTTGCCCTAATAAGGGTTTATATTTCTTTCCCCATTGGGAATTTACATAGTTAGTAACATCAATAACCATATCCCTAGGGTATCCTCTTTCCTCAAATAACCTTTGTATTGTATCTAATTCTTTAATCATAAAGTCTCTAGTAGAAGACATCCGAGCAGCCCTCACACATTGTCCTTTTACTATATTCTTAAACATATGGGGTGGATGGCTACTCCCATATTGAATATAGTCATTAGAGAATGTAGGTTTTCTGTACAATTGAGAAAAGAATCCTTTGTTGTCAGAACCAATGAATGTATCTAGATAAGCTATTCCCTTTTTCTCTATAGTGTGGGTGAATTTTAAAAAATCAGTTGTACTCTTAATATAATTAATGAAAGTCTGAATACTCTCAGTTTCACCCCTCCACACTATTAGTATATCATCTAAAAATCGTGTGTACATAGACATACGCTTAAAGTATTCACTGGAGAAAATAAATTGGTTCTCCCATTCGAGCATAACCAAATTTGCATATATGGGCGCACAAGATGCACCCATTGCAACTCCCCTTGTCTGTCTGAATGTTTCTCCTAAGAATTCAATATAATTGTGGTCCAAAATAACTTCCATCATGCTCATGATAAATTGTATTTTGTCCCACGTACATGCAGAATATTTTATCAAACTCTTACTAAAAAATTCCAAGCCTATATCTTTGGGTATGCACGAAAATAGGTCCTTTACATCTATCGTGATGAACGTAATATCTTCGTCCCATATGTCATGATTCAGTTTATTTAATAAATTCCACGAATCCTTAAGGAGATGTGGGACTTTATCATAGATTTGCTTTGTCCAGTGATCCACTGCTACACCTAAATTAAATGCTTTGGACTTTGACCCTGAGATAATAGGTCTATATGGGGGTTCCTGTAAGTTTTTATGAATCTTCGGAATCCCTATAATGTGGGCCAATATGGGATATTCATTTCTAACAAAATTATATAGATCTTCAGTAATTCTATTATCAAGTAAATACTCTTCAATAACCAAATCTATCCGTCTATGACCTATGTTGATCTGATTCCTAGAGATAGCTTCATAATTGCCTGACTCAAATAATATATCATAAATTTTTTGTTGATATTCGCTTGTGTATGTTAACATAATCCCCCCTCCCTTATCGGGTTTCATTATTCTAATTTCACTGTTTGAAATGATATCAAGTAACATTCTCCTTTCTTTTTTAGTCAAATTGTCTTGGTAAGAACATAATGGTTCTACTCCTTTCTTAATCCTATTGTAGGTCAGATATATCTCTGCTAACTACTTGTTCATACAAAATGACCTGTGTATTATTAGGAGGGATATATGTACTTTTCTTCACTAGCTTGCTTACGTGACCTGCCCCAGGTCCATCAGTGTTCTTGAAATGAAAGGCCAAATTCATCCTACGGCAGTATAATTTTACTTCTTTTATTGTATCAAATAAATTAAACTGTCCTGTTGGGATGAATTTCATCCCTTTACTAAACAATGTAAACAACTCTTCCCTAATTTCTAAACTGGTATAGTTATATACCATAAATCCTTTGTAGTTATAAATCTTAGGGTTTTTACCTGATGTAATAGTAACAGTATGTACCTGACCGTCCTTTTGACCGGTCTTACCACTATCTAACCCATCACATAATGTAGTATCCTTTTTCCTGTTTGTATCATTTAATATAGTTGTTGGAATTTCTTTGGAGCTGGGAAAAATCTCCCTCCTTGAAAATTTGCTTGACCATCCTGTCTAGAATATCCACGCTTCCGTTCACTATACTCAAAATGGTCAGTATTTATACCACTCCTACCTTGTGGCCAGATATATACTCTGCCTACCCTGTATTGCTCAGTATCTCTCTTTATTTTATTTAATTTCCTGTTATAAATTGTCTTAACTTTATAACTAGCTGTCTGAAACTGTTTATGATATAGTTCTTGCCATGTATCAAATTCATTATCCATAACAATCTCATCATTTAGTTCTTCCAACTCTTTATATAAGTTTGCCATCTTCTCATCATTATACTTCATCAACATTTTTATGTACATATTTCCAAACACATCAAACAGTTTGTTAAAATCATTCTTAACAATACTATTATATTCAATCCCTAGGGGCAATTTAAAGAAGCGCAACCCTTTGGGTACAATTTTAGTGTTTATGCACTTCTCCAAATATAAGTTATCTAGTTTAACACTTTTAAACTGTGTTAACTTTTTGCCCATAAGGAAAATTTTGTTTCTCATAGTATTCACCAATCCATTACATACAAAATTGTCATGTCTGTATTCACTCTGTACATCGGTTTCAAACACACATTCATCATTCAAAAAGTTTTGCATTAATTTGTTGTTGTTATCTCTACCATTCTTAAATACATTCCTATCAAGTTTATCTTTGTCACGTACATCAATGTTAGGGCTAAGCACAAAGTCTTTGAACACAGTACCTGTGTCTGTTTTGTTGGCATTCTTCTTAGTCACCTTAGAATATGTTTTATTACTGTCCCGTACTTTAGGTTTAGCCCCCAGTCTTTCACTCTCGTTTCGATGATGAAAAACACTAAAATCAAAAGTGAAATCAGTTTCCGAAAGTAAATTTTCTCCCATATCCTTAACGTCGATAGCTGTAGTTGACCTGCCTGTCTGAAGAATATTATTACAGCCAGGAGGTTGTCCGTTGGGTATATCACCCATGCTGTTAAGTTCAACTCGCTCTGCTAAGAATGGAGGTGTAATCGACGCATTAACCTCTCGTTGTGGTGAACTGGTAGTGTTACCGGCCTGAATTGAGGTAGTGAGTTTCCCTACCAGTTCAAGAAGCTTGTTCACATCCGCCTTTAGCGTCGTTACTTCCGCTCGCAAAGATGCATACTCCGCTCCACACAATGAAGTGTCGGACGGTGCTGGGTCGGTCATACTGCAACTTAGAACCAAAAAAGTGTAAGCACCAACCTAAAACAGGATCCGATCCAGTACCAAGCACTCGAGTGGCAGCAGGAGCAACCTCAACAAAAGTGTTGTAGCAAATGCTTCAATTTATTCCACAAAACACAGATGACACAGATGAATATTCCAACACAGTGCTAACGAACACAATGTAGTGCACTGAAAAAGGACAAGTAGATACACAGATGGTTTAGCGCTTTCATCTGACAAGTGCAGATTTCTTCAGAACCATGTTTTCTCAATCTCAACAGTTTAAATAACCAACTTTTTGGCGCCAAATCCTTAATTGATAATTATATATACATTTCATCAAAGCACTTTTCTCATATACTTTGCAGAAATACGTCCAAAATGTTTATAAATAGCAGACATAAGTGTAAAATTAGCATAAAACATAATGTCAAAGTTAAAAATATATAAATAGTTAATTGTAAAAATTATACAAGTAAGTACTTACAAATACATGAATATACATAAAAATATACAAACTAAAAGGAAGTATGGATGAGATGAGAGTATGGATGAGAGGGACTTCAAAGTGGAGGTAATGGTGCTGAAATAGGGAACATCAATGGTATATACTAACATCTCATGGGCATCCCAAAATCAAGAAAGGCTTGATGCTAATATAATCATTAATACCAGGATGCGTAGTTGCATCTAAAAGTATTTGCCATCTACTTTCCAAAGCACTTAATTTAACTTTCCAATTGCCCCTCCCCACCGTACTTTCTACTTGATCCAAGATGGCAAACTTGAACCCATGTTCCTTACCATTTACTGTGATATGTTTACTCAAGGCATTTTTTGCATCACCCTTTTTCATCTTATAAGTGTGCTCATAGATCCTGGTCTTAAACTTTCTTTCTGTTTTACCTACATAATATGCGTCGCACATAATGCAGGTCGCCAAGTAAACTATCCCTTGACTATTACAATTTCCCATTTTAAATGTACATTTGCTGTGTATACAGTTCTTCAATTTTATACAACGCTGCTCATTAATAAATGGGCATTGTTTACACATGCCACACTTCTTTGTACCCGTTTTATTACATCTCTTTATAATGTTATTGTTGTTCTTACTTTCTATCATTCTTTTTAAATTACAACCAGTTTTAAATATAATACTTGGTGTTTTACCTATAATGTTCATAGCTTCCTCATCAAGGTTAAGGGTATGCCAGTGTCTAAATAGAATTTCCTTAACAATATTGGCAAATGGATTATACATGACTACACATGCCCGTCTATTAAATATTTCCTTTGGATGTTTTTCCATTTCAATTTGCCCTAATAAGGGTTTATATTTCTTTCCCCATTGGGAATTTACATAGTAACATCAATAACCATATCCCTAGGGTATCCTCTTTCCTCAAATAACCTTTGTATTGTATCTAATTCTTTAATCATAAAGTCTCTAGTGGAAGACATCCGAGCAGCCCTCACACATTGTCCTTTTACTATATTCTTAAACATATGGGGTGGATGGCTACTCCCATATTGAATATAGTCGTTAGAGAATGTAGGTTTTCTGTACAATTGAGAAAAGAATCCTTTGTTGTCAGAACCAATGAATGTATCTAGATAAGCTATTCCCTTTTTCTCTATAGTGTGGGTGAATTTTAAAAAATCAGTTGTACTCTTAATATAATTAATGAAAGTCTGAATACTCTCAGTTTCACCCCTCCACACTATTAGTATATCATCTAAAAATTGTGTGTACATAGACATACACTTAAAGTATTCACTGGAAAAAATAAATTGGTTCTCCCATTCGAGCATAACCAAATTTGCATATATGGGTGCACAAGATGCACCCATTGCAACTCCCCTTGTCTGTCTGAATGTTTCTCCTAAGAATTCAATATAATTGTGGTCCAAAATAACTTCCATCATGCTCATGATAAGTTGTATTTTGTCCCACGTACATGCAGAATATTTTATCAAACTCTTACTAAAAAATTCCAAGCCTATATCTTTGGGTATTCACGAAAATAGGTCCTTTACATCTATCGTGATGAACGTAATATCTTCGTCCCATATGTCATGATTCAGTTTATTTAATAAATTCCACGAATCCTTAAGGAGATGTGGGACTTTATCATAGATATGCTTTGTCCAGTGATCCACTGCTACACCTAAATTAAATGTTTTGGACTTTGACCCTGAGATAATAGGTCTATATGGGGGTTCCTGTAAGTTTTTATGAATCTTCGGAATCCCTATAATGTGGGCCAATATGGGATATTCATTTCTAACAAAATTATATAGATCTTCAGTAATTCTATTATCAAGTAAATACTCTTCAATAACCAAATCTATCCTTCTATGACCTATGTTGCTCTGATTCCTAGAGATAGCTTCATAATTGCCTGACTCAAATAATATATCATAAATTTTTTGTTGATATTCGCTTGTGTATGTTAACATAATCCCCCCTCCCTTATCGGGTTTCATTATTCTAATTTCACTGTTTGAAATGATATCAAGTAACATTCTCCTTTCTTTTTTAGTCAAATTGTCTTGGTAAGAACATAATGGTTCTACTCCTTTCTTAATCCTATTGTAGGCCGCGTATATATCTTGTTCCCTATTTCAGCACCATTACCTCCACTTTGAAGTCCCTCTCATCCATACTCTCATCTCATCCATACTTCCTTTTAGTTTGTATATTTTTATGTATATTCATGTATTTGTAAGTACTTACTTGTATAATTTTTACAATTAACTATTTATATATATTTTTTAACTTTGACATTATGTTTTATGCTAATTTTACACTTATGTCTGCTATTTATAAACATTTTGGACGTATTTCTGCAAAGTATATGAGAAAAGTGCTTTGATGAAATGTATATATAATTATCAATTAAGGATTTGGCGCCAAAAAGTTGGTTATTTAAACTGTTGAGATTGAGAAAACATGGTTCTGAAGAAATCTGCACTTGTCAGATGAAAGCGCTAAACCATCTGTGTATCTACTTGTCCTTTTTCAGTGCACTACATTGTGTTCGTTAGCACTGTGTTGGAATATTCATCTGTGTCATCTGTGTTTTGTGGAATAAATTGAAGCATTTGCTACAACACTTTTGTTGAGGTTGCTCCTGCTGCCACTCGAGTGCTTGGTACTGGATCGGATCCTGTTTTAGGTTGGTGCTTACGCTTTTTTGGTTCTAAGTTGCAGTATGACCGACCCAGCACCGTCCGACACTTCATTGTGTGGAGCGGAGTATGCATCTTTGCGAGCGGAAGTAACGATGCTAAAGGCGGATGTGAACAAGCTTCTTGAACTGGTAGGGAAACTCACTACCTCAATTCAGGCCGGTAACACTACCAGTTCACCACAACGAGAGGTTAATGCGTCGATTACACCTCCATTCTTAGCCGAGCGAGTTGAACTTAACAGCATGGGTGATATACCCAACGGACAACCTCCTGGCTGTAATAATATTCTTCAGACAGGCAGGTCAACTACAGCTATCGACGTTAAGGATATGGGAGAAAATTTACTTTTGGAAACTGATTTCACTTTTGATTTTAGTGTTTTTCATCATCGAAACGAGAGTGAAAGACTGGGGGCTAAACCTAAAGTACGGGACAGTAATAAAACATATTCTAAGGTGACTAAGAAGAATGCCAACAAAACAGACACAGGTACTGTGTTCAAAGACTTTGTGCTTAGCACTAACATTGATGTACGTGACAAAGATAAACTTGATAGGAATGTATTTAAAAATGGTAGAGATAACAACAATAAATTAATGCAAAACTTTTTGAATGATGAATGTGTGTTTGAAACCGATGTACAGAGTGAATACAGACATGACAATTTTGTATGTAATGGATTGGTGAATACTATGAGAAACAAAATTTTCCTTATGGGCAAAAAGTTAACACAGTTTAAAAGTGTTAAACTAGATAACTTATAGTTGGAGAAGTGCATAAACACTAAAATTGTACCCAAAGGGTTGCGCTTCTTTAAATTGCCCCTAGGGATTGAATATAATAGTATTGTTAAGAATGATTTTAACAAACTGTTTGATGTGTTTGGAAATATGTACATAAAAATGTTGATGAAGTATAATGATGAGAAGATGGCAAACTTATATAAAGAGTTGGAAGAACTAAATGATGAGATTATTATGGATAATGAATTTAATACATGGCAAGAACTATATCATAAACAGTTTCAGACAGCTAGTTATAAAGTTAAGACAATTTATAACAGGAAATTAAATAAAATAAAGAGAGATACTGAGCAATACAGGGTAGGCAGAGTATATATCTGGCCACAAGGTAGGAGTGATATAAATACTGACCATTTTGAGTATAGTGAACGGAAGCGTGGATATTCTAGACAGGATGGTCAAGCAAATTTTCAAGGAGGGAGATTTTTCCCAGCTCCAAAGAAATTCCAACAACGATATTAAATGATACAAACAGGAAAAAGGATACTACATTATGTGATGGGTTAGATAGTGGTAAGACCGGTCAAAAGGACGGTCAGGTACATACTGTTACTATTACATCAGGTAAAAACCCTAAGATTTATAACTACAAAGGATTTATGGTATATAACTATACCAGTTTAGAAATTAGGGAAGAGTTGTTTACATTGTTTAGTAAAGGGATGAAATTCATCCCAACAGGACAGTTTAATTTATTTGATACAATAAAAGAAGTAAAATTATACTGCCGTAGGATGAATTTGGCCTTTCATTTCAAGAACACTGATGGACCTGGGGCAGGTCACGTAAGCAAGCTAGTGAAGAAAAGTACATATATCCCTCCTAATAATACACAGGTCATTTTGTATGAACAAGTAGTTAGCAGAGATATATACGCGGCCTACAATAGGATTAAGAAAGGAGTAGAACCATTATGTTCTTACCAAGACAATTTGACTAAAAAAGAAAGGAGAATGTTACTTGATATCATTTCAAACAGTGAAATTAGAATAATGAAACCCGATAAGGGAGGGGGGATTATGTTAACATACACAAGCGAATATCAACAAAAAATTTATGATATATTATTTGAGTCAGGCAATTATGAAGCTATCTCTAGGAATCAGATCAACATAGGTCATAGACGGATAGATTTGGTTATTGAAGAGTATTTACTTGATAATAGAATTACTGAAGATCTATATAATTTTGTTAGAAATGAATATCCCATATTGGCCCACATTATAGGGATTCCGAAGATTCATAAAAACTTACAGGAACCCCCATATAGACCTATTATCTCCGGGTCAAAGTCCAAAACATTTAATTTAGGTGTAGCAGTGGATCACTGGACAAAGCATATCTATGATAAAGTCCCACATCTCCTTAAGGATTCGTGGAATTTATTAAATAAACTGAATCATGACATATGGGACGAAGATATTACATTCATCACGATAGATGTAAAGGACCTATTTTCGTGCATACCCAAAGATATAGGCTTGGAATTTTTTAGTAAGAGTTTGATAAAATATTCTGCATGTACGTGGGACAAAATACAACTTATCATGAGCATGATGGAAGTTATTTTGGACCACAATTATATTGAATTCTTAGGAGAAACATTCAGGCAGACAAGGGGAGTTGCAATGGGTGCATCTTGTGCGCCCATATATGCAAATTTGGTTATGCTCGAATGGGAGAACCGATTTATTTTCTCCAGTGAATACTTTAAGCGTATGTCTATGTACACACGATTTTTAGATGATATACTAATAGTGTGGAGGGGTGAAACTGAGAGTATTCAGACTTTCATTAATTATATTAAGAGTACAACTGATTTTTTAAAATTCACCCACACTATAGAGAAAAAGGGAATAGCTTATCTAGATACATTCATTGGTTCTGACAACAAAGGATTCTTTTCTCAATTGTACAGAAAACCTACATTCTCTAACGACTATATTCAATATGGGAGTAGCCATCCACCCCATATGTTTAAGAATATAGTAAAAGGACAATGTGTGAGGGCTGCTCGGATGTCTTCCACTAGAGACTTTATGATTAAAGAATTAGATACAATACAAAGGTTATTTGAGGAAAGAGGATACCCTAGGGATATGGTTATTGATGTTACTAACTATGTAAATTCCCAATGGGGAAATAAATATAAACCCTTATTAGGGCAAATTGAAATGGAAAAACATCCAAAGGAAATATTTAATAGACGGGTATGTGTAGTCATGTATAATCCATTTGCCAATATTGTTAAGGAAATTCTATTTAGACACTGGCATACCCTTAACCTTGATGAGGAAGCTATGAACATTATAGGTAAAACACCAAGTATTATATTTAAAACTGGTTGTAATTTAAAAAGAATGATAGAAAGTAAGAACAACAATAACATTATAAAGAGATGTAATAAAACGGGTACAAAGAAGTGTGGCATGTGTAAACAATGCCCATTTATTAATGAGCAGCATTGTATAAAATTGAAGAACTGTATACACAGCAAATGTACATTTAAAATGGGAAATTGTAATAGTCAAGGGATAGTTTACTTGGCGACCTGCATTATGTGCGACGCATATTATGTAGGTAAAACAGAAAGAAAGTTTAAGACCAGGATCTATGAGCACACTTATAAGATGAAAAAGGGTGATGCAAAAAATGCCTTGAGTAAACATATCACAGTAAATGGTAAGGAACATGGGTTCAAGTTTGCCATCTTGGATCAAGTAGAAAGTACGGTGGGGAGGGGCAATTGGAAAGTTAAATTAAGTGCTTTGGAAAGTAGATGGCAAATACTTTTAGATGCAACTACGCATCCTGGTATTAATGATTATATTAGCATCAAGCCTTTCTTGATTTTGGGATGCCCATGAGATGTTAGTATATACCATTGATGTTCCCTATTTCAGCACCATTACCTCCACTTTGAAGTCCCTCTCGTCCATACTCTCATCTCATCCATACTTCCTTTTAGTTTGTATATTTTTATGTATATTCATGTAGTTGTAAGTACTTACTTGTATAATATTTACAATTAACTATTTATATATTTTTTAACTTTGACATTATGTTTTATGCTAATTTTACACTTATGTCTGCTATTTATAAACATTTTGGACGTATTTCTGCAAAGTATATGAGAAAAGTGCTTTGATGAAATGTATATATAATTATCAATTAAGGATTTGGCGCCAAAAAGTTGGTTATTTAAACTGTTGAGATTGAGAAAACATGGTTCTGAAGAAATCTGCACTTGTCAGATGAAAGCGCTAAACCATCTGTGTATCTACTTGTCCTTTTTCAGTGCACTACATTGTGTTCGTTAGCACTGTGTTGGAATATTCATCTGTGTCATCTGTGTTTTGTGGAATAAATTGAAGCATTTGCTACAACACTTTTGTTGAGGTTGCTCCTGCTGCCACTCGAGTGCTTGGTACTGGATCGGATCCTGTTTTAGGTTGGTGCTTACGCTTTTTTGGTTTTAAGTTGCATATTTAACACATGCATTTTTATTCAGTTGGTATTATGTTTCTGAAGAAGTCCCAATCATAAGCAGACCGGAGTTCTGCTGTGGCGACCCCTAACCGGGAAAAGCTGAAAGACACAACATGCATGTATAAATATATAAATAAATATTCTAATATCACAAAAATCTTTGCTACATAATTTCTATCTTAGCGTTTACTAATTGTTGCTAACTTTTAATGTCCGGTGCTTTAAAAAACACTTTGCATTTACTGTTTCATTTAACCTGGGCTTTTTGTCAGCATCAAGTGCTATTTGCCACAAGGTTTCCGTCTGCTCAAGAAAATCCTTGAAGTCACCCCCTCTCAAATCTTTATTACCTACTTCCAAACGGAAAACAAAAACTTTTTGCACTTGTTACATTCCAAAGAATGCTTAAATAAAGCATTATTATAATCCTTGCTTCTAATACCGTAAACATGAGCCCTAATGCAATCTCTCAGGCAACATGTGGCCATCCCCACATAGAAAGCATCGCTTCCACTTCACACTCCAAAATAAATAACTCCTTCTATTTTACAAGTCAAATATCCTGGAACCTTAAAAGTATGTTCAGTGTGACACAATGCAATGTAAGGGCCCTCCATTATATACCTGCAAAAATTGCAGTTTCCACATTTGTACATCCCTGTCCTATGACCAAATACTGCCCTGGAAATACTAGTAGAACGATCATTCTCTAACAATTTTTTAATGTTAACCTGATTCCTATAAACAAAGTTAGGTTTTGTCCCCACCACCTTGATTAACTCAATGTTTCATTCTAATATTTTCCAGTTCCTTTGGACTATTTCTCTAATTGCTGGGCAATCTACTGTCATGTCCAAAGTAAGTGTTGCCCTAACTTGTTTCTTTACATTGGTTTTTCTTCTGACCAACGGAACTCGTAAAATCGGAGGGTATAACAAAATTCTATTTTCCAGAATATTTCTCTGTAGTTGGTCTAAATATTCACTATCGTAGCCCCTCATCAAGAACATATGAGTAATTAAGTGAAACTCATCCAAATCATCCTTAGTCATCCGACTAGCATAGATGTATTGTCCCTTGGGTATATTTTTCTTCATAAATGAAGAGTGATTACTCTTGTTATGCAAATAGCCATTCATGAAGGTTTCTTTTCTGAAATTCTAATATGAAACAAGTTCAATACAGGTTCCCATCTTAAGGTCACATCAAGAAAATTCACAATGTGCCCACTTACCCCTTTGGTAAACTTCAAATAGTTTGACATTAAATTCATATCAGTAACAAGATCTTCCACTACCGTTTCTGTCCCTTCCAAAATAAAAAACAAATCATCAACAAATATAGAACAAAATAAAATTTCATATTTAAGTTTCAACTTAGCCAAAGTAGTGGAATCCCAAGATGCCATAACTATATTGGCATAAGAAGTTGCGACTGGTAACCCGATCACAATGCCCTTCAATTGTCTATAGTAAACTCGATTAAATAAAAAGAAATTATTACTGAGTATTACCTCTATCAAACTACACACAAAGTTAACTCCTGAATTGCCCATACTGGTATTACTCGACAGAAAGCTTCTAACTGCATCAACTCCCTCTAGATGAGGGATACAAGTAAATAAAGAAACCACATCCACAGTAAGGATGATATGTTTGCTGGTATCAAAAATAAACCCAGAAAAAAAGTTCCTTAATTTAGCCAAAAAATCCCAAGTGTCTTTGATATAAGATAGTAAATGCTGTACCAGTGGATTCAAAATAAAATCAACCACTAAGGCCATACCCTCCGTAATGTAGTGGGGGGGGGGGGGTAATTGGTCTAAAAGGTGGTTTCCTAAGGTTCTTGTGAACTTTAGGAATACCAAATAAAACTCCTATCTTGGGCTTGTCAATACAACAAAAGTTGTACATATGAAGATCAATATCATCATTCGTTAATGCATCATACAAAAATATTGAATATATTGGTAGCTTCGAGTAATGTCTTCCTTATCTACCCTTTCATATTCATCTGAATTGTTTAACGGCTCTAACATACCGTTTTGATACTGTTCAATGTTCATAATAATAACATTTCCCCCCTTGTCACTTTTCATGAACCGTAAATTATTAGTGCTTCTTAGTTGTTTTACATGTTCTTTCAAAGATAAATTATTAAACCATTTGTTTTGCTGCTTAAACAACCCTTTAAATCATGTAAACAGAATTTCTCAAATACATTAATGGTAGAATTTAAAACAGGTGTATAACAGGAAGGTCTAACAAAACATTTTAAATCATTTTTAACATCCTTGAACAAATATTCTAAGTTTAAACGTCGGGTGAACATTTTAAAATTCATTACTGTTCTCTTGTAATCAGCCCTTCTCGTAGGGACAAACATCCTACTTCTTCTACAAGTGATACAGGCTTACTGCCGATTTTGGTAGCCTCTATGAGTGACATTCAGAAGAGCTTACACATGTTGCTCACTAGACAAGGGGGCCAATTGGATGTGGGACTTAGTTCTGAAGATGAACAGGTGATGGTAGTGGAAGCCGGCAGATGTGAAGCAAGAGAGGGAAGAGTGAGCAGAGATGCTGCTGGAGCATTGCTCAGGGACAACAGTGAGTCAGTCCAGTATCGTAATATATGCTCTATTTTGGAGAACAAGTACGATCCTTTCCTGAGGGTGGCCACGGTGGTGCAGTGGTTAGCATTGTTGACTCGCAGCAAGAGGTTCTCCAGTTTGATCCTCAGCTGGGGTGCCTTCTGTGTGGAGTCTGCATGTCCTCCCTGTGGTCGCGTGGGTTTCCTCTGGGTGCTCTGGTTTCCTCCCACATCCTAAAAACATGCTGTAGGTGGATTGGACACTCCAAATTGGCCCTAGGTGTGAGTGTGCACATGTGTGTGCCTTCAGTGGAAGGTTGGGCACCGGGCTGGCAACTCAACACCGTAAAACTCTACTGCCAATCATGAGTGGACAGGTGATCCACTGTGGCGACCCCTAACTGGGAAAAAGCTGAAAGAAGAAGAAGTACAATCCTTTCCTGAAGGCTGACTATAAGGTCACCAAGGTGAAAATAGAAGAATATCGAGGTAAATGTGATAAATTATGCAGACTTCTAAAGAAGTATCATTCTCTGGATTTAGAGAATAGATACTTTGAAAGATGTATAGAGCTGTCTATAGTACCCAAAGGACTGAGGTTTTTTAAATGTCCTAACGGGATCACTATAACAGATACATTTTTTGAGGAACTGACAACATTTTTTTAACAAAGCTGGACTTCAGTTGTTGCAAATGTTAATGGGACATAATAACTCTAAAATGACAGCTTTAAAAGAAAAAATAAAAGAAGAGATTGTCAGCGCTGATGAGGAGGTCTGCAATTTATGTATTGATTTTATCTATGAGGGTTTCTATGAGCAGATTTTTAAAGAAGTTGAGCAGCATGAGAACAAAGTCGTGACTTGCAAGCACAACAAACTACTAAGAGATGTTACTGCCTATGATGAAAAGAGTGCCTATGAATCTTTTGTTTCTACCTCTATGGTCAAGAAGTCTTTAAATGAACTTTCCAGTGTTAATAAACCTTATAATCAACAACATTATTCAAAGGGTTCCTTTAAGAAGGGCTGGCTTGGTCAGCAGAACTTTTGTAAAAACAGCCAATCTCTTATGACGAAGGTTTTCTCTGAGACCAAAGTTATGGCACCTTCGAAAAGTAAGGAGGGCGACAATACATTAGACAAATCATGCACCTCTAGAGAATTAACTGTTAACTCCGTTGAAGCAAATGATAACACCAGGGCCAAGTCAAAAGGTTTTTTTAGCATCCAGGAAGGAGAACAAAGTGCCAAAAACAAGGCAGATGAGGACACGAGGACAGAAAACATCCAGTTCCTTGGCTGATGAATTTTAAGGTACAACAGTGATAATTTCCACATTATTAGCTTATCTAATGTGGTATTAACTGGCGAGCAAATGTCTGTTTTGAAATACGGCTTTAACTTTGCCCCTACGAGAAGGGCTGACTACAAGAGAACAGTAGTGAATTTTAAAATGTTCACCCAATGTTTGAACTTAGAATATCTGTTCAAGGATGTTAAAAATGATTTAAAATGTTTTGTTAGACCTTCCTGTTATACACCTGTTTTAAATTCTACCATTAATGTATTTGAGAAATTCTGTTTACAGGATTTAAAGGGTTGTTTAAGCAGCAAAAACAAATGGTTTAATAATTTATCTTTGAAAGAACATGAAGCCTTAAAACAACTAAGAAGCACTGATAATTTACAGTTCATGAAAAGTGACAAGGGGGGAAATGTTATTATGAACATTGAACAGTATCAAAACGGTATGTTAGAGCCGTTAAACAATCCAGATGAATATGAAAGGGTAGATAAGGAAGACATTACTCGAAGCTACCAATATATTCAATATTTTTGTATGATGCATTAACGAATGGTGATATTGATCTTCATATGTACAACTTTTGTTGTATTGACAAGCCCAAGACAAGAGTTTTATTTGGTATTTCACAAGAACCTTAGGAAACCACCTTTTAGACCAATTGTCTCTTCCCCCCACTCCATTATAGAGGGTAAGGCCTTAGTGGTTGATTTTATTTTGAATCCATTGGTACAGCATTTACTATCTTATATCAAAGACTCTTGAGATTTTTTGGCTTAAATTAAGGAACTTTTTTTCTGGGTTTAATTTTGATACCAGCAAACATATCATCCTTACTGTGGATGTGGTTTCTTTATTTACTTGTGTCCCTCATGTAGAGGGAGTTGACGCAGTTAGAAGCTTTCTGCTGAGTAATACCAGTATGGGCAATTCAGAAGTTAACTTTGTGTGCAGTTTGATAGAGGTAATACTCAGTAATAACTTCTTTTTATTTAATTGAGTTTACTATAGACAATTGAAGGGCATTGTGATGGGGTCGCCAGCTGCACCTTCTTATACCAATATAGTTATGGCATCTTGGGAGTCCACTATTTTGGCTAAGTTGAAACTTAAATATAAAGTTTTATTTTATTCTAGATTTGTTGATGATTTCTTTTTTATTTTGAAAGGAACAGAAACTGTAGTGGAAGATCTTGTTACTGATATCGATTTAATGTCAAACTATTTCAAGTTTACCAAAGGGGTAAGTGGGCACATTTTGAATTTTCTTGCTGTAACCTTAAGATGGAAACCTCTATTGAACGTGTTTCATTGTAGAATTTATAGAAAAGAAACCTTCATGAATGGCTATTTGCATAACAAGAGTAATCATCCTTCATTTATGAAGAAAAATATACCCAAGGGACACTACATCCGTGCTAGTCAGATGACTACAGATGATTTGGAACTTTTAGATGAGTTTCACTTAATTACTCATATGTTCTTGATGAGGGGCCATGATAGTGAATATTTAGACCAATTACAGAGAAATATTCTGGAAAAGAGAATTTCATTATACGCTCCGATTTTACGAGTTCCATTGGTCAGTAGAAAAGCCAAAAAAACAATGTAAAGAAACAAGTTGGGGCAACACTTACTTTCGACATGACAGTAGATTGCCCAGCAATTAGAGAAACAGTCCCAAGGAACTGGAAAATATTGGAAGGAAACAGTGAGTTAATCAAGGTGGTGGGCACAAAACCTAACTTTGTTTATAGGAATCAGGTTAACATTAAAAAATTGTTAGAGAATGATCGTTCTACTAGTATTTCCAGGGCAGTATTTAGTCATAGGACAGGGATGTACAAATGTGGAAACTGCAATTTTTGCAGGTGTATAATGGAGGGTGCTTATATTGCATTGAGTCACATTGAACATACTTTTAAGGTTCCAGGATATCTGACTTGTAAAGCTGAATGAGTTATTTATATTGGAGTGTGTATTGGATGCAATGCTTTCTATGTGGGGATGACCACATGTTGCTGAGAGATCACATTAGGGAACATGTTTGTGGTATTAGAAGCAAGGATTGTAATAATGCTTTATTAAAGCATTCTGTGGAATGTAACAAGTGCAAAAAGTTTTTGTTTTCCATTTTGGAAGTAGGTAATAAGGATTTGAGAGGGGGTGACTTCAAGAATTTTCTTGAGCAAAAGGAAACCTTGTGGCAAATAGCATTTGATGCTGACAAAAAGCCCGGGTTAAATTAATCAGTAAATGTAAAGTGTTTTTTAAAGCACCGGACATTAAAAGATAGCAAAAATGAGTAAACGCTAAGATAGAAATTATGTACTAAAGAGTTTTGTGATATTAGAATATTTATTTACATATTTATACATGCATACATTCACATATTTCATTATTTTTATTTTTTAATATACATATTTTCTTTTTAAAAAAAGTGACTATTAAGTGATGTGATAAAGTTTTACAATAATTGTTTTTAATTGGACAATTAATTGAGTATTTGGTGCCAAAATGGAGCATATTTAATACATGCATTTTTATTCAGTTGGTATTATGTTTCTGAAGAAGTCAGTTTCTGACGAAAGCGGGAATAAAGTTGTGTTGACGCTAGCCTTTTGCTGTTAACTTGCCTTTATTGACCTCGGGAAGCTCCTGTTTTTTTCATAATTGTATTTGCCAAGGATGCAGGGATCTAAGAGACCTTATTACATCCCATTTCCTGGCTCCAGAAAGACAGCTGTGACCTTATCCAGCCTGGTGAGGATGGTGTTAATTTTCTTGACAACAGAGTCATCTACTACCAAAACATTGCCACGGATGGATGCAGTCTCAGGGGCTTAAGAGTTTGGAGTCTGCACCCTTGGTACCGTTACAGATATGTTTTCTGTCATACAGGGTGAAAGTGGGTGAGTTGTTCAGTGAACTATACAATGAGATTTCTTAGTCTTTAATATGGGAGGCATTGGCAGCATTTTCTTAACAGCCTCCATGCAATTTGGTTTAATGGAGGTGCTCTGCACTGTATAAAGGTGGTGTGTTTATCAAATGTGTTTTGATGTGAGACAGTTGCCTCCAAGTTTAGTAAATACTGACAGCTCTCTCAGACTGAATAGTGTTACCTAACACCTCTCCATCTAAATGCAGTAATATCTCCATTTAGGAAACTGTCCTGTGAAGAAAACATGAAAAACAGCAAACGTTGTGAGATTTCCTTTAATATGTGCATAAAACTATTTGGCATTGAAAATATCTCAGTATGAAAAACAAACGATAAAAACAGTTCAAATTACATATATGTGAGATTTTAGTTTAGAAACAAAGTAAAGTCCACCACTCCCTTTCAGCTGTTACAAGGAAGGTTAGCCCTACACAACAACATTTTCATAAAAAAATGTCCCACTTTGGACATCTGAAAAGGTGGCAACCCTAGTACTGAATCATCCTGTTGTAGCAATAAAGGGTTTCTAGTAAGCATGAGGCAGTTGCTAAACTGTCTCAAAATACCCATTTCTATCAATCTGGTTACAGAAGGGTCAGTCTGGATGAAGAAGGGGGTAATAGATTATACCAGAAAACAATAATAATATGGGATTCTGTAAAGCATACAAAAATATGTGACTTCTGCAGTGCTCAAAAGTTCTAAAGAATCTAAAAGTCACAGCAATACGTAGGAACAATAAGGTAATCAGTAACAAACGGCAAATTTAAATCAAATAGCTTTTCCCATTAGTTTCAAGTGCAGTAAATGAGAGCAGTACCGTCATTTTTGTAACAGAACAGTAGAACAATCAGTAAAAGCAACAATGTAGCAACAACAAAGATCAAAACTGAGATTAGGAGCAATCAATAGCAGAAACAATAGGAACATTTGCTCTCTACCTAATTGGAAACAGTAAAGAGCAGGAGACAGCCTAACCCAGTGGGTTTGGGTGCACTAACTGTAGAACAATTTCTATAAGTAGTTTAAACAAATAAGTCAAATGCAGTAATTGTAGAGCAGGAAACATGTATCATATAGTGTAATCCAACACCCTCTAGTGCAGTACTACACAGAAGTAACTTTAAATGCCGTAACCATAACAGTAATCGGTAACAATCAGAAAGGTGGCAACACCAATGGTCAAAACATTGCATTCAATAACTGACGTAATATGTGCACTTGGTTTCCATGTACCCAGTATAAGTAACTGGCAGCATTACATGATTACCTGTAATAATATTATTAGCTCTACAGTAGTATCACAAATACTGCAAGTAGAGAAAAACAAAACATTAACAAGATACAGTAGTGCAATATTATTTAATACTTAATAACAATGTAGTCAGCATGACAACAATAATGCTAATTTCCTTGATGGAACCAGATGAAGCGCAGTCAGTAAGTAAGTTAATAAAGTGACAATGATTTCACTGTATGTAATAAGGCAGTAGTAAAATCAATCCAAGTAGTGCAAGCAGACCAGAACCTAGTTTAAAACCACACGTGCTTGAATAGCAGCTTGTGGCTTTGCACAGGCTGATATTTTATAAACATGTTTAACACAATAGTAGGAGATTACAGTATACCCATATGTATAAGATATGCCATAAATCATGATTGTGATTTTAGTTGTATTCGTCTTGATTTTACTTCTTTCATGGATGTGCTCAGTACTGCAGTTCCATTTCTTGGAAATGATTATAGAGATAGGGCAGAACATGATGGCTGGTGCGTGTGAATTCATTAGCTCTTTGAATTTTGTCCATGTTAAATTGTGTCACAAGATCAGTGAAGCCTCTTAACTTCTTTAGAAATCAAGCCTTAAGAATAAGAATGCAGAGAGATGGGAAATACTTGAAAGGGCACATGAAAAAGTTAAAACATGTTTCTTTATAGGGAGTCATTCAAGTTGCCACTTGGCATTTTATAAGAGCATATCGCTGCACCTGCAGATACTGAAAATAGGTACCAGGACTCTTGAAACTTAGATACCTCCAGACAAAAATGTGCGCACTGTGCCTGATTAGCATAAAAACTGAATGCCAAATAGCACTTAACTCCTCCCACTTTTAGTAAGATTAAAGAATACTACGCAGAAACACAAGTTTAAAAAACTATGAATGACAAAATAACTCTAAAATATACACGTTATCAAAGACACAGTATAAAATCTGTAGACTTGAATGAACAATTTTGTAAAAATCTACCTCACAAAGTAATTTATTTCTGTTTCTAAAGAATGAAGATGTAACATTTTGGGCCCTTTTTTCCCAAATTATTGGTCCCAGCTCTACATCTATCATGTAGTCTGGATTCCTGTGTACTAAACTTCAAAATCAAATATGATAGGGAGATTCAGAAAATTTGTGAAGGGGTGAATTAAGCCTAAAAATATGAACATATCTTCAAAAATGGTACATCATGTGAAGGGAACATTCAGTATAAGAGGAAATAAAGAGAAGAAA
Organism: Protopterus annectens; assembly: GCF_019279795.1. Classification (NCBI taxonomy): domain Eukaryota; kingdom Metazoa; phylum Chordata; order Ceratodontiformes; family Protopteridae; genus Protopterus; species Protopterus annectens. The sequence goes on along the minus strand of NC_056736.1, from coordinate 443,736,176 downwards.
AAGAGAAAGAGATGGGTGAACACAGTGAGGATAATGTAAGAGAGAGAATGTGGAAAGTTTATATGATGATCAGGCTAACAATGAGGATAATAATGTGCAAAAAACACAAAAAACAAAGAAACACACAAAATAGTTAATAAAACAAACAAAACAACATGTACAGATGTCAGCAGTATAATTAGTGAAATAAAGTATACAGTATATGAATTCTGCAGGAAAATTAGCACAGACATAAGTTTGTTCAACATTAGATAACTGGAACAGAAACAAACAGAGCAGTTACAGTGTTTATGGCAGAAAAAAATGAACTTTGGTAAAGATGTATATTGTGGAACTGCACTTTTGTTAAAAAGAGATGTTAAAATATTAGATGTAGTTGTTGTGGTAAATGATAAGCTGCTGGTATGTAATTTAAGAATGAAGTTGATAATTAGTGTAGCAGCATAGTATGCAAATACAGGCATGAAAGAAAAAGGAATTGTCTGCGGAGATGAAGCAGTGTGTACTAGTTAATATGAGTTTAGTAGTCATAGGTGATACGAACTGTCATTTGATAAAGAAGAAAAGAAAGATTGCAAAATATTTAATGGTATGTTATAAAATGAGATTTGGGAAAATAGTGTTAGGAAAAGAAAGGCATTTTTGTTATAGGAAAGATGCAGTCAGAGAGATTGATTATTACCCTGTTAGAAGATTTGTATCAGATGCAAGTAGGAAAGATTTAATTTTACAGATCACAAGATGGTTTTGGCTGATATAGGACAGGATTAAAAGAAAGTAAAAAGGGAAAAAGAGTAAAACCAACTGAACAGGTCAGTGTCCGTGAGTAAGGGGATGGAAGAAGAGAGAGACAATTATTTTTTCTGTTTTTGGCCACTTCTGTGTGCCATTCATCAGCACCCTCCTAACCACTGGACCAATCTGTTTCCCTTCACTGTGGTGACAGCCCAAAAAGGTCATTTTCAGACAACTATCAAAGGCAGTTCAGCATTTTTCATGCTAGCCCTTACCCCCAGCATGCATTTGTCCAAGCACTGGAAAGGGGTGGGCAATGGGCTGGCCATTGAGGCTACCCTCTCACTTACACAACAGGCATTCCCTCCAAGCAATCCTGCCCCTTTCCAATAATTATGACCACTTGTTACACTTATCCCATCCTGGGAAATTATATCATCTCCATGTCCTTCCAAGTATAAGCTGCTCTTTCCACTCCTCAGGAGAGGCAAGCAGACCACTTCCCTTCACACACCCCCTCTATGCCTGGCTCCACCAGAGCAGGGCTTACTACCTGAACCCTAGTCTCCTGGGTTGCAGTTAGGGCTCCATCCCTCTGCACCTCAGAAACACACATTAGAAAGTAAATTATTATCGATAGAACACATAAAAATAAGATACTTTTATGAGTCATTAACAAAGTGCTTGGTGATGTATAAAAAGATAGCGCAGGGCACTCACCTGGTGGCATATTAAACACTTGTGACCAAACTAAGAAATAGCCACCAGTTAATACCAAGTGGTGCATTTTTTAATAAAACAACTCACCTTTTGAAGGATTCTTGGGATTTTTTAGAAAGGATCCACAATGCAGTATGGGAGGAGCAGGTTAGTTTTCTTATCACCGATGTTGTTGACTTTTTTTTTTGTATCCCACAAGAAATGAGGCTACGTTTGTTTCACAATACTCTTATTGATTGTGGTTTTCTGCCAGCTACTAAGATTAACATGATATTTGTTTTAATGTAAATTATGTTAAATAATATTTTTCTTTACTTTAAAGGTGAATTTTATAAGCAGGTCAAGTGTCTGGCAGTGGGGGCAGCTTGTTCCCCCACTTATGCAAATTAGGTGATGTGGAGCTGGGAGAAGAAATTCATATTTGACTCCAACTTTATTTCAAGCTGGACTTTGTACCTTGGTGATGTTTTTATTTTATGGAAGGATACTTAAACAGTGATACTTGATTTCATGAATTTTTGCAATAGAACCACCAACTTCCTTAGCTTTACTTATTCCCATGACACCAAATAGATGTTTATAGTTTAGAGGAAGCCGACATTGTCAAATAGTTATCTTCACTGTACTGGCTGCCACCCTTGGACTTGTAAACGTAGTCTGGTTAAAGGACAGTTTGTGAGCCAGAAAGATTTCAAGGCTGGATATTTTATTGGAAGAAAATATATATATATAAAACATGTTTTTTGTGAGAGACTACCTTCGTGGCTTTATTAATAAAATAAATATGGAAATTGTTAATGGTGGGGGTACAAAACATAGACCATTGCTGGGTACTGATTTAAACAACACAGCAGTTGTTTTCCCAACACTTCAGAGACAGTGACATCACTACATCATCAAGTACAGAGTCAAATGCCACATACACACAAACATACATACATACACGCATACATACATACACATATACATACATACATACAAATATTTCAAGCACAGGTATTAATGCCCTTTTAGCCTGCCAATATACCAAAACAGTTATTCCCCTAATAAATCTCCAGGCTGTTCTTAAAAGTATCTAAACTAGTGCTTGGTTTAATGCAATTTGGTAGTATGTTCTATGCACCAGCTGCTCTGTCAGAGAACCAATTAGTACACTTCTCATTTCTAAAGAATCTTCTACATAGGTTGTCTGATGATTCTCTACTACTTTTTGATAACCCCAAACATTCCCAGATATAGTTTTCTCTAAATACTCTATATACCTAAATAAGGTCTCTGAAATAGCTGTAAGAAACATTGTACTTGTTCAGATATTTTAGTTTCATAATAACTTAAATTTTCACATCCATGCATGCTCTTGGTATATCTCCACTCTACTCTTTCCAGTTTACTAATGCTTGTTTTCTTATAAGGTTTCCATATTGTTATTCCATACTCAAATTTGGGTCTAATATAATTAACAAACAATGGAGTCATCATTTCTGATTCCCTAGACTGAATGCGTCTTTTTATACAGCCTGTTCTATAACTATCATTAACCAATTGTTTGATATGATTAGAAAAACTCAAAGCTGGATCTAGCCATATATCCAGGTCCTTAAATGAATCTACAGTTTCAATTACTGTGTGCTGTATTGAATATTCATGTTTTAATTTATGTTTCCCAAATCTCATATGCTAAGTTTTTGATTTATCAGCATATTATTTTCCTGTGCCCAAATGGTCAAATTTAGTCAAGTTTTTACAGACATGTCTTATCTCTAGCACATGTATTCAATTTACTCGATTTCAGGTCATCTCATGCATACTCCAGAACACCACAGATGAAAAAGATAGGTCTGAAAGATACAATCTAAACAAGTAAGGGTCTAGGACAGAGTCCTGTGGGACACCCTTACTGCAACCAGGAATTTCACATGTCCAATTGCTAGGTTCAGGCTTCTAGGCAGCAAGAAATTTCCTTGTGGTACATTTGGTTGGGGACACATGGCTAAAGTGACATTCAGCTACAGAGAAATATGGCTGTTGTGAATTCCCTGTGGCAAAGAGAAGTACACACTGCCATGCCCACAGCTTTAATAACCAAGTGCATGGAGGCAGAAAAAATAATGAGTGCTGTGTTCAGTGTACAGTACATGCTTATGTAACTACAACATGTAAATGTGTGCTACAGCATGGAGGAAATCTTTCCTGCTAATATAGTCACATTTATGCTCCAGTGTGCAGTTTAGGAGGTAATGTTCCCTAGACACTGTGAAGGGGGTAATGGTCCTCACATACACTCTAATTATAAAGGCACTGTCCATTGTGCACTGCATTTTTACTGCCACTGACATGCCCTCTGGCCAGCCTGCTGCTGATGCCTGCTATACTGCCCATCTTATGTTGCTTTGGGGGCCATGGCCGTTATTTTCCCCTGTGCATTTAGTTATTGAAGTTGTGGGCATGGCACCACATTCTTCTCTTTGTCTACAGGAAGTTTGAAAAGCCATATGTCTCTGCAGTTGAATGTCACATCAGCCATGTGTCCCCAACCAAGTATACCACAAGGAAATGTCTCACTGCCCAGGCACCTGAATCCAAGATGAACCATTTACATGCTGCCTGTGTCCACTAGAGATACAGGTGCCAAACTAGTTATGCTTTTTCTGTTCCCTCTCCAATTGTTCAAGCTACACTTGCTTTGGATTAGGGAGGAACTCTGCTTTACATGGATGGGAAACCTGTTCTAGAGAAGTGGTAGTCTCTGGGATACTTACCTGTTTCTGTAGGAGGTCCTATTTATATCACAGACAAGGTTTACGTCATTAGATTGCATAATTCTGGTGCTGTTTGTGTTGCAGATATGCAGGAGGTCCATCAGAGTGGGGTATGAAAATGCCTTGTATGTCAGGCATAGATCTCCCTTCAACAGCCTATAGGAGACAGAATACATTGATTGGGCCCTGAGGCAGTCTGCATAGGATATGTTACTTATGCTCTGTATTCTTTTAGTGAAGAAACTCTCTGGGTTTTGTGGTGGCTTGTCTTCTTATAAGGTTTCCATATTGTTATTCCATACTCACATTTTGGTCTAATGTAATTAATAAAAGAAATAGCACACCAAAGGTAGGCTCAATACTCAAAATTTTAATCCAAGGTAAAATAGTAGTTAAAAAGCAGATACACACAATACCAGTGCTGGTCCTTGTGCACAAACACAAAATACTTTGTTGAAATATCCACAATCCCAATGTCCTTGTGAATGAAAAAAACAAATAGCTTTCCATATGAATGAAGCAACAATAGCTTAAGCGCTTTCGTCTCTGCCCAATCAGAAACTTCCTAAGAATATCATCACATTTTTTGAATGAGATTTTAAAGTCAACTATAGCCACGCCTCAAATAAGATAACCAATGAAAGTCACTGTTTGATACAAAGCCATTACCATTCTTTAAAAAAAAAAACAGTAGTACAAATACATTATATCTAATGTAATTAACAAACAATGGTGACATCATGTAGTGGTACTACATACTTAGAAGTAGAGGCTTCATCAGATGTGGCTGTATGTGTGGATGTGGGTGTTGCTTTCAAAGAGTGCATTGGGGCTGCTGAGGGTGTTTATTATGTGCACTTCATCTAAGAGGTCATTGGGGTTTAGGAAGGTTACATTTAAGTGCCTCAGCATATGAGGGTCTATGTGTCTTCTTTGAATTGTATGTGATGGTGCAGCATGTGTACAACTGACAACCTTATTAACATTAGGAGTGCTTTTATGTGAAAGCTTTGCATCCAGTGGCATTGTGTAAATGTATTTCTCACATATCAGTTTGAGAATTAAGTGGTAATCAGTAAACATGGGGCAAGTTCTACCTTGTCTCAGGATGCCCATATCCACCAAGCTGGTAAGAGAGATAGTGGGAAAGTTCATATCCATGGCACTAGACCCTTTTTATTGATTATACAGTTGGAGTGAGAATATAAAGTAATGTCAGGAGTATCTGGTTTGCACCTCTGGTGGACAGTTGTCATGGAAACTAGTTATCCTGTATGTGACTAGATTTTGGCAGTGTGTCCTCAGCCAAAGGCACAACAGGAAAATGTCTCGCTGCCTAGGCACCTGAACCCAGTGAAATGTAATTTTTAAAAACTGGAAAGAGAGGATGTGAAGAACTGGAGGTTACTTAGATTACATTATATTTACAAAAAAAATCTGTGATGAAGATGATTTAAAGTAGGCATACTGGAATGTATATGATAAAGCTAGGGAAGAAGTACTATTGGATAAATATAATAGGCCATATCAGTACAAACATATGCATAATAATAAATTATACATGGCTACGGAATATAAGGTTTGTACCCTAGTACAGGTAGCAAAGTAATTCTTGCCCATATTAAGGGACAATGGAGTGAGAGAAGCACTCCCCAGCTACTTTATACAATCATTGTCTGAGGAACCTAGGTTAAATGACTACTTAGTCCATAGCCGTTTTGTATACCCACATGCTTCAATCTATAGGAATATGCCATGTGGGAATCGCACTGTTGGCCAGCCCCAGAGCCAGCATAATACCTGTCAATGTATGCTTAAAGATCAATTTGTTTAATGTAAATTACAAGAAAATGATTTTGTGCAAGAGTTTTATTTAAGAAAACAATGGTAGTTTATCTTACTAGATGTCCATGGTAAATTATATCGGGACAAACAGATAATATAAAATTAAACTTAAGGACTATCTTTGAAACATGAGGCAGAGTAATGGATATAGCCCTGCAGCAAAATGTCTCATGGAGTTTCAATACTTTAATACTGTAGCATTAAAACCTGGCACTATATTTTACATAGAAAGTTACGATATAATAGAAATAGATTCTAAAATAATTTTAAGAAGCAAGAGAGTTTATTTTATTTTGTAAATGGACACCATTTCCCAAAGAAACACAACAAATAACATATCCGGCAATAATTAATTAGTTGATTTTGCATGTATTTGGTTTTAACAGACAACTGAATGTCACTCAATCATGTTTACTTGTGGAAATATATTTAAATGTAATACTTGTCTGGGTGTTGCTTTCTTTTGAGGATTGTTTGGACACAAAGAACTGGGAAGATTATTTTAATTGTGTTGTGGTGAATGTTATTGTTATCATTTTTATCAGTAGTGTTTATTTTTTATGAAAAAAAGTCTAAGTATTGTTAGCTAACAGTCAAGTAGACAACTAAAGCAGCCTGCAGTGAGAATCATCTTATAGAAGTTTTGTCAGAAGCTATGGAACAAATGCAATGGAAACAACATGGAAGGCATGTGTTAAAATGTTACCTTAAACTAAGGCAACTGTTAGCTTGCAACACTTTAGTAAAGAAAGTACCTGTTGGAACTGTGATGTCCCCATTCTGGGCAAGTAATCAAGGAGCCTGAATCCTCACCACTGACACTGGAGAGGGATGTTCACTTGGAATACAAATGGATACACTCAGTATTTTCAGATACTTTTCTGCATCAAGCACAATGTCCCTTAAAAGCACACAGGGTACACACTCAGCCAGGGATCTTGGTGTCTCTATGTTTCTCCCTCCAGTTCCCCCAATAAGACTCCCCACTGGAACAGCTGCATGGCTAGGTCCTCAGCCTAGTGTCCAAGCCAAGTCCTCCAGCACCCTCGCTATTAAACCACTGCTTCATGTCCCTGGTCCAAGTAGCTGATGCACACACAGTCTTTGAGATTTAATTTTCACACACATACACCTGGGAAAGGCTGGCACAGATTTACTAGCTATGCCATCTTCTGTCCAGACTAAAAGGTAGTTTCACTGCCACCAGTCGATTATTATAAGGCTCTTTAAAAGGGTAACTAGTTATACTGAGTGAAGTTAATATTAATACAAATGACTGACCAAACAGCCAGGCTTTCAGGAGTGGTCAGAGTTATCACCAAATAAATATGTGCAAATACTCTCAAAGCTTAAATATTTCTCTAAAAGGACCAGCCACAATGAAAAGTTCAAATATATTTAATAATAAATGCACAGTGGTGCAGCAGTAGCATTGTTCCCTCACAGCAAGAGGTTCTCAAGTTCAATTGTCAGCTGGAGTGCCTTCTGTGTGGAGTCTGCATGTCCTCCCTGCATTCATGTGGGTTTCCTCCATGTGCTCTGGTTTCTTCTCACATTACAAAGACATGGATCCAGTGCTTTTCTCCCTGGCCTCCACTGAAAATTGGCTTCATTCCAAATTGGACTTTCCTGGTAAACAAATGTTAAATAAATAAATAAAATAAAATAAAATAAATAATAAAAGAACATGGAAATACTAAATATCAGTTTACAGTAAACACCAGAGTTTCAGACACAGGAAATGTTGAAAATAACACAGCTGGAAAGAGTCGCACAGATACAGAAAAACAATACTTAACTATTCTCACTATATTTTCCTGACTGATCTAGATAATTACTGTTCCTACTTACTGAATAGAGCAAGCCAAGATGAATGTGGGTGAGTGGTCCGTGTTATCAGATCCAAGACAGAATACAGAATATTGAAAGAAATTTCTTACTAATATCTAAATATTATTTCTGGCTTACAGAATAACATCACAGTTATATAGTCATCTGGCACTGTTTCCTGCACTATCCTCCATCACTAGAAGTTGTCAGGATTTAGCACCTATGTGTGCTCAGATCTGTTGCAGCTGCTGGAAGCTGTAAAATCATTTTAACACTTCTACTCCTCCTACAGAACTACAAACTATACTCTAGCACAGCCATTGCATCTCTGGCTCCATTCAAAACTGTGGTATAACATATTTATGGCTTAACCCATAATGTAATTCAATTGTCTTACTATTTTTGAAGTTTGAGATTAACCCCTTCTCTTCCAGTATCATCAATTACAATAATACATGTACATTTCTTTTCTTTCTAGCAGGGTACACTGTTGATACATTTTAACAAAGCAACTTTACAAATACATTTCTTAACACAAGCATCTGTACAAATCAGTTTGATATACAAACGACATATAATTCTTTACAAAATTCCAGCTAGCTGTGCTGTCATGTGTTATACATCCACTGCCCCACTTCTCCTGGCATAGCTGGCAGCACCTCCTATCCTCATAGGAACAATCATAATAAACAGTTTTAAGCAAGTGTGTGTGTGTGAGACTCTCTTTCTCCCCCACTGTCTCTTTTTAAATGCAATATAATGTCGACCCAAGTTTCCTGGTGACTTCTGTGCATAGTAACACTGTCTTTCTCTTCATGTAAAAAAAAAAAAAAAAAATCAAACTTAGAAAAAATGCCACATATCAGAGACAAGTTTTCATTTCTAAGTGTAGTTTAGTTAATCAGCAGCTGCTGTAGTTAAACCTTTAATTCATACCTGTTGCTCTATCATGTGACCCAAGTTAGAATTGTTCTCTCTGCACTGATAGTGAGACCATTATCATTCTGAGCATGAGGAGTTAATTTTACTGTAAAGCATTACCCAGATGTAAGAGACTTACTAACACTAGGCTGGTATTCGCCAACACAGCATGTAACACCACACTAATCACCATGTACTGTAACCATACACAGGGTGTTGGCAAATCCAAGACAATGCCAATATATGTCTCTTCAGCAACCAGCCATTTCTCACAACAAACACCTGGACTATTAGTACTTCTTACACATGCAGATGTTATCTATAAAGCCCAACCCATGCCCAAACTGCACAATTTATGTTTTCTTTGTAGTTTCTGTCTTGTAGCATCCTACAAGATGCTAGTTACACACGGTTCAAATATCTATTGCCATTCTGAAAAATTGAAATTAGCCTATGATATACAGTATAGTATACATGTTGCACCAATGTATATCAGCTCAAATTATCATAATTTATAGTAAATTATACTGACTCAGCTATCTCATTGTTTCAGAGAAAGAATGACTTAACAACAGATAACTGTTTCTCAGAAATGGAGTGACCTTCCATCTGTTTCAGCAATGAGGAAACACATTGCTCATCTGTGGAACTGGTTCAGATTTAGTGCATCAACATCACTCTGGGGCCTGCAACATGAATGACATGAGCTCTACTTTTATATTTCATAGTTAGCAGATCCTAACTAAAAATAAAGTGCCTATATATATATATATATATATATATATATATATATATATATATATATATATATATATATATATGAACCTCCAGTGGAGCGGAGCTACTGTGTTCCTTGTAGTATACACTTTGTGCAAATGTTGTGATTCTTAAAAGTATAAGCATTACTGAGTGTGAAATGGCATTCAAACCAAGTTTACCAAATATGGGCAAAGTCCCTAGCCCCAGACGTGCATCTGCCTTGGACTTGATTATATTATCTTAGTGCACAGATACAAGGTGCCTTGCATGGGTTTTTTTGGGGGGTTTGATATTCACATAAAAACAGGGTTTCTGCTTTGAGCTAGTTTCTGTAATTCAAGGAGAATTTAAATTCTTAGCATTTTCATGGAAGTCTTAAAACCCTATGTTATCCCTCCCAAAATAGTTACAATATAACTTGGCTTACTGTGCTCAGCTCAGTAATGCAAAACAGAATGTCTTAAAAAAGGACAAACTAATACAGGTAGAATGTGTCACTATGGAGATTAGATATTAATGGGTGTCTAGTTCTATGTGGAACTCTGTCAGACCCTCAGAAAAATTCAGAAGGACTAAATCCATTATTTTCTCCTGTTACTCCAGTCAGTAAAAGCCTATGCCCTTCTATCCCCATAACAACCACTGAGAATGAACAGGGTATTCTATTCGATCAATGAAATTAAGCAAGGCTCTAGAGCTGGATGGAATCCTGTCAAAAATCTACACTCTTATGTGTAGATTTGCCCTCATGGAAACAGCATATTAAATACCTACTACTGAAACCTAATAAAGCTAAGTGCTTCTATCATTTCAGTAGGCCTGTCTCCATGCTTAATACAAGAACTCCAGGACCATTTGGGGTTTTAGACTTAAACCAGTTTTAAGAGATATTGTTTATCTTAATCCATGTGATTTTATTAAGGTCTGTTCTATATTTACCAAATTAAACACAACATTTTAGACTGACACATTTTGCCTGTATTTTGGTGCAAGAAATAGATTTGGTTTCTGAGATAGCACTATGTCTTTTCAGTCCTGAGATGATTTTCATTTGAAGAAGCCTTTATCAGCATGTTTGTTGAAAGATAATATGATATGATGATGATGGTATTAAAAAAAGACTCAGTGTCTCAAAAAGGTTATCTCTAGCCCAGCCAATTAGAAAGGCAGGATGGGAAATTAAAAGTGTGACTGGGGGTGTGGAGAAATACAAACTACATAATTGTATTTCTCAGCCTGACTCTCCCTTCCTATGTCATTAATTCACACTAGAGATATCTGGTAATATATCCAAATGTGTACTCACCAAAATCTTTGGGGGGGGGGGGGTAGATACAGAAAGAGGGAAAAAGACAGAAAGTCTTTTCTCCAGTAATCTCTCCAGTGAACGTATTTCACAGCTTTATGATTTCATATAGGACAATGCTTCCGTTAAGTTCATGAAAGTACTCCTTATCCCCACCAAAATATTTCTCTTCTTAAATGCTTAATTATGAAGTATTGCCTCAGACAATCAATGAGTATTTACTAAAATGGCTTCCATACTGTCTACCTGCATAGCAATGGTTCTTAAAACAAACTTTTCAAAATTAAACTCTAACCACACGTACTGGATACATGGTTCTCTGACCTTGTTCCACAAAATGCTAACTCTATATTGTCTTCACCTTTCTAGACAACTTCTTCTTCCTCTCCACTCTTCACTCTCATGATATTTTATAAAACTATTACATTTAGCTTATGGAATACATTCTTCCATTCTGTCTGTCCTTTCCTTTTTTCTACTCTCACTCATACAAAATGATTATTGCCTACTTTATTTTACTGTTATTTCTCTCCTCTCCATCTCTACTATCTTTCACTTTCCCTAATCTTTCCACTCTTCTTTCCCTGCTTTTCTCTTTCCCAAATCCATTTACTTTAACACTTCTGGAGCTAGACTTTTCTCTCCTTACCTACTGTCTGTAAATGTATCTGGCTATTACCTGAGAACACCTCTCTACTCCATTTATGCTCTGTATTGCATTACAACTATTATTCCCATTGCACACCAATGCTGCTATCCAGCTGTATATGAATGTGACTTATTTTTAAAATCGATCTTCCATGAATCTGCTTTATAGATGTAATTGTGATAAATTATCAATGGATTGTAAACATGTAGCATTATTTCCTGCTTCTGCTGAAATTAAAGTTAATATTTTTACTCTGTATTATGTTATTCTGCTAGGAAATGTAACTTTTTGTGTATTTTGTCTTTTTCATATTGATGTATAGAGCTTTTCTCCCCTGGCTTCTACTAGAAAGAGGTTTGCGTTTTCTGACCCAGTCAGTCTACCCTGCAAGTTTATATATTAAGTAAAAATGTTCATTTTCCAATATTCTGTATGTTTTCCTTGCTCTTCCCATTAACACTCTCAGGATTCTAGAAAAATGGAACAGACTAAATCTTAAGTTTATCTGGAGCCCACAGTGACATAGATCTACATATGCTGGATATCTGCAGTATTGTAAAGAGAGTACAAAGGATTAGTCAAGATAAAATCACTTTAGCTAGCAGATCTCAGAGAATCTCTCATTCTCTGATGCTCTCCATGTGGGAGGAATAAAGACACGTTGAAGTTTAAAGTAATTTATTCAGTTAAGTGTTCTTCTAATACAAAGGTCAGTTATTTAAAGGTGGAAGGTTCCAGGAGTGATGACTAGAGGAATATCTGGGAGACAGAAAAACAAGGAGCAAGGCCCAAACCTTAGAAGTTAGTTCCTTACTTGAATATTTCTGAAAGACCTGAAATGGTTTACCATCTCAGCAGTGTGTGGAACCTCATACTTAGTGAAAATGTTTTTGTTTTTATTTTAACAAAAGAAAAAAATGACAACACACCATGAGCTACCACTATAGAACTATGTTTCTATGGTAGCTCTGTTGACCTCTAGTAACCTCACAGCCTGAGTATACTAGCTACTATCCACTTCCAATCCACCTATGAATGCAACATGTTGGTATGCCTGGATGGAAACTTTGGGTAAGCATATTGAAATGACATGCAGGTCCTCAATGATAAGAGATCTCAAGCAGAGCAAGCCTTTCACCTAGGTGACAGTTATATGTGGTCATATGCCTAGATTCTTTTTTGTTGCATTTCTTTACACTGGTTAGATAAGCAAAAATATTTCCAGCCCATACATCTCACTTTTTTGATGATGCCAGACTTCAGCAGTAGGCAGATGGATTTATATTTTTGGGAGTATCAAGTTCTCCCCACATTCTGACTTTATTAACAATATGATATAGATTTGGGGTACAGAAACTTATGTCTTAGTTTATGTAAAAGTTCATAGCTCATCATTTCCTAACAAGTATTTTCAAATGTTTGTGTCTTTCATCAGTGCACTTCAAAACCTTGCAGCACATTGCTGGAAATAAGCTAATAGTCCTGTCCTTGACTGATAGTCACCAAAATGCCAGCAGGTTATCCAAGACAAATTCAAGGCAGCAGTGGTCCACTAAATTACACACAAGTATATGCTATATTGTTATCCTTTTTAAGGTGTTACTAGACAGGGTCATATAACAGTTTTGGACAGAAAGTACCCCAAGAGATGAATCATGGTGGGAGACAAATAAAACGTTTTATTTTTAGGTTTGAAGCTATTTGCTCAGACCTACTTTGTACTTGCATTTCATAGGTACTTCTTGCCAGCTCTGTCCGTGTTTTTCCAACATGAACATGGAAACTGAATCAAGCATCTACATCTACTTAACGGCTATTGGTAAATAGTTCCAGAGCCTAGCTACTTGTATTATAAAGAAAATTCCTTTCTAATTCCATTGCTTTTCCCTAATTCCTAAAGCAAACTATTATTTCTTGCAAATAAAGTCTGACAGGGCAAACTAACACTTGTTGTTGCACAAAAAAAAAAGGTTATGAGGACATTTATACACCCAGATTTGGTCACCCCTATTAGTTTATAATGCACGGAGTGCAGTCTAAGTAGCCTTAATCTCCCACTGTAAGATATATTTCTACAGTGTAGAATTTTCTTTGTAAAATATTTTTAGAGCCACTCATGTTTGTATACATTGCCACTAGTGTGTGTGTGTGTGTGTGTGTGTATCTTTCGGCTTTTCCCGATTAGGGGTCGCCACAGTGGAACTCCGGTCCGCTAATGATTGGCAGTAGAGTTTTACGTGCTGGCTTGCCGGGCCTAATGCACAACCTTCAACGAAGGAACGCCCATTCACGCATGTCGTCACACAGTAGATGCTCTAACTGAGAATCGAACGGGCAACGTCTAAGTGTGAGGCGACATGGCTACCGCAGCACCACTACCGCAGTTTAAAGGTACAAAAACCACAAAGAAACATCCACAACAGGCCTAACCATATTAATATGCAATGACAGATGTACAGCTCTGGGGCTAGAAGACATACACCTAAGGATATTTTTAATTACCCCACAGCATTTCCTGACAACAGCATTAAAATGAGAAAGACTCATCAAAGCTACCATATACTTGTGCCCCAAGATCCTTAAACTCTGTACATCTCAACAATTGTAGAGTTTAATGCACAAGGGAATATATTACTGAAATGCCATAGATGCATAATTTTATATTTGCTGCAGCTGTACAAAGCTAATTGTTCCTTTGCCTAGGTACACAGTTGACCCATACAGCCCCTGCAAGCTCTCATGGTCCACCATAGATACCATTTTGATAGCTAGTTTGATGTGGTCTGCACATTTTGAAATACATATATACATGAACTCTTTCAAGCATGGAGACCATAAAGTCATAAAGTCATTAAAAAAACATGACCCCAGGACAGAACTCTGGCTTTCACCTTTATCAATTTGAAAGTAATCCAAGCAGAGCTGTTGTTGGCTCATCTGGTACTCAGTGTCAGTCCCCAATATAGTGTCCCCCTCAATTTTTCAATTTGTAGAGCAAAAAAATAAGGACTTCTGTTTTCACTGTAGCAAGCTGATTCCCACATTTATAACAATGGGCTTACTACAGCCAGATCTGCCCCACCCCCAACTCTTTAACAGAAGAAAAATGAAGAAGAAGAAGAAGAAGAAGAAGAAGAAGAAGAAGAAGAAGAAGAAGAAGAAGAAGGAAGGTCTTCTGTTTTTGCTGTAGCAACCTGATTGCTAAATTTGCAGCCAGACCCACAATCCCTCCACCCAGATCTTCAGTTGAACAATAAAGAAATAAAAAAGGACTTCTACTTTTTTGAAGACTGACATGACTGAGCTCGCTAAATATGTGTCCCAGGAAGGTATGTCCCCAGCCTTAAGCAGCATCCTACCATCACCCAGAATGATGTCTCAATAAAAACAGAAAATGAATGACTTTAACAATTGGCTTAGTTTCTGGTATCATTCCAAGGGGATCCAGTACCTGACAGCCTGTGAGGACATGATTGATTGACAGACCACGATGCTTTGCCAGAGATGGCCTTCATCTGTCTCCCCTGGGTTTTAGGCTTCAGGCAAAGGTTCTTGCCTCCACCATAGTGCCTTTTTAAGGCAAAGTAATGAGCATAAAATTACCAATGTGAAAAATTCTTCTAAATGAAATTTAAAGATCATGCTGCTAAATGGTAGGAATCTTAGCATGAAACTGCACTCACTGCAAGCATTCCTCACACGGGAAGTTGCTGACATTTGTGCAGTCACTGAAACCTGGTTCAAAGCTGTAGAGAGCACCCCATCCTTACAAAGTTACTCATCCTACCATACTTTCAGACCACAAACAGAGGGCTACAAAGCCAAAGGAGGTGGAGTTTCAATATTTATCAAAGACATACACACCTTCAGGCTGGTCAAACAATATGATGCACAAGAGACCCTCAAAGTGCAGTTAACTGTTGACAAAACACCTATTCAAATCACAGCTAGCTACAGACCCCTAGCCATGACTCAGGATGCCCACTCCTCCTATCTGGACTTACTTGAATCTATCAACATTCAACACTCTACTGTAATTCTGGGTGACATTAACTACCCAACCATAGAGTGGAAGACCTATTCTAAACCAAATACGAATGCTCAGAGATTCTTCAACTTTGTCAGTGCCAATGCATTGGATCAGCTGGTCGGCACCCCCACAAGAGGAGAAAATATTCTAGACCTCATACTAACCAACATGAGTAACTACTGTATCACCCCTTCAGTGTCATCCTCCTTGGTATGATCCAACCATAAAGCGATCACTTTCAAAGTCACCATCTCCCCTGACCCACCCCCACTTGTCAGGGTGAAACAAAAAAAAACTTTCCAAATCTGACTACAATCTCCTGAGAGCAGATATAAGCAGCTTCACAGCGACTGTCCCTTCAGTTGGAACTAGCACTAATGTCCAAGCTTAAACCAAAAAACTATATGAGCACCTGCATAGATGCATGGACTCAGCAATACCTGATAGGACCAAATCATCTTCTTCAAGGAAGAGTAAACCTGTCTGGTGGACAGCAGCAATAAACAAACTATAATAAAAGGAAAAAATTGCTGTCCAGGACCAAGAAGAAGCAGGTACCAAGTTGGAAGAAGCTCTCCTTAGTCAGAACAAGCAAATAAGGTCACTGGTGAAATCCTCTAAGGTTAACTTCGAGTCCAAATTGGCCACATCCACTAAGGACTATCACAAGGCAATCTTCACATACATCTCCAGTCTCAAAGGTGACACCCAAATCTGCTCTGAACTGGTGGTCAAGAACACCACATACACAAATGCTGTAGATATAACCAACCTGCTGGCAGACAGATTCAGTGAAAACTTCACCCCCCCGTCCCCCATCAGTAAACCAGAGCATCCCCAGCACCTGACTCCCTTCATCACCAGGGAGCAGATCTTTAATGCCCTCTATAAGTCAAAAAATACAGCCATCATGGGACCTGACAACATCCCTGACTGTGTCCTACATGAACTCAAGCATGAGCTCTCAGCATCATTAGGCACTCTATTCAACCAAAGCCTGAGCACTGGTTTTGTCCCAGCTGAATGGAGGACAGCCACTATCATCCCTTTACACATAGGAAGAGTGTCCACTGACCCAGCCAATTATAGGCCCATTAGCATAACCAGTCTGATCTGTAAGGACATGGAAAGCATTTTCATGGACCTTATAAACAAGGACATTGGCAACCTCCAAGTGCTTGACCCCACACAGTTTGGTTTTGTCAAAGGGACATCATGCCAGTTAAACTTGGTTGACTTCTTTAAAACAGTCACCAAAGCCATGGATGAGGGGAAGACTGTGCAAACTGCCTACATTGACCTAACCAAAGCCTTCGACACTATTCCCCACTCAGGTATAATAGATAAACTCTCCCAGCTAGGCATCAACCTGTATGTTACCAGATGGGTAGCTAACTGGCTCACTGATAGAATCTACTCAGTCAAAATAAGGGATGTCACCTCTAGTAGTAGGCCCATAAGAAGTGGCGTACCCCAAGGATCCGTCTTGGGGCCTCTACTTTTTAGGACATACTTTTCTGAGGTACAAGCCAAAACCAGTGGTCTGTGGCTGACCAAGATTGCAGATAACTGCAAGCTGGGTGCTGTCTTAAATTCCCCTAGTGATATGAACATTCTCCAAGAGGGCCTTAACCAAACTAATGACTGGTGCCAGAAGCATGGCCTCAGACTGAATGCCAAAAAATGCATCATTATCTACTTTGGGGAAAATGGCACCCCCACTAATTATCACATTAATAACAATTTATTAAGTACACAATCAGACATGAGGGACTTGGGCACCCAGGTTGATAGCAACCTGACTTTTGATCTCCATGTCTCCTCCGTTGTATGGAAGGCTTTCCATATGGCCCACCTCATAAGTAAGGGTATTTCATCCAGGAACAAGGAGGTGATAACATCCCTGTACTCCTCCCTTATCGGACCCATTATCGCGTACAATGTACCCTTTGGCATATAACTTGCCAAGCAAATGCAGCAGCGGAAGAGACCACAGAGGTTCCTGACCAGGAAAATCCAGGGTCTCAAACACCTATCTTATACAGATAGGCTAAAAGCCCTGTCCTTCTCCTCAGTCTCATACAGACTGTTCAGAGGTGACCTGTGTCTGGCATACAAGGCCATCTCAGACACAGCCTTGATGGAGTTGCTGCATATCTGTAAGTCAAACTCCACTCTCATAACCCACATGCAAGGTCTCTACCTGGTCTGTGACATTAATAAA
>NC_056736.1:443693398-443713398 GCF_019279795.1 Protopterus annectens | reverse complement strand
CCCACATGTTCAGTGGACTTTCTAAACTAGTGTGTATGTAGAGCACTATCTTGGGCTGCCAATATTAACCTTTCATCTCTTGGTTTGAATTTGCCTCTCCTTAACCATTCCTGTGTTCATTCCTGATCAACATGAGCTTTTTCCAGAAGTTTTCTATACTTGTAACTATATTTATGCTTTTTCCACATTTCTTGCCTTCTCATCTGATCGTTCACCTTATATTATTTCTTTTGTTTTTTGTCACATTCACTTGCTGCCTGAGTTTTATCTACTTCTGGTTTGATTTCCATTCCTGCTTGATGCCAATAAGCTTCTGCTAGATTAAGCAGAGAAGTCATCTTAGATTTATTCCCCTCATGTTTCAAAACTTTCACTATGTTTGGGTCTTGTGAGGTCAGCAGATATGTGTGGAGTTCCATGATTGCAGATCTATACATGCAAATCACTTTCAAGGAGGCCCATCCCTCCTTTGGAACGCGGGATATATAATCTTGGTATGCACTGATTTTTATAAATCATTTGGTGACCATGAAGCATCCTTTTTACGGGACGATCACTGTAAGCCATAACAGCTGGACTTCCATTTGCCCATTGCTGTCAATTTATATCTGACTCTTATAGTGACCCTATGAACAGTCATCATCAGAGTAGTAAACAGAAGTAGATTGCCAGACATTTCTTCTGTATATCGAGCACATACACACACACACACACCCACACACACACACACACACACACACACACACACACACACACACACACACACACACACACACACACACACACAAAACACACAGATATATAATCACACTTGTGGACAGCTTAGACTTGCCAGTCCCCTTATTACATGTTTTAGGGTTGAGGGAGAAATCAGAATATGCAGAGTACTCCCACAAGAACATAAGGAAGACATGCAGGATGGCACCTCAAAACCAACAAACTTCCTGAACGAGGCAACAGTCCAACTCAAAGCTGCATGGGTCTGTCTATTTTTCTAATCTGTTGTGTTCCCCTACAAAGACCAGTGCTGATCTTGTGCACATCCTAGTATTGATGTGCTGTCCCAGGAGTCTCCCACATAAATAGTACTGGCATGATCCTGCCTTAGTTCTTATTACTTTGAAACTATTTGGCTTTTAATCTCTACATTCCTTTTCCAAGAATTTGCCTCAGTCATTAGGCCAGGAAATGACACAGGATAAAGATGGAGTCCTTTTTAGTCATTTACTTAATATCTATCTTCCTTTAAATATAACTTAGGTTATTAGATGGGTATTCACAAATTTACTCTAAAATTGATTGGTATAACCCTTCTAAAGAAAACAGGTGTGGCATGTGGTACTGTCAATGTATAAATGGCCATAAGACTCAATGGCCTTGTTGTTGTTTGTCTTCCGGCTTTTCCCATTTAGGGGTCGCCACAGCGGAACTCCGGTTCACTAATGATTGGCAGTAGATTTTCACGAACACCGAGGTGCCAGCTTGACGTCCAACCTTCAATGAAGGCACACCCATTTACGCATGTGTTTCGAATGCCCACCCAACCATGGGGAGGACATGCAGACTCCACACAGAAGGCACTCTCTGCACTCCAGCTGAGAACCGAACAGGAGAACCACTTGCTGTGAGGCAACAACGCTACCGCTGCACCACCACGGATACTCAATGGCCTTGTAATATCTATAAATCTATGAAAAATATTTCTGGCATCTTTATATTACTGAGGCCATTACACTTTTTCATCAAACCAATGAATGAGCGAGCTGGTGGTAGAATAAATATCCCCCAAGTCTCCCATACTTTCCGTTTATTTTGTCTAGAACAACGTATAACACTGATTCCTGCTGATTTTGTTGAAAGTTTAACAAAGCTACTACATTAAGGAGTTACAGAAGCTGCTGGAGAAATTTACTTGTTCTGAGAGAAAGAACAGCAAATGCAAGTCTTGTTTCTTTAAGTCTACAAGGGAAAGAAAAGGAAAGCAACTGAAGAAAATCTCTTAAAAAGAGGCAGTATAAAATGAAGAGGAAGAAGGCATCGTCCTATTACATGGCAAAACATATTTTGTGGACTGATTTTTGAATCTTAGGAACGAGTCACTAAGTTCCTATAAAGGGACTCAGCCACCTTTGCCTTTTGTTAAACAGGAAGGCGAAGCAAATCCAAAAGCACTCAGGAACCAGAATAAGTAATATTAACGTATTTTATTAAGAACGTTTTCGCTTCTGTGCAACAGAAGCTTCTTCAGACAAATTAAAGAAGCGCCAAAACCACTTTTTAAATGCAATGAATTTTGCTGACGTGATGTCATTTCCCTAACAACCCACAAAGGGTTCTTTTATTTGTCTGAAGAAGCTTCTGTTGCACAGAAGCGAAAACGTTCTTAATAAAATACGTTAATATTACTTATTCTGGTTCCTGAGTGCTTTTGGATTTGCTTCGCCTTCCTGTTTAGTGGTCTTGTTACTTATTCGGTTTCTCCAGTCTGTTTGCCTTTTGTTAGTTATAAAGTCACACTGATGGAAGTACCGTTGTTACCATCAAATATTAGGACAAGTGTATCGGTTCCCACGGCCTGCATAGAATCCAGAATATTTTATTGTGGAGGTTTCCAAATGTTTAGCAATACATGTATGACTGAAGGATGCAGTGTTATTCTCAACTCTGCCATCATCTCTAACTTTTATGTTTTCCACAGTCCATTTCTATCCCTGCTGTTTGATTACATTGCATTTTTATACAGTACAAGAAAAGCAGAAAATCAAAAAAAATCTTTGCCTGGACTGTCACTGGACTCATACCACCAAAATACAGATATCCTGAAAGGATGAGTTGAAATAAGCCAAATTGTTCACTCCATCAGTTGTTTTTAACATTTAAAGTTTTCCCAAATTCCAGTCTTTGATTCTCAGATTCCAAACCTATACAAAGCAGACTGCTGTTCAAGCTCCAACAACAGGCTAAATGTATTATACAATCCAAAAGCTGATCCTGCTATAATTTATTTCAATGGCAACCAATGCAAGAAGAAAATTTTGCTTTTCACCTCAATTCCTTTAGAAATAGAGTCAAGGACTTTAGATAAATATGATGCAATGGTTTTCACTTCCTCTAGTCAGTTAACAACAGTATTTGATTATTTATCTCTCATGGCATGCAGTTTCTCCAAAAGTTATTTGTAAGATAAACATGGAAAAAAAATACATTTTATGTTTGGAAATGTGAGGGTACATGTGCTGAAGTGTACTTATAATACTGTAGATGGTATGTATCTACCAGATCTTCAGCCACTGTAGGAGCTTTATATACTAAAAACTGTATATTGTACACTATACACTTTACACTGCTACTATACTCTGTACATTGTACACTATATGATCTACTCTACTACACTACTTCAATACTCTGTGAATTGTACATTATATACTCTACACTACTACTATACTATGTACGTTGTACACTATACGGGCTACTATACTATACTACCACTATACTCTGTACATTGTACACTATACACTATACATTACTACACTACTACTACTATACACTATACGTTGTACACTATACACTACTACAGTACTACACTACTACTACTATACTCTGTACATTATATGCTTTACACTACTATTATACCTGTACATTGTACACTATATGATCTACTCAACTGCAATACTACTATACTCTGTACAATGTACACCATTATACACTATACATTACTACAGTACTACTATACATTGTACACTATACACTACTACAGTACTGCACTACTACTACTATACTCTGTACATTATATGCTTTACACTACTATTATACCTGTACATTGTACTCTATACGATCTACTCTCCTACACTACTACTATACTCTATACAATGTACATCATTATACACTATACATTGTACACTATAAGCTACTATAGTAATACATTACCACTAATACACTACTGCTATACTCTGCACATTGTACTCTATATGTTATATATTACTACACTACTACTATACTCAGTAGTAGTAGTTTTAAAAAGAGATTCATGGCCTAGGACCGAAGATTATGCAGAAGACCTGAATCTCAACTCCTGAATGATACTATATCAATGGATTCCTTATTAGTAAGAAAGCTGGCTAATTTGGAGAAAAAATACAAGACAAGTCTGCTTTCCAGCATCTTTTCCTTGAGTCTGCTCCACAGTACTCCAAAAGGTTTCCATCAAGCAAAAGAACATGTTATAGGAAACAACAGTTGGTGAGGATATATATTTTAATCAAAAGCAAGCTTCTTTGTCCTCATGAGTAAGTAAAGCCTTTCCAAAAATAATATCTTAAGTTTGTCCAGCTGTAATAAAAACTGGCTATCATCAGATAGCAATCTGGATAGCCTCACCATTACCCTTTTACCAAACTATCTTTCTGCCACAAAGGGTGGTTACTCAAGTAATGCAGGTAACTGTTGGAAAAAGTTATCTTCCTAAAAATGGTTGATCCCCTTCTACTTCATGCCATGTTTTTTGAAACTGTTACATCCAAATAACTAATGCTTTTGCTACTCTTATCACATGTAAAACAAAGAAAGTCTACACTGTTATTAATGTATCCAAAACACTCATTAGTAAAGAAATCTGTCCACAGAATAAAGAGACACATCACTATTGATAGCCTGGTAAAAATCAGTCCATTCCAGCCACATGTGGTATTACCAAAAACAGGTCCTTCACATCTATGGTAATAAATGTACAGTTCTCACAATATGTGCTGTTGGACAATTTCAGTAAAAAGTCTCATGAATTCCTTAACACTTGTGGTTTGCCCTTAAAAAAATAAGTTATGTCTTACCACAAACTTCCATCTTTGTTGTAGATCTTCATCTATTCTTGACTATTGGGTGTTGGTTCTGACCCTCAGAACCCATCCAGCTGTCATACAGCTTGCTCCAGGCAAAGATCTCTCAAGCCCCTCTCCCATTTATCTCAGATCAAGTTTGTAGACATATAGAAAGCCAGAAGAACCATGAGCAAATATGAAGAGTCCATGTCCAAGGGGAACCCTTACAATGCACCCAGGACAAAAGTTCATTCCTCCAGGAATTCTCAGGAGGGGAAAGGATGGTGAGATGCCAAGACTAGATGAAGATCGACAACAAAGATGGAATGTTATGGCAAGATATTACTTCTTTATCTGATGTCAATCTTCATCTATTCTTGACTCTTGGGACAGAGTCCCCAGCCACTTTAGATCCCGGGTGGTCCTATGGAAGGATATTCCTGAGAAATATAGATATCCAAGGAAGCTCTTCCCCTGGAGACCAGATCTAACTTGTAATGAGTGATAAAAGTATGTGGAGTAGCCCATGTTGCTGCTGCACATATTTCATTCATGGAAGCCTTGGAATGGAAAACAGCTGAAGTGGCCATTGACCTGGTGGAATGCCCTCTCACTGGAACAGGTAACTTGAGAGTCTTTTTATTATATATGCAAGTAATACAATCTCTTAGCTACTTTGATAGTGTAACTTTGGAAATGGACTTCCCTAAAGTTGGTCTGGAGAAGGAAGGAAAGAACTGTTCTGATTTTCTAAATTCTTTAGTTCTGTTGAGATAGAAACATAATTGTGAACATCCAGCAAATGTAGGCAAATGTCTCCTTTGTTGGAAAAACTGTGGAAGAAAACAGACAAGTCTAATGTTTGATTAATGTTGAACTCTGAGACTACCTTTATAAGAAAGTATGAATTGGTTCAGAGTGAAACGCTATCCTTGTGGAAAATTAAGTAAGGGGATTTTAAGCATAAGGCTTGCATCTCAGAAACTCATCTTGCTAATGTTATAGCTATGAGGAAAAGTGTTTTCCATGAAAGAAACTTTAGGTCACTTGTTGCTGCTGGCTCAAAAGGGGAAAGCACTAAAGACTGGAGAACAATGGTCAGATCCCATGGTGGTAGAGGGTCTTTAAATGGAGGCTTCATGCGCAGCATTCCTTTGAAGAATACTTTACATAGTCTATGAGAAATTAGAGGAAGGTCCCTAAAACCATTATGGAAATTAGAAATGGACACTAATTGGACTTTAACTGTACAGGCAGAGGCCTCTTGATCAAAAAGAATGGTTAGAAATTCTAGAACTTTTTCCACCAGAGTGGAGAAAGGATCGAGATTGTTAAAATAAGCCCATATTGAAAATCTTCTCCACTTACTAAGGTAGAGTTTTCTGGTGGGTGGTCTATAGGAAGCTAGCAGAATTTTGCACACAGGAGTAGGTATATCTTTATGCCTGGTGACTAGTGGAATTGGGAGAACCAAGCTGTCAGCTTGAGATTTTGAAGGTTGGGGTGCATCAGTCTCTAAGGGTGAGACAGCACATCTGGAACTGGGTCCAGAATCCATGGATGGAGAACTAAATGAGGCCACATGAAGGGGCACCAAATTTGTCGAGGCCAATAGGGTGCAATGAGGATCACTTTGCTTCTGAACCTGACTGCTTTCTTGAGAAAAAGTGGGATTAGAGTGAAGGGGGAAATGCATAGAGGAGACTCGGTGGGGGGGGGGCAATCAAGGAGAAGAGCATCCCTTGGTGACTCCCCCTGAGGGGGGAATCAGGGCAAAGTAGCTTCTGCACTTGTTGTTTTGGGGTGATGCAAAAAAGTTAAAGCAAGGCTGGCCCTAGTGAAGAAAAGTCCTCCTTGCTATCTCGGGATTGAGACACCACTCGTGAGGCAGTAGAATGCATCTGCCTAGTCTGTCTACTATCATGTTTGACTTCCCCAGGATGTGGGTTGCTATCAGAACACAGTTGGAGGAAATAGCCTATTGCCACACTCTCAGGGCCTCTCAACAGTGGGGGTAGGACTTGGTTCCCCCTTGTTTGTTGATGTACCAGACTACAGACATGTTTTCTGATTGGATCTCAATGGTCCCTAAGCGGAGGACAGATTGAAAGGCTTGCAACACTAGAAGCACTGCCCTCAACTTCAGGACATTGATATGCAGATTGGCCTCTATCGGGGATGAAGTGTCTTGGACTGTTCCTCCCAGATAATCCCCCCACCCACCCCATCTGGGAGGCATCTGTGGTCACCATGGCCTTGGGTTGAGGAGGAGACAAAAGGACTGCCTAATAGGATTTCTTCTTATTTTATCCACCAGGATTTGTCTTTTTTGCAGTGTCTGGTGATTAGCATGGGTTAGTTCATTGGATGGGTTAGAATTGACCATTGTGATGCTAGAACCCATTGTGGTAGGTGCATGTGGAACCTCGCTAATGGAACTAGAGTGATGGTCGCTGACATGGACCCCCCAATACCTGAAGGACCAGAAGCACTGGAACTTTGTTTTTGCAAAGAATAGGATGTGCTTGGGATTTTATCTTCTGTAATCTGTGTTAGGGAAGACAGGCTACACAAGAAATGGTGTTTAGATGAACTCCTATGAATTCTAAATCTTGAGAGGGGCTTAGCTGAGATTTTGTTTGCTTGACTGTAATTCCCAAGCTCAGGAACAAATGCAAAGCGAACTCTGTTGCTTGAAGTAGTAGATGTCTGGTGGGAGAGGTGATGAGCCAGTCGTCTAGATATGGATCACCCAGAATCCGTGCAGTCTCAAGTGAGCTGTCACTGCTGCCATACATTTGGTGAAAACCTTGGAGGTTGTAGTCAGACCAAAGGGCAGCACTCTGAACTGAAAATGACTGGCTCCTAAACTGAAAGCGGAGAAACCTTCTGGAACGTTTGTCCATTTTTATGTGGTAGTACATGTCTTGAAGGTCTATAGAGCACAGCCAATCATTTTCCTCCAAAAAGGGAAGTATAGATTGAACTTTTTATCTGGAATTTGGACTGTTGAACAAATTTGTTTAGAATGCTGAGATCCAGTCCAAAGTCTTTTTTGGCACTACAAAGAAACTTGAATAAAATCCGGATCCTATCTGGTCTGGTGAGACTTCCTGGATGACTCTTATTTGTAGCAGCTTTTGGATTTCTAAGACTGCCTGGTCCCTCTGATTGGGTGGAACATCAGGAAGACTTGTGAGAGATCTGGGATAAAGGGTGAAGGGGAAAGAATAACCTCTGGTAATAATTCTCTGCACCCATACATCTGTGCTTATCTGTCGCCAGGCTTTTGCATGCAGAGAAAATCTTTTCCCGACTGCTTCCAGAGGTAAACAATTGGGCCCCCTTTCAGGAGTATTGGTAGGGCTGGCCAGAGAAAGATTCTCTGGAACCCTGATTCTGTGGACCACCTCTGTCTCAGGGTCAGTGTCTTCCATTAAAGCTCCCCCTCTTCACCATAGGGAGCCTTTATCATATGTGTCTTGGAAAGGCCCTTGGAGCTTTTTTAACCACATCTTCCCACTCCTTCAATTCCTAGCGTAGGATCGTTGGGGGTCAGAAAAACATATGCCAGCAGCAGATACGGTCTTCCCCTCCTTATCATACCTGGCTAGAGTTTCTTTAACTCTGGGGCCGAATAAAGAAGATTCGTCAAAGGGAAATGATGAAGGAAGACTTTAATGGCTCTGCAAACTCACACAGGCACATCCAGGTGTGAAGTCTGGTACACCTGAAACAGCTGACCTGATCATCCCTTCAGCTGCATGTGAAATGAGCTTCATGGATGAGTTAGAAGTAGACTCCAGGGTAGCTAACTGAGAAGCCATTTTTTTCTTGGACCTTATCAGATACAGCTCTTGATAGGGTGTCTGATAGTTCCTTGATCAGATCCCTCTGGAGCCTAGTAAAGTGTGCCAGAAAATTCAAGGACCTTAAGGTGAAGTTTGATGATGCATAGACCTGCTTTCCAAATCTGTCCATCACTCTAGACTCAGTTAGAGGGATGAACAGAGGAACGTTCTTGGCGAGTACCTTTGTGGTGGCTTCTGCTACCAAAATGCTACCAAATGGCATCTACTGCTAGCTCTTTAGCCCAATGTTGGTGGTCCTCAGGTGTAGAAAGGACCTTATCTAGTCTCTGGGGAGTTGGTTCTATGGAGTCAGGAGATTTCCAAGCCCACTGAGTGATCAGTTTAATGAGATTGTCAGCAGAAGGGGTCACTCAGGAAGTAGATGGGTGAGAAACTAAGGCTTGCAAGTACACAGACTCCTCAAAGGTAGGGTCCAGTTTCCACTTTGTTTTAAGATCTCAAGAATGTCTCCAAAGAAGACACCGTCTGAGGGGTGACCAGGTGGAACCTTCCCCATCATCAAAATCAGTGTCCTCAGTGACGGACTCTTCAGGGGAGTCCAGGTGTTTCATTTTCTTCTGAGGAGGCTCCTCAGTGGGAATGTCTAAGGAGGTCTTGGAAGAAGGGTGGTCCTCAGTTGTGATATCTTGCAACCCTGGAGCTTCCTGTCCAGGTGTGGAGGTTGGTGGAAGCTCCTGGTAAGAATAGGTCAGGGGATGAAACTCTGATACAGCAGGAGCCACCTGAGACCCTGCAGTGGCCATTGCTCTCCCATATCCTGGAAAGCAGCCCTCCAGAACAGAGAAAGATGAACTCAGAACCAGGGTCACGCCCCACCCTGACAGGCCCATCTCCAAGGCTGGAGCCGAGGAAGGATCCCCAGCTGCTGGAGCCCCAAGAGAAAAGGACCTCTTGGCCCCAGCAGGAGATCCACAATCTCGGGAACTACGGAAACCAGAGCCAAGACCAGAACCAAAGGCAAGGGGAATATATATATATATATATATATATATATATACATATATATATATATATATATATATATATATATACATATATATATATATATATATATATATATATGTATGTATCTGTCTCTCTCTATAGATATATATATATATATATATATATATATATATATATATATATATAGATAGATAGATAGATAGATATAGATACAGATATAGATATATAGATATATATATATATATATATATATATATATATATATATATATATATATATAGATAGATAGATATATGTATAATGACAGTTTAAACTGTCTACATTTAAAACCAGAATAATTTAACATGAAATAAACACTATAAATACAATACACAATTTTATTCTAAAACTGCACTGCCAGAAGAGTCACTGGTATAAAACAAGATGTTATGCTTTAACATGCTTTGCTTATGTGTCTGGTGTCAGTCTTAGTAAAATACATTTTTTATCTAATACAAAGTAGAGTGGCAAAGCAGTGTAAGTATGCAGCCTCAACTTTCCTGAACTCCATTGTGCTACAACATATGATTGCAACAAGATCAGTCAGATTACATTGTGAAATCTGTATGTATATTCAGTGTGATCAACCATTACTAAAAATGACAAAAAAATGCAAGTGTATTGGTTACCATTATGAAGCATTCTTTATTATACCATACTTTACCAACTGCAAACACACAGTAAAAGAGAATTTTAGTGATGTTATGCAATTGTTACTGAAACTTAAGGCATACATTTCTGCAAAGAATGTGGGCAGACTGACATTCCTCAAACTCACATCATTAATTTCAACAGTGAGGAAGATGCAAAGGGACTGATTTTATTAGAAGCCACTAGACTTTCCAAGCTTGCTAATTCTGTCTCTAGAGACATTACTACTTTAGCAACACTTGTCTAAACGAAATTATACAATAATGGGTCATTGTTATTCAAAAGTATACATGCTGATTGGACAGCCTTACCAGTGTGCCCACTGTAAATTTAGCATATACCAACAGAAAAAAAGTCTGGCCACTGAAGTACCATTAAGTGGCCAGACTTTTCTATCAGCATATGCTTACAAGACAGCAAAATACAGGAAAAATCATGTACCGTTCTGCAAAAATAAATGATTAGAAACATATTTGATTTTTCTTGTATTTAGGCAGTCCCTCATAAAATCTTGTTAAAAAAAACAGCAACAGAGATTCTCTCTTCTCTCTCCTCTGTTGCTTTCCCTGCACTGCATTGATGTACTGTGCAAGCATGGGACCATACATCCCATACACATGCATAGTACATTACAAAAGGGAGAAGAATGCAGATGAACACTGCAGTGCCATTATATAAAGACATTATTTAAGAAAGGTAAACAAGTTCTTTCTTAAATGATCTCATTGTATAATAGCAATAATCCACTCCTGTACAAGCCACACCAACCATGGCTAATCCCTGTATTACCCACAGCCAGTTGGCCTTAATGACATACCAGACAAAAAAGCATAACAATGTTGCCTGTGCAAGGTTATTCAGTATTTACAGTTTGCAGGTTCTATCTGTATGGCTAGTTTCTACACTATTCGCAAATGCAGCATGTGTGTTCTTTATTAGTTTGCCTTAATGCAATAGTCCAATAAATGAGAAGAAATCCACAGCTCATCACCACCATATGGAAAATTCACATGGGTTGGATTCAAACCTAGAAACCTGGATCATTTAAAATAGTACAGTGCTACATCACAACTGATTCTACCCTTCTTGGGGCATGGAACAAGACACCAGGTAGGACAGCAGACCACAGATATAGAATAGCTGTAAAATCAGGTCTGAAGCCATCATCAAACCAGGTCTCTATTTTAAATGCAAGATCTACTATCCACTATAATTGTGGAAAAATATCATACACAACATGGGCTGACTTTATTCTCCCTATTCAGCATCCTATAAGGAGAGGAGTGAGCATAGGTTCCATGTGTCTGCCTCTGTTATAATGCACTCTCCTTTTTAATCTCTCACTGGGTGAAAGGTGTCCTCTACTATTAGGAGATTTCATCCTGATATGATACCAGGTAGCCAGGTGTGAAGCTCTCTCCCATGTTGGTGAGTACTAGGTCCAATAAGTTTGATCCTCTGGTTGTCAAGTGTACCATCTGGTCCAGGGTGTTTGCATTGATAAAGTCCAGGAGACATTGCACCAGTGAGTTAGTGGCAGCATACATTTCCCAGTCTATAGAGAGGTAGCTAAAATCTCCCATGAATAGGGTATTTGGCTGGATGGTGAGTCCCTCTAGTAGGTCTAGTTAAACGTTGTGATCTTCGTGGGACACAGAGGGTGACCTGTAGCTGGTCAGGAAATGATAATTTTCTATGGAAACCTGGATGCAGATGAACTTCAGGGCATCATCCTGTTTAACCAACCTAGTGTTGTATTTGCTGCTAATGTAGATCGAGACACCCCCCCCCCACCTTTAGCCCCTGTCTGTGCTGTTGTTGGTCTAAATGTATGGAAGGCACTGTAGCCTTCCACTACTGGAATACTTTCTGTGGCTTTAAACCAAGTGTCGGTATCAGCACAGATGTCTGCACTCTCCAGAGTGAGGAGCGTGTAGTTTCTTGAACAGGCTCATAGCATTGAGCAGTAACACCTTAAGTTTCCTTTGAGTGTTTTTTTTTTTTCTACGTTGATAGTTTTGTCATTTGTCTGAAAGCCCAGGGGGTCAGGTGCAGACTATATTTGGCAAAGAAAAGTGGACTGTTAACCATGTTCTTGCATACTGATAGATATTGGATTCCCCTGGAGTGACACCAGAAACAAAGCCAAATATTAAAATCAGTAATTTTCTGCTCATAGTGTGGTATCATCTTTGGTGAAGGCAGAATGCTGCTCAATGCAAGGCATGTACCTGTCTGTGACACATATTCAGAGAGATCCACAATGTCTCATTTCATATAGTCCAGTGAGGTTCATCTCAGGTCATTAACACCCACATGGACTATGATAGAATCATATTGGTACCTATAAATACATACAAATGTTTCAAGCACAGGCATTAATGTCCTTCTAGCTTGCCAATATACCAAAATACTTGTTTCTATAATAAATGTTCAGGCTGTTCTTAAAAATATCTAAACTAGTACTTGCTTTAATGTAATTTCATAGTCTGTTCCAAGCATCAGCTATTCTGTCAGAGAACCAATGAGTACACTTCTCATTCCTATAGAATCTTCTACTTAGGTTATCTGATGATTGTCTAGTACATTTTGATAACCCCAAACATTCCCAGAGGTAGTTGTCCCTAAATGCCCTAGATTTTCACATTCATGGATGCCCTTGGTATATTTCCGCTGTACTTTTTCCAGTTTATTCATGCTTGTTTTCCTATAGGGTTTCCATATTGTTATTCCATACTCAAGTTTGGGTCTAATGTAACTAACAAACAATGACTTCATTATGTTTGATTTCCTAGACTTTATAAATCTTTTTATACCACGTATAGTTCTATATCATAATTATGCGTTATGGTAAAGTGACTTGAGTGCGTGCATGATATTGCAGATCCTGGCTCCAGATCAGCAACTAACCATTATCTTCTCGTTGGCCAGCCTGGTGAAAGGAGTATGTGTGTGTCATACAATACAGTTCCTTATAACAAGAATAGTACATAAAGTGTTTGCTTGCCTTATGGGCTTTGTCTTGGGGAATCATTGGGTGTGGGCTTATCTGTGGTGTTAGGTGCTGCTTTTGGTGTGTGCTTTAGTGATTGATGAGGGTGGGTGTTGCAGTTAGATGGCTTAGGCATTTTTTTATGGTTTGGAGAGGTTTCTTTTAAGTGCCTCAGCATAACAAAGTCAATGTGTATGGTGGGCAGTATGCATGAAGGATGTAGTATATGTGTTCTTGACAACCTTATTTGCAAATGAGATTTTTTTGCCTACAAGGAAGTTATGTGTGTATATCTCTCACATGCTGTGTTAGTTTCTTCAAGGATTAAAAGGTTGTCCGAGTACATGGGACAATTTCTTTATTGTCTCAAGATGTCCATATCTACCAAGCTGGCCACAGAGACATTAAGAAATTGCAAATCCATGTCGTCAGGACCTGTATTAAGACTGAACTATTACAATTAAGGGTCTTGGTTTTACAAGGGTCACCTGAGTGCTGACTAGGGTAAAGGCTAGATGTTGGATAGTGCAATGATCTTGGTGCTATTTGAGATTATAACTAGCTTCCATAAGCTTAGCTCCACGTAAAGCCTTTCTGTGTTATGAGTTAAAGTCCTAAGTACTAACTTTATAGTTTTGTTTTTATTCAAGGTACTGCTAACCACTATTGAGCATCAAACAGCTCTGCAAAAATATGCCTAATTTACAGCAGACAGAAAAAAGATGAAAACTAACTCCCGTGCCCAACTCAGAGGGACCAGGTAAACACCTTCTGCTGCAAGATAGATGATCCTGGAACTTCTTAATGCAAAAGCACACAAAGGTAACTCTCAAGTGGAGATTAACACCCAAACTAAGCCCCTAAAAAGCCCTCTGGCTGATGAAACAATCTTACTTTAGGCCTCCCTGTGAGTTTCCCAACTCAAACTGACCAGGGCACTTTACTACTACAAAGCCTTCAAGGAGTACATAAAACAGAGACATTTAGTTATAATACAGAAGGTGTAATCTACACCTTACAATGTCCCTATAGCCTCACTTATATTAGTGAAAGTAAAAGGAAATTCAAGAGTAAACTACAGGAACTTATAAGAAATATTAAGAATAAACAAGAGGATAGTCCTGTATTAAAACATTTTATGGAATTTCATAGTACAAGTCCTGATGGATTGAAGCATTCCATGTTGGAGTGGGTTCCTGTGGGTTTTTGTTCTGAAAATGTATACAAAAAAAGATTATTATACAAAGAAAGCATTTTTATTTTAAAAGTTGACACTTTATCTGCCTCAGGACTTAATTTAGAGTGCAATTGGAAGCTGCTGTTTTAATTGGGTTGTTTTTTATGTTGATTGGATAATTGATTAATAATTATGTATATCTAAATGGATGTGTTGTTTTTTGTTTTATGTACTCCTTGAAGGCTTTGCCAAAGCACTGGAGAGTGCTTAAATCTGTTTTTGATGGTTCCTGGCTGTTGTTTCTTGGATTTGCTGTTCATTTTTTTGGTTGGTTGTTTTGCTTTCTATTTATGGCGAGTGATCCATCATTTAATATACTGAGAGTATTCAGAGAAGATTTAATGGATAATTCACAATGAACATTGGACAATTTTGTTATCCATAATGATGGATCTGTTGAAACTCCTTCTGCTGGTATGAATGTACACGGAAATGGGGGTAATGGTGCTTCTAATTCTCTTAGTTTCATGGATAAGTTTGAACATGAATGGAGAGCTAGACAGGGGAATCCTGCTGGTCAGTGAATGTGCACATTCCTCTTTGCCTGGTGAGTCAGGAGCTTTATTGGATAAATTGGAACATTAGCTTCACAAAGAAACTGCTACTCATTTTAACATTTTGGGTTTACAAAGGTACGTTGATTTAGACAATTCTACCAGAGGACTGAGGGAGTTTAAAACTCCATCTGCCCCATTTATTATGACAGATGATATTGGAAAAAAATTTCCAAGAGATGGCTGGCAGCTGTACATTGATGTACATTAGAATGGGTGTCAAATTTGCTTGAGCGTGATCTTATAAAGCAGTCTAAAATTAAAGCTGACATTAAATCCACTTTTCATGAATTATCCAAGCTTTTAACTCCTAGTAACTTGGGTATATAGTTGTCAGATATCAATGAAAAATTAAAAAAGTATGAAAGTGAAATGGTAGAACCCAAAAGTACCAAACTTAAATGTGCCTTGAGGGACTATGAAGAGGGACGTGCTTTTTTGTGGTGAAAAAGGGAACGCAAGAGTGAACAAGTCAATGCTGCCCCTTTAAGAAAATATTTTAATTCCTCTAGAGGCATTTCCATTGCATCTGACATGTCAGTCATGTCTGTTAACACAGAAAACAATGGTGGCCCATTTCCGGCATTGCCCACCACACAAGATCCTTCCAGGCTAGTGAAAGACTTTTAGAGAGAGTCCAGAAGTTCGGATGAAGTCTACAATGACCGTAAACAAGGACGGAATCAACCAGACCCAAACTACTCAAAGGACAATATGTGACAATATAAGAAATCTAAATGGTATTAATTCAGTTGTAGATTCTGTGGTGATTAACATTTCAGGCCTAGCTTTAACTAACACTCAGTTAAACGTATTGCATTATGGCCTGAAATTCATCTCGACTGTTATACCACGTTTATATGAACTTAAATGTGATGTGTTTAGGATGTGTCATAGATTGCACTTAATTTATCATTGTCTTATTAAAGAGAAAGAAAATTATTATAATAATGAAAGTTTTAGTGAGTCTGATGATAGTTTTGATGACAGCTTCCATAAATGTATTTCTGATATGGATGAAAATGTAGAGGGAAATTGTGATTTTAATGCTTATATTTTTTTTAATACTACTGAAATTTTATATAAAAGTGATTTTACTCCTCCATATACACATGAGGGTATTCACCATTTCTCTCAAATTTTGAATTATGCAGTGGAATGTACATATAATGATTTTATATATGACAAGGATACTATTGCATATAATTTAATTGCTCAAGAATGGCATGAAATTCAGCTTTTAGCTAGAAATGACAATGTTGTTATTAAACTTTCGGATAAAGGAGGTAAAATTGTGATAATGAATGCCCAACAATATTTTACTATGTGTATGTTACATCTTGAAGATGAAAAAACTTATAGCATAAGTAACATGAATGAATATAGAAAAGCTGTATGTGATTTTGAGGTTCTTTTACATAAAGGGCTTCGATTGGGTTATTTTTCTAAATTGGATTTGGAGAAAAAGTTTAATTGTAATAATGGCGAACTGGCAGTCTTTTATTGCCTACCCAAAATCCATAAGGATACTTCCAACCCCCCAGGTAGACCAATTGCTTCTGCTCAAAAATGTTTTTTGACTAACATAGGTCTGCTTTTACATAAATTTTTATTGCCATATGCAGTTAAATTACCCTCGTATATAAGGGGATAGCATTGATTATTTGGATAAGTTGTCTGATTTTGAATGGTCTGAGGACATGTACTCTATTTCAGTAGATGTATGTAGTTTGTATACAAACATTCAACATAAATTTGGCCTAGAGGCAGTTAAATATTTTATAGGTAATACACCAAAAGGGAATTATGTTTTGGAATTGTTGAATTTTTGCTTGATGAATAATTATTTTACATTTAATAATCAAATTGTCCATCAACTTCAAGGTATGGCTATGGGGGCATCATTTGCTTCTATGTATGCCAACCTTATGGGTTTATATGAATTGGAATACTTATATCATGGAGATTTTTTTAGAAAATGTGTAGTCAAGTACTACCGGTTTATTGCTGACCTTATATTTGTATGCAGAGGGGGGCTTGACGAAAGTTAAGTTGTTTTTTGATTGGTTACAAAATAATAGATTTGGCCTTTCTTTTAATGGCTTGCAAGTGGGTACAAAATTACATTTTTGGATATTAATCTTACTTTAAATGATGACAATACATTATTTACATCAGTTCATAGAAAGCTTGAAGATAGCAGCAAATATTTGTTTGGTACTAGCTGTCATCCCCTACATACTATTTCTACTCTTCCATACAGTGAATGCCTAAGATTAAGAATGTTATGCAATAATGATTATGAGTTTTATATCGAAGTAAATAGAATGTGTTCAATGTTTTCATCTAGAGGTTATGGTAAAGATTTGTTACAAGCTTCTGTTAATAAGGTGATTAATAGTTTTGATGTGCATTCCTTAGGAAATGTTGAGTTTTCCGATATAGGAAGATCTCATAATTGTAATATTGTTAATAGAAGAGGAGATATGAGGAAAATGCATTTTGTTTCCACTTATGGTGTTTTTAGTTCTATTTTGATTGATGTGGTTAAATATTATTGGAAATATTTGTTTAAGTTTAGTGATTTAACCAGTATTCTTTCACCATATAAGCATATAGCATATAAGAAAGGCAGAAATTTAAGTGATATTTTGGTACATAATCATACATATGTACTTATGTGATTAGAAGTTTTCCTTTTATTAATGGTCAACCTTTTTATCCATCAGAGACATTTAGTTGTAATACAGAAGGTGTAATATATGCCTTACAATGTCCCTGTAGTCTCACTTACATTGGTGAAAGTAAAAGTAAATTCAAGTGTAGACTACAGGAACATATAAGAAATATTAAGAATAAAACAGAGGATAGTCCTGTAGTAAAACATTTTATGGGATTTCATAGTTCAAATCCTGATGGATTGAAGGTTACCATGTTGGAGAGGGTTCCTGTGGGTTTTTGTTCTGAAAATGTATACAAAAAAAAGATTACTATACAAAGAAAGCATTTTTATTTAAAAATTTGACAATCTCCCTCAGGACTTAATTTAAAATGTAATTGGAAGCTGCTAACTTAATTGGGTTGTTTTTTATGTTGATTGGATAATTGATTAATAACTATGTATATTTAAATGGATGTGTTTGTTTTATGTACTCCATGAAGGCTTTTCTGAAGAGCTGGAGAGTGATTAAATAGTTTTTTGACCTAACCTGACTGTTGTTTCTTGGATTTGCTGTTCATTTTTTGGTTCATTGTTTTACTTTATTACTACCACTAAAATAACAGTCCCAGTCTTCCTAATCTAAAAACACACTTTGGTTGCCAAACGTGAAAAGGCACCAACTAGCTACAACAAGTAATTGTCACTTTAACCCCTCTGTGTTTCCCTGCTCAGACAGATCAGCCCCTACATTTCTACTCCAACTAAAATTGCAGCCCCAGACCTTTTAATGTAAAAACACATTTTAGTTAGCCAAAAGTGAAAAGGTATCAGAAACAAATCAAATAACTAGCTACAACAAATAATTCTCACTTTAAACCTCCCTGTGCATTTTCCAACTCAGACTGACCAGGCTACTTTTAGCAGTCCCCGTGTTCTTAATGCAGAAACACACTTCAGATAGCCAAAAGTGAAAATGTATCAACTAGTTACACCAAGTAATTGTCATTTTAAGCCTCCATGTGGGTTCCCAATTCAGACAGACCAGGCTACCTTTCTAATCCCACTTGTAACAATTTGAGCTGTCATTTAGATGGCAAACATAAATTATTGCATGATGTTGGTGTTGGCTAATAGAATAGGAGTTGCAACTGGAAAATATTCCAAAAATATCACCTAAGCTTGGGAGCTGCTGATTTTCTGCTTTGCTTATTTGTTTAAGTTTGCCTCAGTAGCCTGTAGTCTGTCATATTAGATGTGCTTTATGAAAGTCTCAATAAGCTGCTATCCTATTTAGAAATAAAATCTACTTACCACAACATGAGTTATTGGTGCAGAGGATTAAGGATGTGAGATGTAGTTCCTGTAGTACAGGGTTTGAGTCCCTCAGTCCTTATTTGCCTACTGTGCAATCTTGTGCAAGTCAGTTAACCAGACCTTGCTCCTTGTTCACCCCTGACAAGGGATTGTGTGTATCATTGGCATCATCATTATTATTGTTATTATTATTATGTCTCCAGAAATCTCATCTGAATTGGACTGAAGTCAGAGTAAACCCAAAAGCAATGATTAGAATATGTTTTTTTGTCACGTTTCACAAGGCAAAATATGGTTATTGTCTCTCACAGGATTCATATCTTTGTGACACTGCTGACTTGATTCTCAGTCCTAAAACATTTTCTGACACTCTATTCACTCCTTCAGTCATCTGCCCAGTTTTAGCAAAACACATAATCTTGTGGGAGTCTCCACTTCTCAGTGGAAATGCTTTTCATCAGTGGCTGTATGTTGTAACCAGGAAGTATTAGGAAGGGTCAGGGGCGGATCGGTACCATTAGTGGCAGTATTAGATTGTTCTGAATATCTACCTAGTCCCACCTTCTTTCTGGAAAGTTGTAATGCTTGCAGTGCCAAAGAAGCATGTCAATATTCTTCATTGGTTCCATGCCCCACCATCGACTAGTTTGCTGCACACAGTTTGTGAGACTGTCACCCCTACAACCATATGGATTTTTAGGCTGTTCCTCCTAGCCTCCACCTTGTAAGTGCCATAACAATGGGCTCATAAACATCCATGCTTTTAAGACATGAGAGTTACCAACTGGGTGGTCACTTCCATCTGCAGATGACATCCCCTGAACTTGAGTGGATGCATTGAAAGAACTTCAAATGTGCCATTCCATCAGTCCTCAGGTCTACCTATACATTTGTCTTGATGGTTTCATCTTGCTTCTAGT
>NC_056736.1:443668398-443688398 GCF_019279795.1 Protopterus annectens | reverse complement strand
TATCACCTTACATTTCATTTAAAAAGAGACTAGCTTCAGGAAAAGAATAAGCAAATAAATTGAGGATAAGTAAATTAAGTAAAGAAATAGTGGCAAAAATGCCCCCGTGTGGGCATTATAAAGTATAAAGAAAGTGCTCACAGTATGTTATTTTGGCCTAGAATGTGTGTAAAAATACTGAAAGAAGTTCATAATTCTGTTATTTATAATGTTTTTTGCAATGGAATTCTAAGATAAGCTATGATATCTTTATTCAGTTCCTGTCAGAAATGGCAGCATGGGTAATGTAGTTAAAGCTACAGTCATCAGAAATTGTATTTCTGATGAGCTTCAATCGGATAACAGTCTACAGTGTGCCCACATGGATAGTAAGAGCTTTTCAGGTCAAATGGAACTTCAGCATGTCACCTCCAGTCACAGCCATGGACAACCTAATGGTCAAACAGTGGGAACAGAGCAGAGTGCAAACCATTTAATAAGGTGTTGCAGAGCATTAACTATGACTGTTAGTAGATTCTTTGAATTATTGGAATAAAAAAAACATAAATTATTCATCTGAATTTCTATTCTGTGAAATGAAATAAAACAGCCTCTCCTGGGGAAGATTGGGGTATTTCCTCTAAATGGAGGATCTTAGACTATCACCTAATCATTGACTTATGGCTAACAGATTTAAAAGAGAATTCTTATATTAGTTCATATTTCATTCCTTAAAACCAAAATCATGTTCAAGAGAGATTGAAACAAAGTCAGTTGAGAAAAGATTTGAAAGAGTCCAAACCGAAGGAAGGAGACTAGGTGAGAACCCTCTTTTTTTCAGTGAGAAACAAGCAGTAACATTTGTTTTGAAAGCAGTGTGATTGACAAGTGGCATTTATTTTAACTGCAGATGAAGGAGTTTGAAGAAATAAGAGGACACATCTGTTAACAGTGAGGTCATGTCAAATTACTTGTGAGATACAAAGAACACTGTAGTGTAGCATTATCTAGGAAAATGTTCAGAGGGATAGCTAAATAATTTGCAGAGATGAGTGCAAAACCATGCCATCCACTTAAATAGCTAAAAAAGTTACCTAAAGATGAGTTTTTACTACATCAACTGATGAGACCACAGACAAATTTTCATCCTAAGATTTATTAGGTTTTGGAAGGTCACAGAAAAAAAAGAGCTGCGTACTGTGACTGCATGAACTAAAGTAGAGTAGCATGCTGTTAATAAAACATTTAGTATCATGTGACTGCATGAACTAAAGTAGAGTAGCATGCTGTTAATAAAACATTTAGTGTCATGTGACTGCATGAACTAGAGTAGCATGCTGTTAATAAAACATTTAGTATCTTGTGACTGCATGAACTAAAGTAGAGTAGCATGCTGTTAATAAAACATTTAGTATCATGTGACTGCATGAACTAAAGTAGAGTAGTATGCAGTTAATAAAACATTTAGTATCGTGACTGCATGAACTAAAGTAGAGTAGCATGTTGTTAATAAAACATTTAGTATCATGTGACTGCATGAACTAAAGTAGAGTAGCATGCTGTTAAAAAAACATTTAGCATCATGTGACTGCATGAACTAAAGTAGAGTAGCATGCTGTTAATAAAACATTCAGTATCATGTGACTGCATGAACTAAAGTAGAGTAGCATGCTGTTAATAAAACATTTAGTATCATGTGACTGCATGAACTAAAGTAGAGTAGCATGCTGTTAATAAAACATTTATCTTGTGACTGCATGAACTAAAGTAGAGTAGCATGCTGTTAATAAAACATTTAGTAACATGTGACTGCATGAACTAAAGTAGAGTAGCATGCTGTTAATAAAACATTTAGTATCTTGTGTCTGCAAGAACTAAAGTAGAGTAGCATGATGTTAATAAAACATTTAGTATCAGGTGACTGCATGAACTAAAGTAGAGTAGCATGCTGTTAATAAAACATTTAGTATCATGTGACTGCATGAACTAAAGTAGAGTAGCATGCTGTTAATAAAACATTTATCTTGTGACTGCATGAACTAAAGTAGAGTAGCATGCTGTTAATAAAACATTTAGTAGCATGTGACTGCATGAACTAAAGTAGAGTAGCATGCTGTTAATAAAACATTTAGTATCTTGTGTCTGCA
Organism: Protopterus annectens; assembly: GCF_019279795.1. Taxonomy (NCBI): domain Eukaryota; kingdom Metazoa; phylum Chordata; order Ceratodontiformes; family Protopteridae; genus Protopterus; species Protopterus annectens. The sequence goes on along the minus strand of NC_056736.1, from coordinate 443,686,272 downwards.
AGAACTAAAGTAGAGCAGCATGCTGTTAATAAAACATTTAGTATCATGTGACTGCATTAACTAAAGTAGAGTAGCATGCTGTTAATAAAACATTTAGTATCATGTGACTGCATGAACTACAGTAGAGTAGCATGCTGTTAATAAAACATTTAGTAGCATGCTCATAGGTACAGATTAAGGTACTGACCTTATGAGAATCTTAAGAAGCCTAGACTTGCATTGCCAAGGTAGCTTCTATCCCTTTATATTTTGCATTTAAATAACCCAGGGATTAGTCAAACAATGATATTAGGCATTTAAATGTTTTCCCTATTTATGAGGAACAGGGATGGTAACCAGGGGTGAATTTGCGGTTATCCATCCATTCATCCAAATTACATTTGAATTTTATAAAATAAGTACTTTACTTTTTATGAAGGGGAACATGCTTCCATACAAGCAGTATTCTATGTGGTACATGAAAGAATAATAGTAACTGTTGCTAGCATGATTATTAGCTGGAATAAAAAGCTGCAAGAATGATATGAAATATAAAGGGTTAATTTAGGAATAGTATAAAATGCTTAAAAATAGAAAGTAGTAAGTGTGCTAGCATAGCTTAATTAGATATTGGCATCCATGTAAAGGAGTATGTTATTGAGAAACAAAGTCTGTAAAAATAACTGCGCAGATGGCAGCTGGAAGGACATCAACGAAGTAAAGAGATGTAACATCAAGCAAGATAAAGTTAGAACATCAAGTTTCAGATAGTGCTGGAATACCATGTTTCAGATAATGCAAGATTGAGTTTCCATGGATCATCAAACTACAAAGAAGCAAAGACAAGGGAACAAAGGAAAACTGTTATACAAAGAAAGAACTGTTATACATCAGACTTTGAGAAAAAATATCAGACTTTTTGGTATAAATATGAGTGTGTATAAACAAGCTTTGGGAATATAACAAACAGCAGAAACAGCACACACAGCAAGCGAAACCACACAGGATTAGATAACAAAAAGTCATAATGGCATACAGCTCACTTACAAGACTCCAGGAAGAAATCCAACATCAAAAACAGGTTTATTAGACTTTACAAAACAGTAACTACCAATTACTAGAGCTCTTAAGATTTTTAAATCTGCTCAGTAGTTACTGTTTTGTAAAGTCTGAAGAAGCCTTAGGGTGAAAGCGCTACTTAAACCTGTTTTCAATCAACTTTGGATGTTGGATTTCTTCCCTGAGTCTTGTAAGTGCTGTATGCCATATTGAGAGCACACTGAACTTATATGACTTTTTACTTTGGGAATATGGCATAGAGAGCTGACAGCATCTGTGCTGCATGCTTGTAGATCCAAAAGGAAAATGTAATAGTAAAATTACTTATTAACTGAAGCAGTTATCTCGGTGCATTTATTACACTTAGTACAATACAGTAATAAGGCTAATTGGTCACAATAAATAGTTAAATATGCATGTATGTAAATGCAAGTAAAAGCAAGAAACCAACAGATGACGGCATATAATTCTTCAATGGCGAGCCACAGTTGTCGGACGAATGGTTTCTTATTGTGACAACTACAGCTTCTTTTTCATTTTATTCAGTTATGTATGTTCAGTTCCAGTGCAAATGTTTGCCTCCTTCTTATGCACAGTATCCAGTAGCAGAACAGTGCATCTCTGCAAGTTCCACAGGTCCTGTACATTCACACAACTAAATCTGCCAGCTGTGTCTGACCAACTTTTGGGAGAATCAACAAGGGACTTTCTACATTTTCTCAATGGACGATTTGGCCACCTTCCACACAGAAACTGGTAATTCTCTTTTTGTTTCTCATTCTACAGCATGGATGCCATAAACAAAAGATCTGTAAAGTGTAAGACTACCTTTCAGGTAGACAGTAATAATAGTGCAGCACATGTATTGGTATAAATATAACTGTAGCACATATAGTACTTTATTAAGTAATGTTAATGTCAATGCTTTATTTAAATGCATTATGTTTGACTGGTATCTTAAACAGCAACATCATTTGTATGACAGTAAACATTTATTGTGCAGGTTATATGAAACTGCTTTTTGTATGCAATGTCATAAAAGTAATGGCAAACAACTACATGCATTATGTCCTGTCACCACATGTAAAATGTTAATTTCAGAGTTACAATATCAGTCAAGTCAGTTATTTACAAAATCTTCTGTACATCTTGCTAAACAAAAGTGGCATAAAACCATTGCACATTACAAGACAGATAAAAACAGAGACCAGGTTCATGGTAAACTAACAAAAAGATTTAATAAACTTTTAAGACACAGTCAGAGTGAGTGCAAAAAGTTCAGACAACATATGCAAACACTTTTTCAGAAGTACAGAAGAGGTTTAAAGTCAGCAGAACAAAATACTGACAAATATAATTTGGTTAGTAAAGAGTTAAAGCAACAGCAGTTAAATACGCTGATAGAAAATAATTTACAATGTACTATTCTACATTTAAAAAATAGTTAAGTGTACACAGCAAAAACTTTCATTCAGTTAAAACAAGGCACTTAAATTGTGATTTTCAGACCATTTCAAATAAAACAGTTATAGGGCATAAAAATCAAAGAGTAGTTAAACGCAGTAAAGACATGAAGTCACAAGACTGACACGCATGTATTTTCTTTTCACCTAAAGTGCAGTAAAAGGAACACAACAGCAAATGTAAATCATGTAAATATATCTGTTTTAAGCATGTGTTAGTTAAGTCAATATCTCTTTTGTTTCTTACAATATTTTGTAATTGTATGATAGCATAAAAAATAGCATAGACTTCAGCAAAAGTAGTATTCAAAAGCAATATTATGCATAGTTAAGCAAGTTAATGTTTATTACAACAGTATTCTAATATCAAGTTGCAAGTATATTAACAAATGACTGAAGGTATGAGTAAGTGCTAAAGGAGTTATGGGTTAAGCGTCTGGAATGCAGAGAAAAAAAATATGTGAGCTCATATCTTTCCAGGCTGGAATGGGTAGTTACAAGAAATGTTGTATAAGATAAAATGTTATTGGTACTGAAATTTATAAGGTCAAAGAAACAAGACTGGTCACCAGGCCAAATGGCTTACGTTTTTCTAAAACATTATTGTTACGAATTCACGTGCAGCATTAAGCAAAAAAAAACAAAAGTCTACAAAAATCCTGTTTGGTAATTATAATAAGACGTCACAGTTGTGCATACATACCATTAATAATCTGTTTGCAAGTAAATACTACACTGAGTACAGTCAGTACATGGGCTATGGTATGCAGTTAAAATAAATTATGCAAGTCCCTTTACACAAAGGGAGTCTACAAATAGCACAAGTAGCTACTAGTAACAGTAAACGTCTTTTCAAAATGGGTAAAAGCAACTCCTAAGACCAAAGTGTCACAGTCTAGGTAAAAGCCAAATAAAAAGCATACAATTTAATTCTTACAGCATAAAGCATAAACAATAATGCAATAAAATGATGTATACTACAGGGGGAAGGGCATGCTTTCAATTTTACACTAATTGTGTAAATAGTACTGCAAATGGGATTCAAATAAAAGTGCAAAGTGTTAATACCAAAAATGCATTTTAATGTTTCAAGTAATGTAATTAGCAGGCTTCAGTTTAATGCTAGATTTGAATATTTAACTGAGTGTACATTACAGCCATGTATATACAAAGGCAAAGACAATCTGTACAAGCAAGTGTATTCTGTACAGTATATAGTAAATTATCTATGTAAATAGACAATTTTGCATTCAAGTGTTATATGTATAGTAACAAGTCAAAGCTTGACATTTGTGACGTGTTTTTTTCCAAAAAAAAAAGAAGACTGCAATGCCTTTGCAATAAAATCCTCAAGCATTGTCAATAAATTACTGTATAGAACATCACTGTATAGATTCATATTCACATTCATCCATTTCTAATAGTAATGGTTGTCATCATTGTGTTGACAATATTAAACTGTGTTAACTTGCTGTATTAAAAGAAAACTAAAAGTTTTGTTTCCCAATGTGTTTCTAGTTAATAGAAATATAACTTGAATACAAAGTCCATATTAATATAGAGAGTTTTGGATTTAAAATAAAACATAGGGAATGTATACAGTGATAGATATGTTTAAAAATGTATAAATGCATGTGCACATCTGTTTGCTAGTTAAATGTGTATACACATCTGTTGCTATAATATATGTAGAAATAATATAGTTAGTTAAATACATGTATTTCTATTTGCTAGCATACATATATTCTGGTACAGCTTGAGACAAGCTGAATGTTCAGTGTCTGGAACATGCTTCAATGACTATAGATAAAAATGCTGCTGCAAGGCAAGGCACGCAGCATTCAACACAGACATCTGCATTTCATTTGCATCATTCTGAACATCAAAACAGGGGGAATTACAATATTTCATGAATAAAACTTAGGAAAATCCTACACAAAATAAAACACAAGACAATTTCAGTTGTACAAAGCATACAGCATGTACCTTTGGGAGGATAACATTTAACATAAATATAACATCATGGTTAGCTGAACAAGGTCAGGCATACATAAACAGAGGAAAAATCAAAGACTGACATACAAGAAAGACCATGGGTTAAAATACTTACCATTTTAGGTAAGAGGCCAGTACTTCATACAGATCAAATGGTAAAAATACCATCCACTAGTACTTTGATAGGGAAATACCAAAAACAATATTGCACTTCAATATTACATTTCCAAGTTTTAAAGATATCAAATGCATATTTACAAGAGCATGGTATAAAAACAAACAAAACAAGATATCTCACAATTTGTAAATTTACAAACATAATGGAATCCTATTTCGTAAGTCATTAGAAGTATCTTTGATAGACAGATTACAATTTAGTACTAATGTATCTAAATTTGTAAATTGAACAAAATATTGTATAAATGGACAATATTGCTTTCAAATGTGTGGTTTCAAATAACCCAGTGTTAATAGTAAAAGACAAAAACAGAAGCTGACACTGCGCATAATTGGTGGGACATATTCACAAGATGAACATCATCTGGAACCAAATTGTTAAATTGGTTAATACATCCTGTGTTGATAGTTTCAGGGGTCATAATAATGACAGCTTGAAATTGTTTTATATGCTGCAGGTTACAAAGAGTTGAAATAACTCAACAAGTTATGATTGTAAATATGAGCAAAGTGGTAAATGCTGTAAATGCTAATGCTAATGAAACAAATGCTGTCTTTTCTTTAACTAAAGTTTAGCCCATTCCTCCAAAAAAAATAAAATAAAGGGGACCTGAAAGAATAATAGTAACTGTTGCTAGCATGATTATTAGCTGGAATAAAAAGCTGCAAGAATGAAATGAAATATAAAAGGTTAATTTAGGAATAGTATAAAATGCTGAAAAATAGAAAGTAGTAAGTATGCTGGCATAAAAATTAGATATTGGCATCCATGTAAAGGAATATGTTATTGAGAAACAAAGTCTGTAAAAATAACTGTGCAGATGGCAGCTGGAAGGACATCAACAAAGTAAAGAGATGTAACATCAAACAAGATAAAGTTGGAACATCAAGTTTCAGATAGTGCTGGAACACCACATTTCAGATAATGCAAGATTGAGTTTCCATGGATCATCAAACTACAAAGAACCAAGGACAAGGGAACAAAGGAAAACTGTTATACAAAGAAAAAACTGTTATACATCAGACTTTGAGAAAAAAATATCAGGCTTTTTGGTATAAATATGAGTGTGTATAAACAAGCTTTGGGAATTTGCCATAGAGAGCTGACTGCATCTGTGTTGCATGCTTGTAGATTCAAAAGGAAATGTAACAGTAAAGCATATTAACTGAAGCAGTTGTCTGTGTATTTATTGTACTTAGTACATTACAGTAATAAGACTAGTTGTTCACAATAAATAGTATGCATGCATGTAAATGCAGGTAAAAGCAAGAAACAAACAGAGGACATCATATAATTCTTCAATACATACCTCTCCCTCCTACATGTTCTAGTTATTTTGTAAAATAGATTGAGATCCCTTGAGTGGATGTTTACATACCACTGAACTGATAAAATAGGGTCTGCTGAAACTCTATATATGGAAAGCAGACATCACCTCTCTGTAGACTGTATGCTACTTAGGTTCATAGGTTGGCCTAACCACAACAATTCCCTGGATATTTCTTCCCACAATATTTACTTCTCTGGATCCCTGTCTAGCAGGGCAACTGACATGATCCCTGGGGTGAATTTCCTATCTGCCATCCAATCATCAAGGTTCCTTTTGAAGAGGGCCAAGGAGGCACTCTGCTTGACATGTATGGGCAGTCTATTCCAGAGTATGGGGAGTCTATGGGTCAGGAACCTATCCCTCCAGCATGTTTTGTTCATTGTGATGACAAGGTTTAGATGCCTGGAGCGTGTGGCTCTGAGGTATTGGGATTTCTTTAAGTGGAGCATGTCCAACAGCTCAGGGTTTGACATGGCCTTGTATGTTAAGCAGAGATCGCCTCTGAGTAGACGATATGCCACAGAGTATAGCTGGAGTTTTTTTTAGACAGTCAGCATATGGCATCTGCTTTAGATCTGTGATTCTTTTAGTGAGGTATTTCTGTGGCCTTTCCAGCTGTTGCAGATGTCTTGTGAGTTACATACCAAATGGGGCATTATACTCTATAATGGGTCTAATGAGGGATGAGTACAGTGGGACAATGACCTCCTTTTTTCTGGATGAAAAGCCCTTAGTGATGAGGTGTGCCACATAGAAGGATTTCCTGACTGTTGTGGTGATGTGGTTATCGAAAGTGAGACCACTGTCCACCTGTGTCCCTAAGTGTCTCATCACACTTTCGATGTTTAGTGTACTGCCTCCTATGTGGTAATTCATGGGTACATTTTTTTCCAAAGGGGATAACTATACATTTCTTGGTATTAAGCTTGAGCCCATGGCTCTGGCACCAGCCATCTGTTTCTGCAAGACCCTTTTGTAGAATATCCACATCATTTGGGGATTCAGTAATGGCTCCCAGTTTGCAGTCATCTGCGAACTTTGTTAGCCAGAGTCCCTTAGTGTTGGCCTGTACTTCAGAGAAGTAGATGCCAAACAAGAGTGGTCCCAGGACTGAACCCTGAGGTACTCCACTTGTCACTTGTCTGGAGCTGGATTTGAAGTCAGCTACTTTTACAGTCTGGGTTCTGTCAGTAAGCCAGTTGGCAACCCATCGAGTGACGTAGGGATTTATGCCCAGCTTAGTACATTTATCTATGATTCCAGAGTGGGGGGATAGTGTCAAAGGCTTTGGCAAGGTCCAGATAGGCTGTGTGGACCACCTTACCCTCGTCCACAGCTCTGGAGACTGATTCGAAGAAGTCAATCAGGTTCAGGAGACAAGATCGGCCCTTCACAAACCCAAACTGGGTGGGATCCAGTGTTTGAAGGTTGCCAATGTCTTTGTTTATAAGTTCCATGATAATGCGTTCCATGCCCTTGCAGATCAGGCTCATCAGACTGATGGGACGGCAGTTCCCGGGATCCAAGGTGGATCCCCCCTTGTGCAGTGGGATAACTGTAGCTGTGTGCCACTCAGTGGGCATGAAGCCTGAGGTGAGGCTATGATTAAACATGACACTTAGGTGAGGTGCCAGTTCATTTTGTAGTTCATGTAGTACACAGCCTGGCATATCATCTAGTCCCATGGATGCTGTATTCTTAGCTTTGGAGAGTGTGGTTTCTACCTGTGTGGCCGTGATTACCGGAATTTGGCAATCTTTTGGTAATGAGATGGGCCCTTTAGGGGGTGAGAGGGGGGTGAAGTTGGCACTAAATCGATCTTCCAGGATACTGGCAATATCCTTAGGATCAGTATATTTAATGCCATTCTGTTGAAGCTCAGAGCAGATCTGAGCATTGCCATTTAGATTCTTGACATAACTATAGAATGCCTTGTGGTTGTCTTTGGAATCTTTGGCAATTTTATTTTTGTAACTAGCTTTTGAGGATTTTATTTGGGATCTCAGCTTCTTACTGAGGCTCGTGAGGGAAGTTTTTTTGCATCCTGGGATTTTCCTCTTTTCTGCAATAGTTTTTTCCTACTGTTGTATAGTTTGTTTATAGCAGGGGACCACCAGATTGGCTTCCTTTTTTTGGAGAGCATCTTTTTTCTATTTGGGATGGCACAATTCATGCACGAATGGATGTGCTCGTACAGTGCCTTAGTGTAGGATTCTGCAGTCAAACTTTCAGATCCCGCCTGCATGGGTGTCATGAAGTTTGTCACTTCTGACAAAATGTATCTGTAATTTTTCTATGTGGAGCTTTCTCCCCAGGCCTCTGCTGAAAAAGGACCTTTTCAGCTTAGTCAGACACCCCCAGTTAACAAATGCAAAATAAAAATAAATAAATAAATAAAAGCAGGGTGCTCCACACTGTACTGCAGAGCCAGGAGTGTGGATAAGAGCAGCGGTATCAAAATACTAAGGTAGGAGTGGGATGCACTACACTAGGTATGGTAGTACAAGCAATCGTACACTGCAGTATAGCAAATCTCTTTACACCACTTTGACAGCTGATGCTTTTGTCTTCCAAGCAAGATAGGCAGTTACTATTGCCAGCCTGCTTCTTTCGACTGAAGCAACAGTGAACAGGTGCAGTGCATATGCAGATTTGTGTGTTTCATCCAGTACAGCAGGGTGTTCATGTCAAGTAATAAAGAGCACGTTATTGTTGTCGAAAACAAATGCTATTACTACTGCAGTAAACTCATTGTCTGAAGAAGCAGTTATTTATCTCTTCTAGGCATTTTCTAAAAAATTACTGATCTGTGCTCAGATTTAGCACTATCTCTTCTTGTGTTTCTGTAAAACAGGACATATTTATGCATGTACATGCTATGAAGAACAGATGTATTTACAAAAAGTAATTTCCCATTGAAGCTTTTGCAGTTACCTTGAGAATAAATGAGGACAGATTCTGAGAAGTACAATGCAGGAATGACATGACTTAGTATCAAATCATGACACCTTCTGGCCAGATGAATAACACTTCCAAATGTGGTTTGGTAGTGGGCATATTTTATTGGTTACACTCATGTCATCTTATTAGCAAGCATCCCTAACTACGAACAAACTCTTATTCTTTTTCTTAGGAATGAATCTTTTCCTGAGTTATTCAGGAAAATTCTTGTTACAGTATAGTTCATGAGCATAGCAGGCATACATCATATATACCATATATGCCATAATGTATGCTTTTTTTGCAATGAGATACTGGATTTTTTTTAAATCATGTTACCTCATGATTCTGTTTTGTTAACATTTCTTGCAGAATTCCTATTTGGTTAAATGCATTTTTTTTTTTGCTTAAGATTGTCATTTTGCCACCCATGAAATCTCAGTTTGCCTGGGGTTTGAGATGGGTCTATTACACTGCTACTTTCTTAAAAAAATAAGTGTTCAAACTTCCACTAGCCTGATCCCCCATCTCTAGCCCTTCCAGGTCCCAACTCTATATAAACTGTATAGACCTAAACAAAACTCTAACTGTAACCAAAACCCCCCCACCTAGTTCCCACCCCAAGTCCTCCTTCCCTTACAGTAAAACCCCATACTCCTCAATAATCCTAATCCCAATCCCAATCACTCACTAAACCTAAAATTCTACCCCCCTCCCTAAACCTAAATTCCTGGATCACTAACCATAAAACTGTCTTCCCACTCCTCAATCCTAAAACTCATGTCCTGATCCCAAAACCTGAAACTCCCTTCCCACTCTCTAACCCCAGCCCTAAATCCTCTCCTGCTCCCTAACCCTAACATCCCCCTCCTGCTTCCTCCCTGTGCCTGCTGCACTTACTTCACTCAAATTCAAATAATGTGTTTAGGTAAGCTGCAACAGCTGCTTGCTCAAACTCATATCTGAGTTCAAACCTGAGCAGCAGTCTACCTAAGGTACAAGACACTCAAGTCCTTGGCTTTGAGACAGTGTTATTTGAGTTCTTGGGACTTGAGCAGTTGTAGTAGAACCATTTGGGAAGCTTTGCTTGAGAGAAGAGGGTTCTATTCTGAAAACTGGTATACAATTCTAAAAGACAGGGCTATACTCCTGACACAGTTAATATCAGTATATTTGCAGATCTACCCTTTTTGGACTAAGGTACTAGAATTATGAAGCGTTATGCCTTATGAACAGATTTTTTTCATCAGTTTCTTCAGATACAGACAAATGATCCAGTAGGACTTTGTAACAGAGGATAGTGAATTAAATAATTTGCTCATTTACTTATGTCATTCTGTCTGAAGTCTGTGAATCCCCTTATTGTTCAGAACATTAAGATAACATTCTCACAGCTGGCAGCACCTTACTCGACAGTTAAAGCCTCCAACTGCAACACATGAATGAAAGCGAACAGCACTATTGCATTTAGTTTAACCAGCAATTTCCAGAGGTATTCTAAAATCTCCATTGCTTCACAGGAAAATAAATATATCACATGGAGCAATGAACATGTGAGAATTATGTTGGCCTCCATCAGTTCTTGCACAGTATAGTTAAGATATTGCTATATTCATTTTTTGATTCTTCACCAATTAGAAAAACTTTGTGTATAGTGTGTGTGTGTGTGTGTGTGTGTGTGTGTGTGTGTGTGTGTGTGTGTGTGTGTGTGTGTGTGTGTGCACGTGTGTGCGTGCATGTGTGTGTGTTCATACCTCTCAACTGTCCAGATTTTTGCCTTATATTTTTTTCCTGTTCCTCATAAAAGTTTTGATTTTCTGGCAAATCACTGGGATGATCAGAGGATTGAAATCACTAAATAATGACATACATTTGAGTTTCATACTTCAAATTCTTCAAAAAAAGCATGTTAACACAAACCCTCATATTCTAGCAAATTTCTAAGTTTATAAGAGCAATATTAAAATCTGTTCCTATTGTTTGGGCATTCCCCTCCATTTTGTCAGGCTTTGTCGAGATTTCTAGCACTAAGAGTTTGAGAGATATGGAGTGTGTGTGTGTGTGTGTGTGTGTGTGTGTGTGTGTGTGTGTGTGTGTGTGTGTGTGTGTGTGTGTGTGTGTGTGTGTGTGTGTGTGTGTGTTGTGCATCATATTATTCCGTCTCAGGAAGCATTCTAGTATGCAAGAGTCAAAAAATACTTGCATTAGTTTTAATGTGAATTCTGCCACTGTAGCTTATTTATACATTTTTAAAATGATGAAGTAGTTTAACATTTCCACAAGGTGGTGCTGTCTTCTGCAATTTGCACTAACTGAGACTAACTTGCTCCTCTTACGCATGGAATAGGATCAGTAAATACACCAAATAAATAGTGTACATAATAAATTACTCACAAAACATCTTTTCAGCTTAGTATTAAGTGACTCATTTGTGTTTTCTTGAAGGTGCTACTGGAATTATTCTGGCAGACTAGATAAAAAAATACATAACAGCTTTAATTCTCTGCAGTTTTACTCAAGATAAAGCAAAATCATTATATGAAATATCATACCTCACAATCCATAAGACAGACTCAGGAACAAAATTCTTGAAAATCAGAGATATTTGTCTATAAACAGTAACACTTCATTGGCATAAATCGTGGATATTCATGGACAACGAAATTAAGTTAGAGACAAGAAGGGCAGAATTAAGTTTTACTTTCATTAGTGTTTCATATGTAAACTTGCAACTGTGGAAATGTTACTAGCCGAAAGACTACCTTTTCCCTTATAACACAAAAGTAAAATAACACAGCATTATATAAACATTCTGTATTAGCAAATATTTAGTGTTTTTTTTTTCATTCAGACATGGGTGTCATAGGTAACCAAACTAATACATACACCTATGTCACAAGCAGGTAACCAGACTGGGAAGACCATATACGTGTGCTAGCTAGTCACAACATTGCAAGTCAGATAGAAACAGGTTAACTTCTACTTATCTTCTGCTCAGTGGCAGTGTGTGGCACTTAAGGGAAAAAAGTGCTAGGGACCGGGGGGGGGGGGGTACAGGGATGATACAGGAGGGGGGAATCCCTGGTCAGTGGGTGGTGCCATGGAGTTCTTTTGGTGGGGTGTATTTCTCCTAAGCCCAGTTCTGTAGAACAGCTGCAATTATTGCACAAATAGTAATATTTTCAAAAACTGACTCAGTAATGCTGTTTTGTACACTAAATGGGAGGGATTGGCATAATGTTTAAGGTGTCTAGCAAGCAGATACAAGGTACAGGGTTTGATTCTCCCCTTTGAGGAACATGATCTAGGCTTAAAATGGCCCATAAAGACAGTTAGCCTAAGTACTTCTCTATGAACCTATAAATGTGCTTATTTTAAATATTTTACTAGCTTCAAGAGAATGCCAGTTTGCTATCCCAAAATACTTTTGAGATTTCATCTTTTGGCATGTCTATACATTTGTGCTTTCCTGATTTAAGGTTTTTTGCATTGATCTTATCAAACTTCAGTATCTTTACAGGGTCCCTAAACCAAAGACAGAATTTACCACAAAACAATGCTTCATCTGTACTTTTCAGGGCTACTGTTGAGACTGAGAACCTGAATGATGGTTTGTAAATGACTAGTGTTTGATGTAGCTGAGGATGAGAAACAAGTAGCACCAGCAGTTTAGCGCATGTCACCTAGTAATGAAGTACAGCTTTCTGCAGGAGCATTAACTTGATCTGAATAAGGATCACTGAAAATGAGGGCAGGACAAGGCCCAGATCATACTTCCTGTCAGTGAAATGGCATGATGCTCTAGTCTGCTTTTTTGTGTCAGACAATATAAAGACGTATGAATACAGAAGGCCACACATGGATTGCCTGAACTTGATTACTGTAATACAGAGTCACTTACAGGTGGTCAAATGTATCATACTGTAAGCAGTGAAACCATAACTTGTTGCTGAAATCACTTAGATGGTTTAAGGGTAATGACTAATACTTGAGGACATTTGAGTGTTTCAGTAATGCTGTTTTGTGTACTAAATGTGCAGCTTTTTCAGTTTACCAAAAGCTATGTTTTGCTGCAGTCTAGCCAGCTTCGTTTGGTATAATGTCAAATTCCAAATTCTGGATAGATTTTCCAAGGCAACTGTGATTGTGGGGTGTGAGGAATAGCAAAAGGAACATCCAGTAGTACCATGAGTAGCCATTATGGTAACAGGGAGCTTTAAAAAATATGTTAGAGAAGGAAACCAAAGATTCCACATGCAACAGAGAGCAAAGTAGGAATGGGGCATGATTTGGAAGTAAACAGAAATGTCAAACCTAACTATATGACTCATATCACAAGATCATCCATAACAAAGAAACTTTTCTGCGCTGATGACAACTGATAGTGAACTTAGAAGGACTCATGTTGATTGATTGATTGACAGCAAACAGCACAAATGTCAGCCATTTGATAAATCTGGCCAAAAGCACTGGGATGTAGAAGACAAGAAACTGTATCTGCATAATGTGAAAAATAATGCCATATGCAGAAATAAACAGAGGCAACAACTACTTTAAATCATATCTACACTTTTCGAACAATAGCATAAATAAAGAGCTAACTTATGCAACCATGATGCAAGACATGTTTGAAAATAATTTCCAACTCATAAACAAACATTAATTCAACTAATTGAAGCTGTCTTGACTGGGCTCAAGGTTTCTAGTTTGTTGAGTGTCAAGCACTGGAGAATAGTTGGATATAGTAGCTCAGACGATCACTGCAGGGAATGACATGGCTCCCAAGAAAATCATAACAACCTGCTGCACAGTTTACCTGTTACCCATCTATTGGACCCCTACTAGGTCAGGTCAGCCTCCTTTAGTCCACAGCCTGCTTCACTTTTGCTATGTATAGTCCACAGGGCTCACTGTAAACTCAGGACCCCTATAGTTAACAGACACCTCTCTTGTCACCTATTGCCCCCTACTCTTTCCTCTTCATCGAGCAGAGTGCATTACACTAAACACCAGTAGTCAACACTTTGCATTCACAACATGGTTTGGAGGCTGAATAGGCATGAATTTCTACTGCACAGTGCAACTCCCCCCTTTCTCTACTCTGTTTTAACTCAACATATAAATGCTGTCTGTACAGGCTAAGTCATCAAGGTGTCTTGGCAGACCTCAAGTTCTTTGGGGTTTGCAGATAGCTGAAGTATGATGAGTAACTTATTTTGTAGTCTGTCTCAGCTGTCCATGTGAATTGATTTACTGATGGTCAAGAATATATGAGCAGTGTCTACTCAATATCTTGAATTGTATACATTAATGACAATTAACTAAGATACAATTTTATTCTGAATTTGAAAAATGTTGCAGTGACATTAAAACTATAGGTATATTTTGTAAAAGGCTAGCAGAAGTCTTATGACTGCATATATAATATGTAAACATGGTCAACTGATACAGCAGTCACACAACAATCAGTGAGCTGTATTTGTCCTGAAAGATAATAATATCAAGGTGCATAAAGCTAGTTATATACCTTTTGTATTGTAACAAAGATTTTGGACTGCAAAATGGCTAGGCAAAATAAAGAATCTGTGGCATGCATTTTGGTGGTAGGCATTACAAAAAATATGCAACAATTTACTGCAGGTATGTGAATGTATAATATCTTTGTAGTAACTTCCTACAGTGCATATACTTTGCCTCTAAAAGAGATTGGTTGGGATTTGTAGAAACTTATCACAGCGCACTGCATAAATTAGTGTGGGGGGTGATCATGTGCATAATTTGAGTGATTCAAGACACAGATATTTGTTACACAATGGATAAAATAGCATGGTATGCAGCACATGATAATGAGTGCATAATGGCATGTAAATGAGGAAGCCTGTATAAATAAAACACATGCATTATTCAAATGAAGGAACTCAGACTGATTCAGAAACATATAAAACAGTGATGTTGTGCAAAACTGCATACCCATTTTGAATATCAGGATTCATGGCGTTCATTATGAGAGCCATGGTTGGCAGCAGCACAGGCGGTATGCACTGGTTAGAATTTCCAAACCTCCTACGCTGCCACCAACTGATCATAGCCCATCAAATTCTTTTTCATCCAGGGAAGAGCCCTGCCCTAGCTGACATACTAAACTTTCACAACCCCAAAAGGGAACTACGTTCATGTAACAAAAACCTGATCAACCCATGCATTAACAGCACTGGGGAGGCCCTATTCTCTTATGATGTTGCTAAAGTATGGAACACCCTCCCACCTGAACTCAGGCTACAAAGTCACACAAGCACCTTCAAGGGCCTTCTTCATTCACACCTCTATGCTAACCCTCTTTGTAACTGCAAAGACCCTAGGGAATTATGATAAATATTAAGAAACATCTTTTGTGTTATCAATGGAACTGCTCTACAACATGTCAAGCTGAAGAAATATGGTGTGTCAACTGTTTATAGTGATGTGATCCATACAGGATAGTTAATACTACTTTCATAGGTTCATAGGTAGGTACTAGGCTAATGGCCCGAGGGCCAAAGCAAGCCTAGCCAACAGTGTATTGGCTTTTGCCACCCATGTATTGTTAAATTCCTGTCCCTCTATCGCAGTGCCCCAGACATAAGCCCAGGGGTGAACTTCCTATCACCTATCCACTTATCAAGGTTTCTCTTGAATAGTGTTAATGATGAGCTCTGCTTGACGTGGATGGGAATTTTGTTCCAGAGCATGGGAAGTCTCTGGGACATGAATCTATCCCTCCAGCATGTCCTATTTATTGTTGTGGTGTGGTTTAGGTCCCTAGACCATGTAGCTCAGGGAGACTGGGATTTCTTCAAGTGGAGCATGTCCAACAATTCCGGGTTTGACATAGCTTTGTATGTCAGAGAGAGGTCTCCTTGGAGTAAGCAGTATGCGACCGAGTAGAGTTTGAGTTTCTTGAGGCGGTCGGCATAGGGCAATTGTCTGAGGCCAGCAATCCTCTTGGTGAGGAACTTTTGGGGCCTCTCAAGTTGTTGTAGGTGTCTTGTGAGGTACATTCCAAATGAGGCATTGTATTCAATGAGTGGTCTGATAAGTGATGAGTAGAGGGGGAATGATGGCTTCCTTCTTTCTAGATGCGAACCCTTTTGTGATTAAGTGGGCCACGTAGAAAGATTTTCTGACCACTGTGGCAATGTGGTTATTGAAGGACAGGTTACTATCCACTTGGGTCCCAAAGTCTCTTATCACACTTTCTGTGTTAAGTGAACTTCCCCCTATTTGGTAATTCATGGGTACCTTGTTTTTGCCAAAGGGGATAATAATGTATTTTTTGGCATTTAGTTTGAGGCCATGATTTTGGCACCATGTGTCCGTCTCAGTGAGGCCCTTTTGCAGGATGTCTACGTCAGCAGGGGAATCGATAATGGTACCCAGTTTGCAGTCATCTGCAAACTTGGTTAGCCGTAGACCCTTGGTGTTTGCTTGCACTTCAGAGAAGTATATACCGAACAGGAGGGGTCACAAGACTGAACCCTGGGGTACTCCACTTGTCAATGGTTAGGAGTCGGATCTGGAGTCAGTAACTCTTACCATGTGGGTTCTGTCCATGAGCCAGTTGGCCACCCATCTTGTGATGTAAGGGTTTATGTTAAGGTTGGTGAGTTTATCAATAATTCCTGAATGAGGAATATTGTCAAAGGCTTTAGTGCAGTCCAGGTAGACTGTGTGGACCACCTTGCCCTCGTCTATGGCCTTAGTAACCATTTCAAAGAAGTCTATCAGGTTTAGGAGACATAACCTACCTTTCATAAATCTGAATTGGGTAGCATCCAGAGTTTGAAGGTTACCTATATCTTTGTTTATGAGTTCCATGATGATACATTCCATGGCCTTGCAGATCAGGCTTGTCAGGCTAATAGGTCTATAGTTCCCAGGATCTGTGGTGGTTCCTCCTTTGTGGAGTGGGATAACTGTTGCTGTGCACCATTCTGTGACCACATAGCCTGTGGTGAGGCTGTGGTTGAACATGGATTTTAGGTGGGGTCTAGTTTCTTTTGGAGTTCATGTAAGACGCAGCCTGGGATATTCGGTCCCATGGATGCTGTCTTTTTGGCTTTAGAGAGTGCCGTTTTTACCTGTGTGTTTGTGATTGCTGAGGCTCTACAAACATCTGGTATAGTTATAGACCATTTGGGGGAGTGAGGGGGGAGTAAAGTTTGCACTGACTATCTGCCAATATGTTAGCAATATCAGCTGGCTCTGTATATTTTGTGCCAATCTGTTGTAGCTCGGTGCAGATCTGGGTGTTGCCATGGAGATTCTTGACATAGCTAAAGAATGCCTTGTGGTTGTCTTTGGAATCCGTGGCAATTTTTCTTTCAAAGTTAGCTTTGGAGGATTTTATGAGAGACCTTAGTTTCTTACTGAGGCTCAGTGACTTCCTCCATACTTGGGTTTTTACTCTCTTGTGCAACAGTTTCTTCCTTCTGTTGTAAAGTTTGTTAATGGCAGGAGACCACCAGATTGGAGGATAGCATCTTGGTTTTATTGGGGATAGCACGATCCATGCACTCATGTAGGTGCTTGTAGAGTGCATTTGTGTAGGATTCAGCAGTCATGACTGTATTGACCTTGTTATCCCTCTGCAGGGGAATCGTGAAGTTAATCACCTCATTCCTGAGAAGCATGAAGTTCGCTTTGGAAACATTTTTTACGATGGTTTCCTTGTGTGGGGGTGGATATCTAGGGTGATTAGTTTATGGTCTGATATGACAAGTGAGGAGTTGATCTCGGACATTGATCACCAGTCACCCATGTTGGTAATGACCAGATCCAAAATACTGTTGCCCTTGGTGGGAACGTTGACAAGTTGATCCAGGGCATTAGAGTTTATGAACTCCAGGAGTCGTTGCACAAGGGGGTTACTACAAAAGTAGTTTTCCCAGTTT
>NC_056736.1:443565898-443663398 GCF_019279795.1 Protopterus annectens | reverse complement strand
CACGGCAAGAGCACTTGTTAGATCCAAGTCAATTAAACCTGGGTTTAATTAGAGACTTGGTCTTTTGATATGGTGGCAGGGAAGGATGGGTGCGCTCATCCGGGAATGTACACTTTCATCAAGGATGCTCCCCGGGGAGGAGCTGTGCCCCATAGAGGTGAGTAGCCCTCAGAAGTTGTCAATGCAGAAGTGGATGGAAAGGAAATAAGGGTAGATCATAAAAATACCCCTTCTCAGCAACAGAATCAATTGCTGGCACCACCCCCTTGGTGCCCTGAAAATCCACATCAACCACAGCAAATTCAGAGTAGTCCGGGGGAGGAAGGAGGAGTAGGTAGACCCCAATGATGGATGGGGCCACTGAGATAAATAGAAAGAATGAAGCAGAAGAGGAGAGGAGAAAATATATATTCCTGGTGTTATGTTATCTGAAACCAAAAAGGAACTGTTGAATGATGGTCTTACCTTTTGCACCCACAGTACTTCCATCTTTATACAGACTCAAAATTGACTCATAAGAGCAGAAAAAAAATCAACAATGCGTGGCACTGATTTGCAGCTCTGCTGTACCACCGACTAAGAAATCAGTTTCTTAGTCAGATCCGACTTAGGCAACACTGTGTTGTACAATTGGTGACACATTTCTGCACTGCTCTGAACATGGAGCTGTGGGACAGAGTGGCAGCAAAAGGTAGTGGAAGCTGGTGGGGTGTGAGACAAAATAATGGAGATAAGCTTTTAAATTCAGGCAGTGTAGCACAGAAGGCCATCAGCTGGCAGGTACTTGCTCCACAGTATAAATTCAGCAGAGAGGTACACGGTATTACAACATAATATCCTCAGTAAAATTATATATGATCTTGATATAGGTTTCTGCATTTGAATAGTTAGCATGTGATCTACTGGTCTTCTGGAAGTTGGAATGATATAACCCTGTGTCTGTACAGGTTATTAACTATAAAATCATCTAATGATACACAAAGTATGTATTTAGGAATGCATTGTTTAACAGAGAATGATACCTTGTTTCAGAATCAAGGCACATGTTGTATCACTTACTAGTCTCTCCTTTCCTGATGTTTAAATTCAGAAACAATTTACCCAACCAGCTACTAGCCCAATGGGCTGTTACATTCCAAGCACAATGTTTCAGATGCAAGTCACCTTTTGACAGAATATATTACAGTGAACACGCTGAGCACTCCCTTAACTTTTCTAAGAAACATTTCAGCTTTTTCTAATTGTACAAAGTGTTCATTAGGTAAGTGCAAAAAGCTGTGCTACAACTGATTAAATCAGTCTCATATGCAATGGCACAGTTACTTCCTTGGATCACTCTGATCATATAGATATATTCACTTTAGTATTAGGTGCGTCCAGTATGAATAAACAATTTGTAACACGGAGAAGAGCTAACTAGAAATTGTCAGGAATTCAATCCAATGAAATAAGTAAATAAATAAATGCAAGAATTGTTTGTATCAGGCAAGCCATCCTATACACTCTTGCTGGAGGGGGAACCCCCCATCCCTACCCTTCACCCCTGGAAGTTACATTATACCAATTCTAAGTTGCACCAACACAGAAAAATCTTGGGAAAACACAGGACTCACTGATAGTGCAGATTTAGAAACTGCAACAGCACTTATTCCTATCTAAAAACAGTGATTGGAGTTCAACATTCGCAAGCTGAACATGACTAGATAGAATTTGCACAGTTTCCACTCAACAAGGTTTAGGAAAAGTCATACTAGTTGACATATCCCAAATATGTATGTATGTTTGTAAAAATGATTGCTCTGACATACAACTGTCCTCAGCTAAGGGAAATGAAAGAGTTTTTGCTCTGTTTTTCTTAATTGCACATTAAATTGTCCTGGGTCTAACCCCTAGTTAGTTGTCCCCAGACTGGGTGTAACCTTTTACTTATATATATGAAAAACCAAACATGAAATGTTCACGAAAAATTAAAAAAACTATATTACAGATATATTGATGATTTGATTTTTGTATGTACTGGCAGTATTATTGAATTTGAAGGTTTTATTGCCAGTTTACATAAGAATAGATTCGGTCTTGAATTCACTTATGTTCTGAATAAAAGTACTATTCAGTTCTTAGATATTTCTTTATATGTGGATTCTAATAATATAGTGCAATATAGACCATACAGGAAAGTTACTGCAACCAATAATTTTTTACATGCCACTCAAAACATCTGATTGAAGCACTACCGTGAGTTTAAGGAGCATACTTCTGAGATTAATCTGTTAAATTTTGAATTTAGGATGGTTGGAAACAGGCTCTTGGAAAGAGGCTATTCTGAGGTTTCCATAAAGAATAGTAGTGATAGATTGCTTAATCCTGATTCTGTCATAAGGAAGACGGATAAAACCTATGACTTTAGGGAGAATAAATTCATTTTGAATGAAGAGAACAGAATCTTTTTAGTTAATAAGTATTCTTCTTTTTCTCCTATTCTAAAGGACATAGTAGATTTTCTTTGGCCTATTGTTTGTCAAAATGAAATTGGCCATTTGTTTGTATGTTTTTCATATGGTAGATATGCAAATTTAAAAGAAAAGTTAAAATTTAAATCAAAAATTAGGACAAATGTGTTAAGTGGGTTTCCATCTACTAAAGGTATGTTCAAATGTGGAAAATGTAGAATTTGTTCAAAGGTTATGAATTTAACAGGGAGTTGCATTAATGGCATAAAATATCATTATATAGGACAAACCTAAGAATTATGGAACACATGGGTGACATTAGAAATGGTAGGATGGAAAGTTCAGTTTCTGAACATTTTAATAAATCACACAATTTATAATACTGGGAATTTTCTAGTTGTTGAAATTGGAAAGTATGTTTATTCTAAACTTTGGTACTTTGAAACCTAAAGGTTTAAATTTAGAAAATAATTTGACTATTTGAGATATGGTGTAGTGTTATAAATATAAATTTTGCTATTATGTACTATACACTTTATCTTGTTAAAATATCCCCTATTGTCTGTGTTTTAGCAATTCACTGTATGGCCCTTTTACTTTTACTTTTGTGAATGATGCATTGTATGATTATCCAATTAATTAATTAAGAAAATTTGTATAAAATGATGCATCTGTTGGGAAATGGTTATTCCTTTGAAGGCTGTGGAAGCCGAGGTACCAGAATAAACCTGTGTGCATCTAGTTCCTGCTCTCATCTTTGGTGGTTTTCGTAACCTTTTACTTAACAGATCAGAGATAATAAATAAGGTAGAGAGGCCTAGCTAGTTTTTAGTTATTTTCATTTTTATGCAACATTTATTAATGACGATAGTGGGCTGGTTACAAAAACATTTTAGCTACAAACGGTGCCAACAGACCTTGATAACAATTCAAAATGAATTATATTAGCACCAGCATGATACCAAAAACAGAAGAAAAAGCAAGCACTATAAGTAATATGCAAAATAAGATCTTGTTTATATATATATATATATATATATATATATATATATATATATATATATATATATATATATATATATATATAAATATGAGAGAGAGAGAGAGAGAGAGAGAGAGATGGCGCAGTGGTGCAGCAGTAGCGTTGTCACCTCACAGCAAGAGGTTTTCCGGTTCGATTCTCAGCTGGGATGCTTTCTGTGTGGAGTCTGCATGTCTTCCCTGCATTCGTGTGGGTTTCCTCCACATCACAAAGACACGCTTCTGGAGCATTTCTCCCCGGGCCTCCGCTGAAAATTGGCTTTGTTCCAAGTCGGACTTTCCCGGTTAACTAATATTAAATAAATAAATAAATAAATAAATATATATATATATATATATATATATATATATATATATATATATATATATATATATATATATATATATATATATACATACACACTAACAGCATTGTTGAAAGAGTGAATATAATGCATAATGCAGTATGTCAAGTGTAAAAATCCTTAGAGCATTAATCAAGTCTTTAGAGTTAGATGATAAAATGCAATTATAAGAAGTTAATTGTATGTCTGTTAGAGGATATATTGTACAAGTGGATCAGTAAATAATTAAACTGGGGAAAATAGCAGAACAAAGTAGTTAAAGCAGGGTTATAGCTAAGAGCTGACAATGTTAAAATATTTGCAGTTAGTGGAAGAAAAGCAGCGGAAGCAAAGTTGAAGGCTGGGGGAGATTGAGAATATCTGGAAAAATGTTTGAGATGGGGTTAAAAGAGTAAATTGTAATCTGGAATTGTTAGCAAATGACATGACATTTCCCCAGAGGGCAGCGAGATGTAGAGAGGTATTACCAGTGAGTCTTTAGAAACTTCAAATTGAATGGGACATAACTTAAAAATATCTATTCCTACTGTAAGATCAGGTTTCATTTAAAGGCAAAAATACAGTATTCTCTTTGCATAAGTCTAGAAATGCAGCCATATTAAAGCAGACATATAAGAATGGAATGTTTCAGAAACCATCGGAAAAGAATACTAATAAGAATAAAATGTGCTAACAGAATGTTTAATACATTGAGTACAAGCAGAGCTTGTTTAGATGCTACGAGGCTTGGGACCAAGGTTAAAGAGGCATGTCGAAATTTACAGGGTTTGGGTAATATTAGGAGATACTTGAGACACGGTGAGTCAATTAGTTATTTTGGACTGATATTCAGAAAGCCATTGCAGTACAGTCTTAAGAAGTTTGGTACAGATACTCGAGAGTGAGTGTAGATGTCAGGTCAAATATCCAGCATTCCAGAATATTAATTATATTATTCAGGAGGAAAGGAATAATTCTGAGTATAATGAGTGCAGAAGCTACAGACATTATAATGCAGTCTATTTCAGGTTTATAAAAACTGTTATTGGAGATAGTAACATTTGATTCAGAAACAGTTGACAGCTATCTTCACTGTATAATAAAACATTCTTAACCAAACTACAGTGTATGCAGGCTTTTATTCTGAAAGGTTCAAGATGATTTGGCACACAAAGGTGAAACTGGAATCTGTTCAGCACACTTCTGGGTAATTGAAAGATAAAGATAAAGACATTCATTCCAGTCTCATTCCAGTTTATTCAGTTATTTCCAGTTTATTTCACTATCATACTGTCCTATCAATTGTTACACATACCATTGCAAAAACTGTAAGATAAAATTGAAAAAATAGAGCAGCATCAAAGGAGCAGGACATGATGGGCACGATATGTGAGGGGGAGAGGCTGTTGATGTGTTTAGCATGCGGGATAGTAGTTTTGCTTAGAGATCTTTGTGGTGGCAGGTAACAACAGGTGATATGAGATCTGTAGGAAAATGGGGTAACTTAAGTGGAGGATATGTGAGCCTGAGGGGGTTGCACTGTGGCTTTTACAAAGAATAGAGTGGGACTGGCAAAGATGCATCAGAAGGTCATGGACAAGATGAAATAGGAATGATATGGGAGAAGCAGAAGGCAAGAGAACATGAGAAGAGGTTACTACAGCAGAAGAGGCACACGGCATGGCAGAGAATAAGATTAAGACTGAAAGCATCTGTGAAAAGAAGAGCTAGGAGAAGGAAACAAATGTAGAGGGACAGGTGCAAACAGAAGAGTAACCCAGTCAAATAGTAAGGATTGAAGTTTAAAGATAGCGAGAACAATGGAGAGGGCTTTTAGGAAGAGTGTAGTTAAAATGAAAAAGAGATTGGAATTTGCAGAAAGAAGGCAATCTGCACAGACAACAATGAGGGTTGTGCTGGTAAAAGTGGATGTGTAAAGGTTACAAGACTAGTGTTAGCAGCATTGCTCAGGAAGTGAAGGGAGCTTGTGCCTGTGCGGGCACAGAGAAGAGGGTTTTGGTAACAGGAAATGTGATCACTCAGAGGATTAGGCATTCTGGCAAGAAAGATAGAGAAGACCAGATTACAATGAGACCAGTCTTAGGGTTAAGACTTAGCAAGGCATGAGAGAAGAGACCAAGGGGATGAACAAAAGGAAGGGGTGGTCACATGTGCAGTCCTTGTAGGAACCAATCAGAGCCATTTATGTAGTAACAAGCAAGGCTAGGGGTGGCAGAGATGTCAGGATGGGCATTTATGGTAACATTCTCCAAAGTGTTATCTGTGACAGTAGCCATTATACTGAGAAAGGAAGCCATTAGGGAGTATAACGACTGGCTGCAGCAGTAGCTAGAGAACAGGGCTTCAGGTACTATGAAAATGAGGGAAATTCTGGCAGAGGGAATAGTTTAAACAGACCTGCTTGCTTGTTTAGGAAGGAAGTAGAAGGTTATTGGTTATTAATGAGCTATATCTTGTAGTCATAAGTTTGATTCCCTTCCTCCCTCTCCATGTGACTGTGATCAATTTACTGAACCAGACAGTGCTCCTAGGATGCCCCTAAAAGAAAAACTTGTACCTTGTGGGTCTACATGGTTACGCAGATAGTAGTAAGATAATGCGTGAGCGGACACACACACACACACACACACACAGACTACTGATTTTCATCATATGACCCAAACACTGACATTCACAATGTTGACCAGCAACCATTGACAATCTACTACTCTTGTACCAAGCAACAGTCTCAGCACATGCAAAATTAAAACAAAAATATATAAATAAATAAAAAATATCTGCCCCCACACCCCTGCTAATTATATATGCTAACCGAAAACTGCACAATAAGGGGAAAGGACATAGTCCCCTACCCCAAATACTGTGCAGTTTCGCACACCTGTTACCATCTGTTTAGTCAAGCAAATTTTGTCACCTAAACAAATATCAACCAACAATAAAGTTGACAAAATATTAAGTTCCCAAAATTTCTTCAGTTCCTATTGAACTTCCTTCCTGTACACTTTTCAATCTATAAGAAAAGCAGTCATACCATCCATGCTAGTACATTGCCTGACGTCTTGCATTTTTGAGCTTCTTCCTCTATTTTTCAGTTATCTCAACATCCTGACAATGCCATCACCACTCCCTCAGTTGTCTGAAGGCCTGCTTTGTTTCTGTTTATCCCTCACTGCTCTGACCATCCTCTTGCTCTCTCTCTCTCACTTTATTACTTAATAGTCATATAATACTGACACTTTCACTCCTCATTGTATTTTTATATCCTCCTGTTGTGTTTCTTTGTTCTTGCACTTGTCTTTTTTTTCTTATATGTGTTGCCATTTTGAATGCTTTTATTCTTTCTCTTTTATACTGAGCTATTCATATTGAACTACTTTATTTTGAACTTAGTTTTAGGGCAGAGCCCAGAAAATTGTGTTTACCAACTGTCTGTGTCAGTCTTTTGATATTATCAGTCACACAGGTTACCTCAAGGTGCACCATTTCTGAATTCATAGACAGCCCTAATGTGATGCATTTGCACAGACATGCAGCACCGCAGTGGACTGTATCCATGTTTGTGCTATATGCTAATGAGGCAATCTGGAGGCAGACATATGCTAATTAGTTATGTGCTCCTCCCCCACAACTGCTTCTTGAAAGCACCAAATAACTTGGCTGTGCAAATTAGCAATGTTTCTCCTTTCCTATCATGATAGTGAACACAGCCAAAAAGCTATGTTCACCATCACAATAGGGATAAGTGCTGAGAAGTTTAGTGGTAAGCTGGGGCATAGGTCTCAACCTCTTAAGAGGCCAATGTGGAACACAGACCTTAACAATGTGTGACAAATGGTCAAAATGTTGAACACCCTATTTTCACACATCGTGAAATGTGCCACTGCTATGGATCATGGTAGATACTTGCATTTCACATTCACCTCATTAGATGTGTTCTACCCCTGTACTACCGCCAGGTCTGGGCCTGGCAAAGGTGCCTATAAAAGGTACTTAAAACCAGGGCCCTCTACTTTGACAAGAATGTGCCATTTAAAACATAATGTGTTGGAACAGTTAAGACCAAAAGAATGCAAGATCTTACATCTTTAACCATGAAAAATAAAAACACACTAAGCAGAAGCACACATACATATCCCAACATTTGTAAACCCTCACATTCATGCCAGTATCACTGCAGTGTTGTGTACTTTGGAACATATTTTTTGCCATTAGTGTGCTACTTGGATTTTAAGGTAGGGTCTTCATAGACAAACAAGCAAGAGTCCACAACACTGGGTGAGGAAACACTAGACACCAGGGATAAATGTATACTCGTGCCTAAGAGGCACTTAAACACTACAGGGATTGAGGGGCAGTGGGAACACTAGACATCAAAAATCAGTCTGCAGTCATACCTAAGCATGACTTAAACACTACAGGAATCACAGAGTGGGGCAGCACCAGACACTAGTGATAAATCTGTCTTCATGCTTGAGCAACACTTAAACACTAAGGGGACTAAGGAGTGGGGGACACTAGACATCAGTGATAAATCTATCCTCATGCTTGAACAGCACTTAAATACTATGAGGATGGGAGGGGAACACTAGATTCAAGGGATAAATCAATACTTGTGCTGAGTGACATTTAAACACTACAAAAATTAGTGGGTGGGGGGGTGTACTAGACATCAGGTATAAAGCTGTACCATTGCATGAGCAGCACTTAAACACTATGGTGTTCAAGGGGTGGGGAAATCCTGGACATCAAGGATGGCAGTTTTGGCACAATGGTCATGGTATTTACCTTACAGGTTTGAGTCTGACCTCTGGTTATTGGCTAGGCTTGTAATAATCTGCAGAATGATAACCTGGCATATACCTATGAACTCTATGAACCCTAAATCCATACTCATGCCTGTACAGCTCTTAAATACTACTGGGATCATAAGGAGGAGGAACACTAAACACCATTAATACTCAATATGACATGCCTTAAAGACACATATTGGAAAAGCAGGGGGGATCACTAGACAACAGGGATAAGCAGTGTGCTGTAAAAGCCACTAAACCAACTTCAAACCATCTACCCTCTCACCTCCCACAGAGGATATTAGACCTCTGCACCACACTAGATACAAGATATTTTGTTTTTTAAGTATTTAAAAAATGAGGGGAGGAAAAGGAATTTGAATCATGCACACTTGTCAAAAGAAATCCCTGCATTAGCCCCCTGCATCAACTAGCATGTTAAACCAAAAAATGAGGAAAACTGGTGTACTTTCCGAAGACAAAATAATCACTGTAAACACCAGGGAAGCCAATAAAAAACTAAGATATTGAGCTCTGATATCTAAAAACACTTTTTATTAGCAAATGTCTTGTATATCTACTGTGACAAAGATTAAATCTTCCCTATATAAATCCTTCTTAATGCTTCTCAGAAAATCCCATAAATCGTTTAGGATTTTTGGACCACAAATTAAAGAAAGTATGGGCTAATTATATGAGGAATCTAAAAGATTCATGGGATTCATGGAAACTCGGAGCTCAAGATCTTCATTTTTTATTGGTTTCCCTGGTGTTTACAGTGGTTAACTAGCACATTAGTTTAGCATGTGTTTTTTTAATATATATGAAGGATGTCAGGAATTATGATGGAATGCCTGCAAAATGTTGTGATTTATGAGAGAGGGGGGGGGGTGTGAAATGATGAACATGCCTCTCATCCTCAAAATCAGAAGAATATGAAGTGTGAAACTTGAATGTATGGCATTAAGGACTGACTGTAATCCTCTGTGAAATATCTGGACAGGAGAAAAACAGATGTCATGGATGTTGTAACAACAGTGACAGGTATGGGGTATGTGGTATTTCCGCATGTGTGTGTTTCACTATGAGTTTGTCGATACATGTGCATACTTGTGTGTGTGTGTGTGTGTGTGTGTGTGTGTGTGTGTGTGTGTGTGTGTGTGTGTGTGTGTGTGTGTGTGACATAGTGATCAAGGGAGATAGGGTGCCTGTGCTTAGACAATGTGCCTGCCACAGTTAAATACCGTCAGATGTGCTGATCTACACTTTGCTGTATATAACTGCGATTCATAGACATGCAAATTGGTCAGTAATGAAGTCTTTCCTCGTTGCAGCTAATGTGTCTATTAATCACAAAATGCCACTTCAGGAAAGCAGGGCCTTTTTACCATGGCCCTTAAAAAAGTGTGGCAACAACTTAAAATTAGCATGTTAGTTTAGCAGGTGTTTTTTTAAATATATATGGAGGATGCCAGGCATTATGATGGAATGCCTGCAAAATGTTGGGTTAGTAACATACTATATATAGGTCAACTCTACTGCACCTAGATGTCAAAGTCAACGTAAACTTTATTGTCATACAGATCAATAAAGAGGAAAAAGTGGGTATCACTGCAGAAAAGTTTGATACTCTGGCTCAAAGCATATGAATGGCAGTTTACAGAAAGAAGATAGATTAAATTAATAAAACTTCAAATAGTAAAAATAAAAATCAAAATAAGATACTAAAAATAAATAAAGTAAAACACTGAACGTTTTGTATATGCATGAGATGTATATGCAGATAATGTCAGTACCTGTCAGAAAATATAATTATCAGCACTATTACCTCTTTCTGAAGAGCATACGCATCATTGTTCCCCACCCCCCTAGAGGAGGGTAAGTGGCTCCCTGTTATGCCTGCTGCCACTCTTTTGCTTATCTCATTAATTTTCACAGACTCTGTTTACTACAAACTATAAAGCAGGGGTGTCCAACCTTTTCAGTTGCAAGGGCCGCATTGAGTCATCAGAAATGGTCAGGGGGCAAACGGCAAGTGAGGTCCAAAAAAAAAAAAAAAAAGGTCTCTCACATGCTGAAGAGCAAACAAAACACACAACGCGTCATAAACTAAAGAGCAAAACACCCCAGGTATATGCGGACTAATACAAAGTCGGCCCACTGGCTGTATTGTAAGTGAAGTTGAACAATAAATAAATTAATAAATGCATAATATTTGCCCTAAAATTCAATATCTCATTCTAATTATTAAAAAAAACAGTTAAATCTAATTCTAACATCTTAGTTTATTTGTAAAAAAATTAACAGGTACAAACCTTTCAATTTGTATGAGATCATACCTGTGATTTTGCTGGTTTCCATGTCTTCCATCATGTCCTTAATGCACATATGTTGTCCAAAGCGCTCATGTATTCTTCTGTTTCTAGCTTTGCAATCTGTCCCTGAAATATGGCACTGGCAATATCAGGAATGATGAGACTTTTACTTCTTAAAAAATTAACAATTTTTATTTTTACATTTGTTTCATTGTCACTAACAGATGGTACAACACGTTTAACTTTGGTTCACCCACTTACTGTGGAGACACAAAGAACATGGTAGTTAGGGTTACCACCTGTCCCACTTTGCGAGGGACAGTCCCTCTTTGGGCAGTTATGTCCTGACAAAAAATTGTAAAAATGACAAATGTCCTGAGATTTTAGGACAAAATTATTTCCTATATTTTATGTAATAGTTGCATAAAACAGTTATTCTGTATCTAAAATACCTAAATGTTATAAGAAACAGGATAAGCAACTAAAATATTCCAAGAATAAGCTTTTATTTAGGCAAAAAAGTTAAGTTCTATCCTTTGTACTGACCGTGGGTATGTGTCGGCCTGTAAAATCTGATGTTTGTACCACAAATGTCCCACTTTGGCCATTTGAAAAGGTGGCAACCCTAATGGTAGTATGCCAAAACACACTCCAGTTTCACAAGGTAAACTCACACATGCTGTTTTGCAGTTGCCTCTCCAATCTGCATTTCTCAAATTTAAACAAATAATTGACTTTATAATAAATAGTAGTGGCAATATTTATTCGTGAAACCAGTTCACAAGGGTGCAGCCAGGCACAGACCTTTGCAGAATTCAAACTTATTGGTCCTAGTTCTTGTTATACTTAAGTGTCCATATCAGGAGGTTCAGGCTGTGAAGTCAGGATTGTTCTTTTGTGTATTAAAGCAAGTGTCTATAAATTTGCAAGTCTGCTCTACTAAGAATTGTATGTTACTGAGACCCTGTTTGGATGACACAGTAAATATCCTGGTTTCAGAACAACACAAACACACTCAAAGCCAGCATTCCAAACCTTTCTACGCAATAAACTAATAAGTTGTTTAAATTCTCCAATTACTTAGAAATGCTTACAGCCTGCCAGTGAATTTTAAAGAAATAATTTTACATGACAAAATCAGATGACAAAACATAATTCAAACTGACTGCTGGCTTTTATGTGTACAGTAATGCAGGATATTCTATAATGCACATTATGTAAGCAAGTTTCAGATTTTTTTTCCAATACAAAAACTGCAATATTTTTTATTGTTAAAAATAAAGGTATCATATGAATTCACACAAAGTAAAAGCAACACTATCTGAGTAAATTCCACCAAGTTACCTCAAACATCCAGGCACACTTCATCTTAGCCTCCATCCCCTAGTTATACACAAGATCTGGAAATATCCACAACAACTGGGTAAATAACTATGGTTAGTATGCACTCAAGCTCTTATAACCTAATGAAAGCAACACTGGCACAAGCCAAATTTACTCAATAGCTTCAAGTATGGGCATGGCAGGCATGCAAAATGTGTTTATCACCCAATGGTCAGGCAATGTAGGAATAATAACAGGGATTTGTTTCTATCATCACTAAGTATACAGCAGAGATGAGGGACACAAGGGAAAAATAAGTGGCCCTCTCCCCACTTAATGGACAGCAATTTGGTGACTATCTCTTGTAGTCTGGAAATGAGACTGATGTATGCTTCTGCACAACAAGAGAACTTAACAGAAAACAGCCAGACCACAATTCTAAGAAGATCTAGCTCTGGAGTGAAAAAAAAGCTATTCAAATTTTCAATGGAACAAACAATAACACTGGCACTATAAAGTCCCCAATAGGATAAGGATAAGCAATAATTATATGGCAATAGGGAAGCTTTCCCTTCAATGGCAACACCCATTGGATAAAATTTGAAAGAACTCATCCCTAAGAAGACACGCCACTAAAAGACACTACCTTCACTAAACAAACAGAATTTACTGCTCATTTTCTGTAGCCAAAAATAGTTTCATCACTGCAATAAAATATGTATTCTGCATTACTGTCACTGTCCATTACTATAAACTTTCACAGTCAACAAATGTAAATAAGTGTATACAATTAAAATAATCATAACTGCTCTTTTCTAAATTCTACTAGACATAGTTGAGAATTAAAGCATATACCTGATAAATATTACTCTAACTACAGTGACAAATCCCTCCAACACAGTGCAACTTGTGGACAAGCAGACAAAACAAATAAGGTACCCAGAATCTTGCACCAGGTCTTTTTATATCATTAATATTACAGGATTATGAGCAAAGGCATATGACAAAGATGGAGGAAACTGAAAACAAGGGGGTCAGGAGATTATAATTCCTTTGGTCAACTACTTTATAACGTTTTTTTTTCCTTCAGCTACAAACGTGTGGAAATGCTAACTATCCCACCCCAGCTTAACACCTATACCTAGTTATGTTTGCTTCCTGGATGCAGACATGATAGTAAATATTAGAATGGATAATAAATACTTTGACACTGTAAACTGCTGCCCCTTCCACTGAAAAAAGCATATCAAGCGATTGAGCCGCACATTGTCTCTCTAGCATAGCTCGTCAAATGTAAAGGTGTAATAAATGATACCTGGTGACTGAGTGAAGTTTTGCCCTGCAGTGTTGACTGTCTGAATGAAGAAGTATCTCATGGGTAGTACAATACGGGACTTTAATCCTGGACCCCACACCAGAGTACTTTTCGGACTAATATCTTCAACACTTGCAACAACTGCAAACCACAGGAACTGTAGCAAACAGCGGAGAGCAACCTTAAATAAGCATGTATTCCATACGTTATTTTTCATTTCCTTAGACATAATTATGACTAAGTCTAATACTTTAGAAATCAATAAAGACAAGTTCGTCTAATGAAGTAAACTGAAACACTTCCCATGCTTTGTCAAACTTTTCCGGAAGATCTGGCCAGCCTTGATAGGTCAGTACAAACACCAATAAGAAGTAACCGTAAAGAATCCTAAAAATTCTAGGCAACTAAATGTATTGCAAAGTCTGTTTACTATCGTGCTTTTAATTATTGCAGCAGCGTGGATGCACTTTCTCTTACAGTTGTACGAATATAACATACTTCCTATTGAGAAACAAGCTCTGGTAGTGGTTTAGTCCCCAAAGGGATCAGTATAGGGTGGTATAATGACCACTTGTCTTGAGACACGATGTAACCTAGAAAGTATTCTTACACTCATGACTGGGGGAGGCGGTAACACCGCTGCACTAAACACACGTGATTCTAATAATACTATATTTAATTCAGGGCTTGGTATTATTGAATGTAGAATATACTTTTTTTAAGTAGGAAGACATTCCAAGTTAAGCTAACTCGCCAATGAGTTTTTGTGTTATTGCGTATTTGCTTGAAAAGTTCAGAGGTAATGCGACTGTTGATGGGGGAAGGCTCATATACCGCACACTGCAGGAAATTTATGCAGAAACCAAACTCCGCGTTGCCTAATAAGTTGTATGCACTAAAATAAAAT
Source organism: Protopterus annectens (assembly GCF_019279795.1). Lineage (NCBI taxonomy): Eukaryota > Metazoa > Chordata > Ceratodontiformes > Protopteridae > Protopterus > Protopterus annectens. The sequence goes on along the minus strand of NC_056736.1, from coordinate 443,648,913 downwards.
AACATTACCAGTGAGCTTCCAGGCTAATTTCTATCCATTTCTGTTACCTACTTCTTTGTACATACATCTGTTTAGTATTAGCTTACCTTTTACTGGTGGAGATGTAGTCCATGGGTAAAAATAAATAAATCCTCCTCACTCTGAGTCTTCTCTTTCGTCGCCGCGATCTCACTCCTTCCTTCAGCTGAAACTTTTTACCGCGAATGTAAAAAAACGACCGAACGGTGTTTTGGCGCATGCGCAGACCAGCTGAAAGACGCCGTTGGTGCATGCGCAGAACAGCTTAAGGACGCGAACGTGAAAACACACGGAAAAAAGTGAAATTTCAATATAAGGGTCGCGGGTCGCATGGAAGAGCTCTGAGGGCCGCATGCGGCCCGCGGGCCGCGGGTTGGACACTCCTGCTATAAAGCATCATTATACCCTAAGATTCCAGGAATGGGGGGGGGTCTTTAAAAACTGAAAAGGGTGACATTTAACTTAAGTTACAGGGGGGAAAGCTTTAAGGGAAATTGCCTCCTGCATCTTAGAATCAGTTGCCCCAGCAGGTTAGGAATAATCTGAATTATAATTCATCCAGTGCTAAACTAGCTGAGCATGTATATGGGGCAACAGTTAATCATATAGCCATTAATGAATATATAAGAGGGCAGTAGTTTCATGCTATTGCACTATTCAGTTGTCTGGCTAGTTAATTATATTTATCAGATATAACATACTTGTACTTGCTTATTAATTTTTCATTGTGCAAATACATGTCTATTATAGCTGTACCGTCAAGGTCTAACTCTGATTACATCCCTACGACTTACTCTTAATGATCCATTGCTGAAACACTTTACACAGTTTTCATTTCATTAACCTGAATTATATTGTTTTTGTATAGGTTTGTTAACTGGTTGACAAATCTAACACTAAAAATGTTTCTTTACACCTGTATTCAGTTCATATTCAGGTTGTGTATTACCTGTGTCACTGGCCTAGATCATGTCTGAAAAAGGTAATTGGAGCAGCTTGCTAGGCCAGTTAGCAAATAACAAACAGACAAGCTAGTAATCATTCAAACAAATAAATCAATACATTATTCTTTTGCATGAGGTACATCAGTAATGTTGCACAGCATCAAAACCAGTTTATCTATCACAATATATAAAAGCTGACAAACGTGGATTGTGACTATCTAGCCTGTCTCAGTGCTGTAGTTTGCACAAGTACTCCACCTTCAACTCTAACCCTGACATCTCTACCCTTTTTAAATGTCCAAGCTGCGTTGGATCTACTTCTCAGTTTAGCCATCTCTTTCACCTGTCTATACTTTGCCTTTGCAAAACCATTTCCTGTTTCCTTAAACTGTAAGTCATTCCTGTCCTACCTGACGCGTTCTTCCTGTCACCCTAATCCCATCACCATATCTCTTAATTGTTATGATTTGGGCATAACACTATGATTTTGACCCGCAGATTTATACTTGCTCCATCTGGATTTACTTTTGTTCCTCATAATGTCAGAACTGCTTATGGGCACTTATCTTTTCACATAAATAAACTAAGCCTAATACAAAGATTCCTAACTAAATAGGGCCCGTATATAAAGACCTTATATAGTGAAAAATAAGAAAGTTCTATCCTATCCCTATCACTAACTATATACAGCCTAGTATATAAAGAGTTTGTATAATCTAAAACAAAGTGCTCTTCCTTCTGACTTTCTGCTATGATTTTTAACTTTTTAAAGGTTGAGAGCTATTCCCATCATACATCCCTACCTGACTCTTCTGTTAACTAAACAAGGGATACCAAGCTCTTTATGCATGACTTCACATGAAATTCCCTTCATGCCCTCATCATTTGGGCTGTTTTTCTTTACCTTTTCCAGCACTGTGACCTATTTCTCCTTGTAAAGCCCCCTGTTCCAGATGCGGAACTATAAAGTTCTACTAGAAGGACATCAGCTTCCTGTCCCTGGATGCTATATCCCTGGTTATGCACCCTAACATTTGGTTTGCCCTTGCACCCATACTCTCACAGTGGATCTGATGGCTCACTCTTTCTCTCTCTCTCTCTCTCTCTCTCTCTCTGTAATAATGCTCTAAATTGTTTGACTTGTACTGCTCTTTTAGTCTGACCATACCCAGATGAATATTATACCCTTGGGTTATCTTCCTTCAGGTGTATCACTGGGAAGGGTTGAAGTGGAACTCACCTTTCAGACCCAACCTCTAGCATTCTTTAATTCTTTCAGGTATTCATAACTCCATCAGATATTACTCTCCCAGCCTTGGCACTACTACATATTTCTTTACTAAACCACCTCATTGTGTGTTATAATTTATTTTTTTAGGCATACAAATACAACAAGTTCCTTCACTATAGTTCATTAATGAAAATAATAATTTTACATTTCATTTTTCAACATACTTCTAAATAATTTGAGAGTTAATTACAGAACCAGAAATGCTTAATTCTTGGATATAAATTTAGCCACTAGTTTGCATTCATTTAAGTAATATTCACTTATCCACCCACCCACACTTACAAGTCGCAGTCAATTGCTATAGCAATCCTGCAAACGACCAACATCATCCTCAAAGTTTACTTGGTGAGGAAGGGGTGACAGAAGTAGATTGCCAGACTTTCTTCTATATCATACATGCACACACACACACACACACACACACACACACACACACACACACACACACACACACACACACACACACACACACACACACACAGTTTAAAAGTCACCAATCTACCTACCAAATGTCTTTGAAATGTGGGAGGAAATCAGAGCACCTAGAGAAAATCTGTGAAAACACAGTGGGGCATCCAGACTCTGCAGACAAGGCACTCCAGTTGAGAACTAAAGAGGAAAACCTCCTGCTATGGTGCAACACCACTTACCTGCTGCACCCAATGGTGGTCTAATATTCACTTATAGCTGCTTGTTAATAGGAAATGGTTGCTTGTAATGACTATGGGGATGCTTGACGCAAGCAGTGTAATTACTAGCTGCTCTATCTGAAGCATGCAAAGAGTAGGAATTATCCAGCTTGATTCCCCCATCCCCACAAATGTTGCAACCCTGAAGGATGTGTATATATATATATATATATATATATATATATATATATATATATATATTAGTTGTGGGGATGCAGCCCCCTAAAACATCTGGGACAGACTTGGCAAAATCTATTAGGAAATAGGGGAGCCATTCATAATGAGAAAGTATGCAAAGGAGTTATTTTAGGATGCTACACATAGCCAACACCATTAATACAAAATTATATCTTGACCCTAATATATACTTGCTGCTTTTGTAAATCTGACAGCATGGAATATGATACCATAATAACATTTCTAATGTTGTCATGGTTCTCAAAGGACTGTTATGTTGTTAGTTGTTATGTGGGTCTGTAATGGTCTAAAGGCCTGAGTTTGATTCTCATGGGCTCATAAAATACTGTGACTGTAGTGAAGTCTGTAAACTGTTCTTTATATTGGGTCATCTTCTTAAAAAAAAATAACAGATTTGCCTAACAAAAATTGCCCACTTACTAATGTCTAAAATAAGAACATGAGAAGTTTCAAAACAAAGCTATGAAATCCATACCCACAATGATAAAATACAGCAGCATATCGCCATAGTGACGTCTTACGTACCTGATATCTGTCATTTCTAAAATAGAAAGTTAAGCAGGTTTTAAATGATTCTATTGTATAACTGTCAAAACACTGGGTAAAGCGTAAAGTTGTCTGGAAGTTTATCTTAGAGAGTCATAGCTACAAGCTGTTGAATTTTATCCTAGCATTCTGGGTCCCTTTTGCATAATATGTGACTGATCAAGTTAGTTAATTAAATAGGAGGCGATGAAAAGAAGCATTTGCCTTGTTTACCCGACTAAAAAAACAAAAACATGGGCAATGTATAGCTGTCACTAGAAAGTTTCTTTGCTGGAAGCATAAATCTAGAGAGAAGAGACTTATCTATAATCATGTTACTAGACATGCGGCCCCATAATCGTGAGTCCTTCTTGCATACAGGGTTGGAACTGACACAGCATGATTGCTGACCAAGAAAGGACAACAAAGAGCACAATTTGAAACCTAGTTCCATTCACAAAGAATACTGTCATATCAAAGTTTAGTGATACAACGCATCTTGTTTGAAAAACACCCCTTATCTTTAATTTCTGAAGCAACTCTGCTTATTAAGCTCTTTCACCTTGTGCAAAATATAACATTTTGTGACTGGCATTAGAATATGTTAAGGTAAATTTGGAGACATCCTTGAACATCAGGCTTGTCTGAAAGTATGAAGACAACCAGAGAGTTTTTATTGTTATGGCATTCTAGCACATAATCATGTTTAGAATTTGATGGAATTGTATAGTTTTCCAGTTGGCATTTTTATTTATTTATTTGTTTATTTATTTAACATTTGTTTACCTGTAAAGTCTGACTTGGAACGAGTCAATTTTCACTGGAAGCCTGGGGAGAAATGCTCCAGATGCATGTCTTTGTAACGTGAGAGGAAACTGGAGCACCTGGAGGAAACCACACAAACACAGGGAGGACATGCAGACTATGCACAGACGGTACCCCAGCCAAGAATCGAACTAGAAAACCTCTTTCTGTAAGGCGACAACTCAAATTGCTGCACCACTGCACCACCAGCATAATGGTTAAGTTCTTCCCCTCCCATGCACAAGGTACAAGGTTCAATCCTGACCTCTGACCAATGCCTGACTTGAGTTTGCATTTTCTCCCTGTGTCTCTGTGGGATTCCTCCCATTCCAAAAAACATGCTGAGTGTTTCCATCTCAAACTCACTAATGAATGGAGCTGTGGGCAGCAGCACAGATTCTATATGGTGCCCTACATGGGGAAGAGTTGTACAGACCAACCGCTTTGGATCTACCGTGGTACACAGTATCCTCAAGATAGAAGAACATGGATTACAGACTGGGCACTGTGGCAGGGCTAGCCACTTGGCATAAAATATGGCTCTAGGTGATTCGGTCATGTTGACTGTCACCAAATGGACATGAGTAGTTACCGGTGCTAAGTGGGTTGAGAACCCAGCCTACTCCAACGTATGCCAGGGACCCATGCTAACAGTGGGAGGGATGTATGTGACCCAATTGCCAGTGTGTTCCCACCATAAAGCCCAGCAGCCCTAGGTCAATAAGCTATTGGCTGGCTGGTGTCTAGTTGCCCAGCCTGGGTTACCTGGGATAGCTCTGTTGAGTGAAAGCTGGACTTAAAACCAATCAATCTGCAAAACATGAACTAAGAATTGCTGCACTTAATGTAGGTTCACTGACAGGGCACAGCTTGAAAGTGGATGACATGATGATATGGAGGAGGCTGGACATGCTATGTATCTAAGAGACAAGATGGAAGGGCAGTGTAGCAAAGCCATGTGACTTGGGATCCAGAGTCTACTACTCAAGAGGGGGACAGGCTAGAAATAATGTGGGAATTGTGGTGAGAGAGAGGCTTCAGAAGACAGTGAGGGATATCATCAGAATTAGTGACAGACTCATGGCAATCAGACACCAGTGTGTAATGATAGGGCAGTATTCATAATCTCAGCATATGGCCCACAGCAGGGTTGTGATAGTGAGGAAAAGAGCGCATTCAGACAGAAGTTGCAGGACCTAGTAGATAAAGCATGACAACATGAATTGGTGTTGATAATGGGTGACTTGAATGCACATATAGGACAGACAGAACAGAATATGAGGATTGCTTGGGTTCATATGGGTGGGGTAACAGGAATAAAGAAGGAGAGGCCATTCTAGACTTGTGTCTGGCAAATGGCTTGATAGTAGCCAATGCATGGTTCAGAAAGAGAGACGATCACAAGATCACATACGCAAGTGGCCAACATGCATCTCAGTTAGACTTCCTCCTAGTAAGGAAAAAGCACTGGTGAAGAATCAATGATTGTAAAATCATCCCCAGTGAAACTGTCATCCCACAGCATAAACCACTGGTTGCCACAATCAGCTGCAAGCAATAGTCAGAGAAGACTCTGAGCTCAACAGAGACCAGACTGAAGACCTGGAAGTTGACTGGAGAAAAAATACAACCTTTCAAGGACTTACTCAGGGCTCTAGTACCCCAAGAAGAGGAGGAAGTAAGTAGAGTTGAAGAAGAATGGCAGTGCCTCAAAACAGTATATGTGAGAACTACAGAACAGATATGTGGCCAAGTCAGGTATGGAAATAAGGTACTTAAGGAAAGCTGGTGGTGGAATGCAGAAGTCCAGGAAGTCATCAAAAGAAAGAAGTGCAGGAAAAAGTGGGAGATAGAAAAGACCAACCAGGCTAGGAAGGAATACTGGTTGGCTAACAAAGAAGCTAAGAAAGTAGTTGCAATAGCAAAGAATAGGGCATCAGAGGCACTCTACCAACTTCAGGAAAGTGACTCATTAGGTGGCACAAAGAAACTATATCAGGTTGCAGGGCAAAGACAGAAAGATAATGAAGGTAGTCAGACCCCCTTCATAAGGGATACCAGCAACAACCTGCTCACCAGTCCACTGGACATCAAAGGCAGATGGAAGGAGTATTTCCAGCAGCTTCTGAATGAAGAAAACCCCACAGAAGCTGTATTGCCTCAGAAACCGCTTACGATGAGAGACGACGATAAGCCTACCCTAGAAGAAGTAAGAATAGTGCTAAGGAAAATTAAGTCAGGCAAAGCAGAGGGCTCAGATGCGGTCACCCCAGATATGATAAAGATACTGGGTGAGATAGGGGAGAAGTGGCTCCTGAAGGTACTCATAGCAGTGTAGAGAGAAAAGCATATTGCAGATGACTGGAGGATAAGCAGCATGCCAGTGTACAAGAACAAAGGGGACATCCACAACTGTGGACAGTACAGAGGAATCAAACTCCTATCACAGTGCATGAAAGTTCTAGAGACAGTGACTTATAAATGGATACACAAAGTAATAGAATGTAAGATGGAAGATGAGCAGTTCGGATTCATATCAGGATAGAGCACAACTGACCCAATGTTTGCAGTGAGACAGAGAGTTGAGGAGAAGCTAGAGATGAGGAAAGAGGCAAACTGGACATTCTTAGACATGGAGAAAGCATATGACAAGGTCCCAAGAAAGCTGATTTGGGAAGTTCTGAGGTGGTTCGAAGTCCCAGAAACATTGGTAGAATTAGTGCAGGCTGTATACAAGGTCCCAATGACTCACGTATGAACAGTTTTCGGTCTCACAGAAGGGTTAACAGTGGGAGTGGGTGTACACCAGGGTTCAGCTCTGCGCCTACTGCTGTTCATACTGGTGATGGACTACATTAGCAAACAGGTTGGAGGGGACAGATCAACAAAGTTGCTGTATGCAGATGATATGGCATTACAGGCAGACTCTGAGCAAGAACTCCAGCAAAAGTATAGATCAATGGAATGCAAAACTGAAGGCACATGGGATGAAACTAAGCACAGATAACACAGTGGTAATGGCAGAATACTGGGGAAATCAGAAGAAGCTGAGATTTTTGACAGAGGGAAAGATAGTGGAACAGGTAAATAGCTTCAAGTTTCTGGGAGAGGTGGTTGAAGAGAAGAATCAGAGGGGCTACAGCCAATAGGCAATGAGTGTCAGGTGTAGTCTGACAGAAGAATGCCAAAGAGGCTGAAAAGTAAAGTGTACAAGACAGTGGTGCAACCAGTGCTACTGTATGGTGCAGAAAGCTGGGCAGTAAAAGCAAAGCAGATGAAGAAGCTGGAGGTGATGGAAATAAATTGCCTGTGGAGTGTGGTAGGATGCACTCTGTGGGACAGATAAAGAAATGAGGATATAAAAGCAGAAGCCAAACTAGCTCCAGTTGTAGAAAAGATCAAAGAGAACAGATTACGGTGGTTCAGGCTTGTGCAGAAAAGTAGAAGACAATCTGGCGAAGAAGATTTGGAAAAGACAGGAAGAAGGTAAGAGGAAACGAGGACATCCAGCTAAGAGATGGATGGACTGTGTGAAAGATCTGAGACAGTGAGTCATAGTAGGCAGGAGTGTGGCATTGAATCGAGAGAGATGGCAGTTAACACGATTCGCCAACCCCATGTAGAAAATGAGAAAAAAGTGGGCTGATGATGATGATGTATAGTTTTGCAGCAGCACTGAAGTGTTATTTTAAGATGCCATTTATAAATAAGTCTGAAAATCAGTAAAGCCTCCCCAGACCTCTACCGAAAATAGGCTCTGTCCTAGTCGGACTTTCCTGGTCATCGAATGTTAAATAAATTAAATAAATAAATAAAGCTTACTTAATTTAAAACAGAAAGAAATATATTGTTCAAGTACTGTGATGAAATGGAGCATGTGTGTATTAATGTGCAACAGATTTTACAGTTTTTAAATACAGATACTACCTCTTAATATTTACTGCAGACATTCATAGCTGTCAACTGATCAAATTTTTGCAGCATGTCCAAATTTTTGCCTCATATATTTGGTCTGCTCCTCGTAAAATTTGTGGTTTTCTAGCAAAACGCTTAGGTTTGAAGTCACTAAATAATGGCATACATTTGAGTGTCAGACAATGTCATTCAGAAATTGCAAGCTAACACAAATCTTGTTATTCTAGCAGCTTTCTAAATTTATAAGAGCAATATTTAAGGTTTGTCTGTATTTTAGGGCCTTTGTTCTCACATTATTTTAGGGGTTTTGTGCTGAGGTTGAGAGGTATGCATATAATTCCTTCTTTCAGTGGTTTTCAAGACACAGGAAGTGGACAAACTTAGTACAACTAAGGTTCATGCAAGCAATGTGAAGTTTCATGATGCAAAGGTATTGTATACATTCACTGCCAATCAGAGAGTAGTTTGTGTATGATGGGGAGGGTTCACATGACTTATGTAGGTGGTAGGATTTTTTTTTCAGTAATACAAAGCTTGAGCCAATGAGGCAGAAGGATTCATAGTGTAGTGCTGTTTGTTATTTGTTCAGTCCCTTCTACCAGAATAAGCAAAGTGAAACTAGGAAGACGATTAAAGAAGTGTGTGTGCAGCATTTTTTCCAATGCTAGCAGGAGTGTCAATTAATTTTAAAACTGTCTATACCACCACCAGTCTTCTATTTAATTGAAACATATTTGCTTGGAAATAAGAGGAGCATGATGAATTGTGGAGGTCTGCTGGTGTTTCTGCTATGCACAGGTGAGTTGAACTTTATCATTAGTTGTATAGCTTGTTAAACTACTGAAGCCACACCCTGAGGGTAGAAATGTTTCCGTATTATTTGTAAAGTAAACCTGTCTTCTTTCAGCTGATGACAACAAAAGGATGTCCAAACTGAGAAAAAAAGGTTGGGAGGTTTTGCATGAATGGACTACTGCTCTGACTTTGAGGCACCTTTATCAAATTAGTCATGTTGTGTTTGTTGCTTGTCAAAGATGGAGGAAGGGAACGGCTATGAAATTGTTCAAGCCAAAAGGGTGTAACAGCTATGTTGACAAAAATGTTGACATTTTTGGAAATGAGTTCATCTTACCAGCTGCTCTAAACTGTGTTGCTTCCTTTATTGCTGCATATTAAACCACATTATTTTGTATGCTGACCTGGTAATCTCAGAAGTACATATGCCATTTACAGAGCATACTATAAGGCAAAGTATTTGAGAGTAGATTGTGCAGTATTCCATTGAGTCGTGTTGCACCTTATCCTACTTACTTTTACTCTACCAAAAGTGTCCACTTTACCTAAAATTACCACCAGGTAGAAATGACAGCATACATGCAATAGTGTATATCACCTAAAATTACCACCAGGTAGAAATGACAGCATACATGCAGTAGTGTATATCTGAAAGCACAAAAGCAGCCTGACAGATCTGAAACAAAAGTTTGTTTTACGATCCCTCTCTGCTATGTCAACGTTTGTGCTACACAAAAACAAAGTTTATGTCTAGAAGTAGATGGTATCAGACCCACTATTACAGATTTGTTCACTGAGCCTCCCTTCTGCATCTTATAATTTAATATAATTCAAGAATATAAAGCTAAAAGTTCCTTCTCTGTCATTCATTATTGCTAATTGCATCTCATTCTCAAAAATGACACTAAATGATATGAGTTTTAATTACACACCTGAACAAAGGCTCAATTTGTAGATATAAATGAAGTCAGTATTTTGCATCTAATTAAGTAATGTTCATAGGTAGCACATTTTAAAGCCTAGTCAGGCATCCTAAATCTCTTATATGTTCTGATACCCTCTATAAGTGTAAGCAGTAACCTGGGAGATTAACCATTTTATAGCTGCCTATGCCATTAGTTTCATAGTTTCATAGTATAGTACTAGGCTATCTGACCTGGGGCATTTGTAAGCCTAGCCATAGTGATGTGGCTTTTGCCACCCCATGAAATGGTACAAAAATGTACAGAATAAATCTAGAATACTGTGCCCCTGTCTAGCAGTGACACAGATGTGACCCCTGGGGTAAACTTACGATCTCCCATCCACTCATCAAGATTTCTCTTGAAGAGAGTCAGTGAGGGGCTCTGCCTAATACGAACTGGGATCCTGTTCCAAGGCATGGGAAGCCTCTGGGTTATGAATCTATCCCTCCAGCATGTCCTATTCATACTTGTGCCGAGGCTTAAGTCTTTAGCTCTCGTGGTCCTGATGGATTTGGATTTTTTGAGGTGGAGCATAGCCATCAGATCCTGATTGGACATGGCCTTGTACGTCAGGCAGAGATCACCTCTGAGCAGGCGGTATGCTACTGAATAGAGCTGAAGTTTCTTTAGTCTGGCAGAATAAGACATATGTTGGAGACCCTTGATCCTTTTGGTGAGGTACTTTTGTGGTCTCTCCAGCTGTTGCAAATGCCGGGTGAGGTACATACCAAATGGGGCATTGTACTCAATCATGGGTCTGATGGAGGAATATAGGGGTACAATGACATCCTTGGATCTGGATGTGAATCCCTTCATGATGAGGTGTGCAAGGTAGAATGTTTTTCTAACCACTTTGGCAACGTGGGTGTCAAATGAGAGGTCGCCGTCTACTTGGGTCCCTAGGTCTCTGATTACTTTTTCCGTACTCAGTGGGTTGCTGTCTGTGATAATTTGTGGATACTTTGTTTTTTCCAAAAGGGATGACTATACATTTTTTGGCATTTAGTTTAAGGACGTGACTACAGCACCAGTTGTCCGTTTCAGTGAGGCCTTTTTGTAGGATGTGTGTGTCTGCTGGTGTATCGACTATGGCGCCTAGTTTGCAGTCATCTGCGAACTTTGTCAGCCACAGCCCTCCCATGTTTGCTTTAACATCTGAGAAATAAATGCCGAACAAGACTGGTCCCAGGACAGATCCCTGTGGGATACCACTTGTGACTGGCTTTGAGTCTGACATTGCTCCAGCGATTTTAACTTTATGGGTTCTGTCCTTTAGCCAGTTTGCAACCCATCTAGTGACATAAGGGTTTACTTTTAAGCTGTTTAGCTTATCTATGATGCCTGAGTGTGGGGTATTGTGTCGAAGGCCTTAGCCAAGTCCAGGTATGCTATATGGACTGCTTTGCCCTCATCAATGGCTCTAGTGACTGTTTCGAAAAAGTCAACCAGGTTTAAAAGGCAGGATCTGCCCTTTACAAAGCCGAACTGGGTGGGGTCAAGTGTCTGTAGGTCCCCTATGTCTCTGTTTATGAGTTCCATAATGATTCGTTCCATAGCTTTGCAGACCAGGCTGGTTAAGCTTATGGGGTGGTAGTTTCCAGGGTCTGTAGAGGCACCCCCCTTGTGGAGTGGGACCACTGTTGCTGTACGCCAGTGTTCAGGTACATATCCTGAAGTAAGGCTAAGGTTAAATAGCATTTTTATGTGCGGGTTTAGCTCCTCTTGGAGTTCACGTAACACGCACCCCGGGATACTGTCAGGTCCCATTGATGCTGTGTTTTTTGCTTTGTTTAGGGCGGTTCTCACTTGGACATCTGAGATGACAGGAAGATTACATTCAGCTGGGATAAGTATTTCTTCTTTTGGGGGTGAAGGAGGGGAGAAATGTGCACTGAACCTGTCAGCCAGAATGTTAGCAATATCTGTGGGTTCAGTGTATTTTTTGTTGTTGTGAACCAACTCTGAGCATATCTGAGGGTTTCCGCCCAGGTTTCTAACATAGCTGAAGAAGGCTTTGTGGTTATCTTTAGTGTCCTTAGCGATTTTTCTCTCAAAGTTTGCCTTGGATGTTTTTATGAGAGAACGTTGTTTTCTGCTAATGTTGATCAGAGATGTCTTCCCTTCATGGGATTTCGCTCTGACGTGCAGTAGCTTCCTTCTTTTGTTATACAATTTGTTTATGGCTGAGGTCCACCAGACAGGATGCTTACATTTGGTGGAGAGGGACTTGGATTTGTTTGGGATTGCATGATAATTGCATTCTTGGAGATGTCCATAGAAAGCATTTGTGAAGGATTCGGCATTGTGGGATGTGGTATCCACTGGCACAGTGGGCTTAAAGGATACCATCTCAGTCTTAAGAAGAGTGAAGTCTGCTTTTGAGAAGTTTTTCACTGTGGTCTTTTGTGCTGGGGTGGAGGTGGGGATATGTATATCCAGGGTGATTAGTTTGTGGTCAGATCTCACTAGTGAGGGGTATACTTCCGGTGTGGAGCATTTTGTCCCCATGTTTGTGATGATCAGGTCTAGTATATGATCTCCCCTAGTGGGAGAGGTGACTAGTTGTTCCAGTGCATTTGAATTTATGAATTCCAGGAACCTTTGGGCTTAAGAGTATTAGGGCTAGAATAATGTACCCAATCTATGTTTAGGTAGTTGAAGCCTCCCAGTATGATGGTATTTTGTGATACATTCATATCCTCCAATGTCTTCAGGAAGGCTGAATGGGGTTCTTGAGATTGGGAGTGTGGTCTGTAACATGCTACCAGTTGTATAGCAGTTTTGCCTATGGTTAGTTGCACCTGTGTATGGTCATAGGTGCCAAAGTAAGGATGAATTTCCTGTTCCCCATCCAATTATTCAAGTTACACTTGGAATTGGGTTAGAGAGGAACTCAACTTCATGTAGATGGGGAGTCTGTACCAGATAAGTAGTAGTCTCTGTGACACATACCTGTCTGTCTAGGAGGTCCTGTTTATATAACAGACAAGGTTTATGTTCACTTACAGTAGGTCTTTAACAGTTATTTATATGGATAAACTGTATACTTGCTGCCTTTGTAAATCTTCCAGCATGTAATATGGCACCATAATTATATTCATTATGTCAGCATGATTCTTGCAGCACTGTCCTGCTTGGGTAATAAGGTACAGTCTGTGGTAGTCTATAGACCTAGGTTTGTTCTCATGGGGTCCTACAATACTGTCGCCCTAGCAAAGGCAGTTAAATGCTCCCAGACAGTGGAATGTACACTGGTTGGTTGATCACAAACAGTAAGGACAAAAATATGGTCACTCAGGCACAGTGGCAGCAGATGTGCATTTTCAAGCTATTCTTGTTGGGCTGTTGGTGAGCTGCAGGTACTGGTATTAAAGGGTTTGGTCTTGTTTACCTGCCTTGAAACTGGTCACAGCTGAGGAACATTTACATTTTAGGAGAGCTATCATGTGGCCAGTCAAGTGGACAGTCTGGATATGGTTATAATTATTAATAACTAAAAGCAGATGAAAACCAAAAAAAAATTAGCCCTATTGTAGTGGGTGTCATGTGTTTTCTATCCCCATTGTAAGGGGCATCCTGTGTTTTCTATCCATACCATAATTCTAGTATGTGTATAAGACCAGTGAGAGGATATAGTGAAAGAAGCAGGCAGATTTGTCTACAGAGGTGTTTTTAAGTTATTCATGAAGGATCAGCTACTTGTGATGTCTTAACAGAACAGAAGTAAAGCAGTGCAAGACTTGAATAGACCTTTTACAGTGTAGTCCTACTCCACAATGTTTCATGAAAGGTATGGATCATATTTAACTGATTTTTAATATTTGTCATGTGGGTAGTAGTAGTGGCAGTGTAGAACATTGTCTGTTGTGTAGAACAATGGCTTGAGCATGTATAATGATTGCTAAACTGATGTTGAATGTCATTATACTAGATGAGCAAGTTAGTGAACTTTGTTTATAAAGCAGTCAGAACTGATAACCACAACAAACAGGTGAGAGGCATTTTACATTGAATGACTGCTGTATGCAGGCAGTCATGGCTCAGAATTTGCATTGCAGTGTTGGCAGAAGTAATACTTTCAAATGGATAATTTGCCAGGAAAAAGCATTATTTACAACCATATCAGGTTTAAGGGTTTTTAAAATGTTTTATCTTTTTTGTATGGCGAGGGTGTCACCCTGAATTTATGTTCATTTTCTTCTTCTTTCACAACTCAGAATAGAATACAAGTAATAGCTGTAGTCTAGCCAAGGTGGTTTTAGAAAGTTTGGGATTCATATGTTTAGCTATTATGGTTATACTAAATGCTAGGCTTCAAATGTGATAAAAATGTGTCCAAAGCATGGAAATATCTTAAGTCCCAATCAAGATTCCTTAGAAAAAAAGATACTGCCAGATACAAACATTCCCCTCCCCCAGTTAATTAATTCTGCATCCCCAGAGTTAGTGTGGTGAATTCAGCAAATCCATGTTAATCCAATGGCTCAGTACACCTTCTCATTACACAGGAAGAGCCCTATCCTGTTTGGAATCTGTTCTGCACACCTCCAAATCCAATGGCTCAGTACACCTTCTCATTACACAGGAAGAGCCCTATACTGTTTGGAATCTGTTCCGCACACCTCCAAATCCAATGGCTCAGTGCACCTTCTCATTACACAGGAAGAGCCCTATCCTGTTTGGAATCTGTTCTGCACACCGCCAAATCTAATGGCTCAGTACACCTTCTCATTACACAGGAGGAGCCCTACCCTGTTTGGAATCTGTTCTGCACACCTCCAAATCCAATGGCTCAGTGCACCTTCTCATTACACAGGAAGAGCCCTATCCTGTTTGGAATCTGTTCTGCACACCGCCAAATCCAATGGCTCAGTACACCTTCTCATTACACAGGAGGAGCCCTACCCTGTTTGGAATCTGTTCTGCACACCTCCAAATCCAATGGCTCAGTGCACCTTCTCATTACACAGGAAGAGCCCTACCCTGTTTGGAATTTGTTCTGCACACCTCCAATATTCCATAAGTGTGATTGACTAACTTTGCTGATGACTGCAAGATGGGCACCGTTATCTGCTCATACACTGATACTAAAGTGCCTTAAAAGGAGCGGAGATATGCCCACACCTGGTGCACTAAAAATGGTTTCAAGCTAAATACCCAAAGAAAAGCAGTGTTCACAAAAAAAGCATCTTCATCTTATAAGTGGTACTCCTCTTTGGATCATGTTTCTCAACTGTCCAGATTTTCACAGAATTCCAAAATTTATGCCTCATGTTTTTTGGTCTGTTAACATTAAATTTGTGTTTTATGGCAAAATAATTGTGGATTAAAGTCACTAACTGACAGACATTTGAGTTTCAGACTTCACATCCTTCAGTAAATTAATGCTAGCAAAAGCATTATACTTTAGCAAGTTTCAAAATTTATTAGTGTAATGTTTAAAATTTGTCCCAATTTTTGGGCCCATAATTTTTGTTTTTTCCAGATTTTTTTATGCTAAGAGTTTGAGAGGTATGCTTCAGAAATACATCATGTCTCTGTCTCTTTCACACACATTTTTTTTTCTTGCTCTCACTCACTCATATTTGCTTATTATATTTACACAAAATGCAGGAAATTGTTCTGTTTGGCCTAGTTAGTTTCCAAGAGTGTGTCTTTATGATCCAAATAAGTCATTTCACCAATGTAATCACCTTGTCAGAGCTGTCATCAAATACAACGTCACCCTTTGGTATGTACAGATCAAGCATATCACTAAACTAGAAAGGACTTGGTGATTTTTAACCATGAACATTGAAGGCCTTTAATTACTTCAGCTATCCCAAAAGGCTAGCACAACTGTTCTAATATTCAGTAGCCCACCAGCTGCTCTGAGGTTACTTGATTCTTTTTTCAAGCCATGAAAGACCCACATCCTATTTAACATACTTCTGTGCAAAACCAGTGATTCTACAAGTACCTTAAATCTACACCAGTAAATTAGCAAGACTCACTGGAAGGATAAGTTCCTAACTCAACATATTCCCAGCCTAGGGAATAAGTTACAACTACAGGCCAAAAAAGTGCTAATCTTTCTGCCTGTTCGTGACTGGATGGGTCGACACAAATTTGGGTCGACACAAATTTGCACCGGGGTTGTCGTGCACAGCCCTGCTTCAGCAAATACCATCCTTGTGAAGAGCGTCAAGAACATTTACTATGTCTGCGTAACAGTGTATATGATTTCTTATGGTTCCTGTCGTTGCTTGTCTTGTTAGTATTGTTTCTATACTATTTCAACAACCATCTATTCTGCAAGTTCTGATTATAAATACGTTAGACTTTACTTGGGGATCTTTTTTTTAATCTGAAAACCCACAGCTCTTTGTCAATGTCCCAGTTAGACATTAATATCAACATAAAATAAATGTTACCTGTCTATCCTTTAGTTATTAAAATAATGTATTATTCAAGATGCCAGAAGCATTAACTCTGTGATCTAGATTTTGAGCAATTTATCTATATAAATGGACAAGTGAACTGGTTCTTTTCTGACACCTTTTTACTGCAGCCTGGGCCAGAAAGGCAAAGTGCATTAATTATATGGCGAGTTTATGGAATGTGAACCAGTTAATTTCCGACACATTTTTATCCACAGCCTGAGTGAGATGGACAGGGGTAAATACATAAAGTTATATGGAGAATTTTAGAATAGTCAGTCACAGAGGAGAGCCTCATCTTTACCAGTGATACAGTGTAGCAGTGATAGTTTTGGAAAATTTTGTCTCTAGCCATATTGGTCCAATCAGTCTTTATCCACAATCAATGGAATACCATGACTGAGTCCTCCATTCCTTGGAAATTCAGCAATAAAGTCCATCTCCAACAAAATCAACCAGATGAGGGGATAGGCAATGATATAACTGTTTACATTTCCTTCTGTATTTTTGCAAGAAACATCCTTCTCACAAAGTTTTAATCACAGTCTGCTTTATTCCATTCCTTCCCATTACTTTCAGTATGTTGCTGAAGTAAAATTTGTTCATTCCTATTTGGCCAAGATACCCCGTAGTCCATTTTGTTAGACAAATGGGTGTTCTAATCAAAATGGGGATGGTAGACAAAAAAAAGTGCATGTGTGTGTGTAGACTCTTCAATGTCCAAATCAGAAATATGTTGGGCAATCAGAAAGTGACAGAAATCTCTAAACTACAGCAGCACTTCATGCAGATTCATGGTGGTATGTCTGTTTGCTTGTGAAATAGACTGGTACTCTATCCAGGATTAATTTCTCTGCCTTATGCCCACTGAATACCATGTTAGGCTCTGGTCCCACCCCCAATGACTCTGGGTGGATTAAACAGGTAATTGGTGAACAAATTAAAAAAGGTAAAAACTGTATTATTAACTACAGATTTCATAACTTCCAATGCACGATTAGCTCAGGGATGTTATGATGTACTAAAATCTGCTTTTAGTGCACAGAAGCAGTCCGGTGTGCTTTGCTCCATTATCTACCCATGCTAGGTCATCATTATCCCAACACAGCATACCTTATGCCAGTTTTTGTAATGGTTTTGTGCTGCAAAATGTGTGCACACAAATGAGAATGAGTCTTTCTTGTCATGTTGTGATTTTAGTTTTAATTACCCAGGCACTAATATTTCACAAAACAAAATACTCTCACCAAACTGAATCACATTCATTCTTCTTTTGACTATCCACTTAATCCAATTCATGTTCATGAGAGAGACTAAGCCTGTCAGGACACTTGGCTAGCATAAGGCAGACACTAATTATGGAAAAGGTAATGACTCATTGCAAGGTGTGCATACACAAGTCACATAGTTCACACTTACAGTGCAAGTTGTGCATACACAAGTCAAAGAGTTTACACCTACAGGCAGTTTTGCAGGATTAGGACTTCATCTGTTGCAAGCTTTTTGGAATAGAGGAAGCAACCGGAGCACTTGAAAATTGGTGCTGATAGAGGGAAAACATGCAAATTCAGCATGGAAGGTACCTGTATGAGAAGTTAACTAGAGAACAATTGCCATGAAACAGCAGTTCTGACTACTGTGTCACTCCCTTCATAAATGAGGAGAAAAGCTAATGTTAACTCTAAAAATGAGTCCGAATGATTAACTTTAAGTATTGATAGTGGGGGTGGGGTGGGGGGGGGTGGAATGATTCTATTTTAGTTGAAATCTGATGCCAAGGTGCCACTAAATTCAAATGATTATGGCTACTACCTGTTAAGTTGCTTCCTGTAGTCCAGAGTTTGATTCCATGACTCTCCATATACCTACTATAAGACGTTGAGAAAGTATGCTCCCAAGTCACCAGGGACACTTGGCACTTTATGTTAAAAAAATACATAGAATGTATCATTTCGGAAAAACAAAGGTCTACTGTCTTGTAGCCAGCTTCTACTATAAAATGAGATTGGTGATGTTCTCCTCCTTTTCCACTCTTGTATTCCTTTGGATTTCAGTAGCTGAATTTGATTCAAACCATCCTTCCTGTAATCCATTCTAGGGCTTCATTGCATAGTCCAAAAAGGACGAGGATAGAGATGGGTTTTGGTCTGAAGGGTGCCATCACTTAAGTGGGCTTTAAGCTTAATAATGTTGAATGCTTTCCACAACCCTTACTCAAAGTATGAATGTTGCACATTCCTGATTCACCTTTACTTACTATGGGTCACCAGCCTGAGAAGAGCTATGAATGACTCTGCAAATCCCAAGCAAAAAACATGATTTTTTTAATGTGAACGATGCATTTTACCTTCCTCTGCTGAGCAACCCAGCTATAATGGCTAAATTGTTCTTCCTAGTGTAGCAAATATTGCATGTTTCTTGTGCCCTTCGCCTCACAGCAAGAGGTTCTCCCATTTGATTCTCATCTGGAGCTTCTTCTGTGTGGAGTCTGCATGTCCTCCCCATGGCTGAGTGACATTAAAGACATGCAGGTAGGTGCAAGCGTGAATGTGCGTGCCTTGGTTGAAGGTTGGGCGTTGGGCTGGCAACTCGGCACCATAAAATCCACTGCCAATCATGAGCAGACTGGAGTTTCGCTGTGGCAACCCATAACCGTGAAAAGCCGAAAGACTTTTTTTTGTCTTTTCAAACTTGCCAAGAACCTTGAGTAAGGGCCCGGGCTGTGGAGAGTTAAGAAGATATTACGACAATTCAGTAGCTAAATGAAGCACTCAAACTTACAGAAGTAAAGAGACCAAGATTTTAAGACAAGACCATTTTGTCAGGAAAATGGAGCATAGAGTCTATGGAGACTGTGTAAAGGGACAGATCTGTAAAGACATTTAGTCCAATAGAATGCAATATGACTCTGGGCATTCAGAGAAGGCCCATGACTGGGGTTTGTAAAAGAATTGTGAGTGCAGTAAGATGAAATTTGTAAGCTGGGCTCAAGGGAAGTGTTATAATAAGGTGCATATTAGCAAACATAAGCATAGGCCTCTTGAGATGTGAAGAATTTTGCAGACAACAAGCAAGTTAAAAGCACAGAGAGTAGAGCAGCAGAACCCTATCGTATCAGAATCTGAGAAGGAAGATGGTATAAGACTTGTTAATTAACAGGAAACATATTTTAGATTTGAATGTGAGGATGTCAAACACAGAATAGAGATGCCAAGCAGGGTCATGATAATCACAGAGAAAATGGGCCAGGTATGAGAAAGGCCAGACAGAAGACAAAGTACTTCTCTTTATCTTTACCTAAATGATAATCAGTGGGGTCCAAAAGATAAAATCTAATAATGACCGTTCAAGACAATGGACTACGTATAATGATTGACCATTAAATATGTAGAAAGTAGGAGATTCATAGGTTCATAGATGTTTATTAGGCTAATGACCACAAGGGCCTTTTTGAGCCTAGCCATGCATCTTGAATCTGACAAGGTCTCGTACCCTTGATAAGTGTAAGCAGGGCTTAGGAGATGAAATAATTTTACAAGCAGATGGCTAGGAGATGCAGGCTGCCTATGTCCATTAGAGGTATGAATTTCCTGTTCCCCATCCAATTGCCCAAGTTGCACTTGAATTGGGTTAAGGAGGAACTCTGCTTAACATAGATGGAGAACTTGTTCTAGAGAAGGGGTAATCTCTGGGATATATAGCTGCCCCTATAGCAGGTCCTATTTTTATCACAGGCAAGGTTTAAGTATTTAGAATGAGCAATTCTGGTGGTGTTTGTTTTTCAGATATGCAGGAGGTCCATCAGGGTGGGGTCTAACAATGCCTTTTATGCCAGGCCTAGACCTCTGCTCAACAGCCTGTAGGAGACAAAATGCATGGATAATAACTTCAGGCATCATGTATAGGACATGTTACTTGCACTCTGTATTCTTTTAGTGAGGAACCTCTGTGGATGTTCCAGTTGTTGGATGTGCATGGTTAGGTGTATACTAAAGGGGGCATTGTAGTCCATGATAGTTCTGAATGCTGAATACAGTACAACACTGACTGATTTCCTTGGACCTAGATGCCATACCTTTGTTTATAAGTTGAACACAGAATGATTTTCTTACTCTTATTAATTTCTCTAAATCTTTTGGGTTTCTAATACCATGTTGGGAATGGACCCCATTCCTAAGTCAAAGTATGATTAAAGTTCATGAAATTAGTATTGTTTCAGTCTTTGATGTCATCCAAAAGTGCTCTTCACAGCACCCGCAATGTGCCCATTAATGACTCCTGCAATTTGTACGGGGTTACATTTATTGGTAAGATATCTAAATATGATTGTAAATTTTTTTTATTTTATTTTTAATTTTTTCTCAGTAGTGTAGACAACGTGATGCTCAAAGACTAGATTACTGTCTGTGTGTCCTCAAGTCCCCGATGACTGGGTCATGTTTTAGGGGTGTGTTGTCAGTATGGTAGTTAGCAGGGGTAGATGACTTCCAAAAGGATACTGTTATGCATTTCTTGGCATTCAGATTAAGTCCATGGCTCAGACAGCATTTGTTTGTCTGTCAGTCCTTCCTGGAGAACATTTGTGTCAGTGCGGGGATTCAATGACTGCTCCTAATTTGCAATCCTCTGCAAATTTAGTCAGCCAGAGGACATTTACATTAGCCTTGATTTCAGAGAAGTAACTGCCAGAAATACTGGCATGTGGAGATGCTAGCAAATAAGTTGCATATCTTGTTGTAGACTGAATACTCTTATCTCTGTATATACACACCGTAAGCCATAACAATGTGGAAAGGTTGCTATACTGATGTTCATGTGAACATTCACAAGTAGCTGAGGGACATTGGAAATATGAACCCCAAAGGATCATACAAAATGAAGAAGTAATGATAACATGGATAACCCAATTCCCCAACAATTAAGAAAGTAATAGCAAGAAAAAACAATATTGTAATACGAGAAATAGCACTGATTATGTAAATTGTTAAACTCTGTGACTACAGTGTCTTGCATACTGAAAGACATAATTATGAAATTTGAGGACAAAGCATAAGCTAGAGCAATGAGGATACTCAGCTTTGGTAGTAGGAACAACTGGGCTAATAAAACATCCAAGCATGCGTAAATATGCAGCTAAGAGGAAATGTATGTAAGTGTTTATTGAAAGTTCAATTGGGTAGGTACCCATTTTCAGTGGACGTCCAGGGAGAAAAGCTGCAAAGTATTACAAAAATATTTTAAGAACAATATTGTGGAAGATTGTAAAATTTAATACAAAAACATCTACAGTTTAATTATACCAAATTAGACATAATGTGACAACACTGATAAAAAAAAAAAAAAGTTAGATACAACTTGTATGGCAATCAGGGCTGGCCTTTGGGCAACTGGTGCACTAGGCAAAAGGGGCTCCACAACACCCCCCACTCACCACCTGGTGCACCCATCCCAATCTACCTACATTACCCAGATTACTGGAAAAGTGCCTCTGCTAGAGCGGCGCCCTAGGCAGCTGCCTAGTTGGCCTATGCCTAAGGCCGGCTATGATGACAATGATTTAATATTTGGAGAAAGTTTAAGCAGTTTAGAGAAATGATGGTAAGTTAGTACAATCCGAGCAAGAATTGCAATAGGAAATGGAAGTAAAATAAACAGTATTATGGTATATTCAGAGAGAGTCTAGAGAGAGAAATTTGAGTGAGTGAAGAAGGAGATAGCAGTTGTAAGGTATGAACAGGTACATGTTCACTCCATATCGATAGGAACTACAGGAAGACGTAGTTCTGTATACATTATTGGATGCTGAGATGTTCCACTCTCGGCAAACTATCAAAGACTGAACCCAAACTGATTGTGACCTTTAATACACCCTTTCTTAGGAATGGGGTCCATTTCTGTCATAGTATTAAAAAAAAACTAAATACATAGAGAAATTAAACCAAGGCAAAGACCAAGAGGGCCAGACTGCTAAAAACAACAATTAGAGGAAAATGGAGAAAATGTATTGTAAGACGGGGGGGGGGGGGGGCAGTGCAAGGAGATCAACAGTAGTTGGTGTTAAAACAGGGGGACACTGAATCTGGAAGGTTGTGTTACAGCAGGGGTCCCGTAGGAAAGTAAGGGAGTCCGAAGGAGTTTGAGAATGTACTGGGCTTCCTTTTATACTGGATAAAATGGGTATTAAAACAGATGAAGGATGTATTTATTTTTAATTAAACCAAGTTGGTCATCCTTTTCCACACCATAATAGTAAGAGTAAATTTAATTCATATGGAAAGTGTAGAGTAGCCAGTCAACTAGCATGTTTTGTGAGAGAGAACCAGAGTAAACATGCAAACAGTCTGCAGATAGGAAACGGAAGTTGCGTCTAAAGCCCAGACCCTGGAGATGTGAAGCATGAGTAGCTAGGAGAGGACAGATGGAACATAGCATACAACATAACTGTGCATGTAGGATGATGGAACATAGCATACAACATAACTGTGCATGTAGGATGTAATCATTTGGGAGCTGGGGCACTGAATGGAGCAAAGCTGAAGTGGACATATAGAGTGCTTTAATTGATGGTACAGTTCAGTGTGTGAGACATAGAGTGCTTTAATTGATGGTACAGTTCAGTGTGTAAGATGGGGCATGATCTGAATGTGGATACTTTTTTTCTTTTTGATTAGTGCTTAAAAATTCAAAGAAATGAAGTTGAGGAAAGGAACTAGACAGGCAAAAAATGTTAATGTACTTAGGTGGGGTATAAAACGGGTTCATAGATAATTGTATGGCTATCATAAAGTTACATTAGTAGTCAGAGGATGGATTCCATGTAATAAGGTGATGCTGAAATAGCTGGCAGAATCAGACCATGGGTACCTGAATCATTTGTTTCAGGCCATTTTTTTTTTTTATTTTGCTTGCCTTTACTAGGTTTGTCCAAGTGAGTTTAGTCAAAAATCCCTTTTCAGCAGAGGCCCAGGGAGAAAAACTGCAACTTATTACAAACATTTTTAAACAGGCATTCTGTAACTTACATTACCAGTTGCACATTCATTTGCTAATTAGATTATATTCATATGAAATAAGGGCAACTATTACAGTATAAAAGATACTTCTGCATTAGTAGATGATGCACAGATTTTATTTATTTAGTTGCAGTTTATTAACCGGGGAGGTCCACTGGCCATATTGAGCCCGTTTTCAGTGGAGTCCCGGGGGAAAAAAGCACCACAGTAATAGAAAAGATTACACATTACAGAAATAGTAGAATCTTAAAAGTTATACTATTACAATAGTGAGTCATTAAGACATTGTAAAATGTACATAAATTAATATACATAACTAATCGTTTAAAACTTGATCTGTAAAACGTCTATTAGGAAACATTCTCATTGTTTTATCAGCAAATTAGTATTTTTTTTTAGTTTTTTTTTTTTTTAGGAGTAAAGGCAAATATATTGAGTGATGAGGCAAGTTTATTGAGGAGTTAAGAAGTTTTATGGGGGGGTGTTAGTAGAGGGCTGGAAGCAAGAGCATTTCCAGGTAGTGGAGAGGTGTAAAGAACATTTAAAATTGACAGGGTCGTGGATAGTTGTGAGGGATAATGGGAGAGCATTCCACTTTTTGGCTAGGAAGAAAAAGAAGTTGAATGTTTAGGCTTGTGCACCAGGTGTAAATTTGTGTCTTCAGATCTAAGAGACCTACTGGGAATGTAGGAGATGAAGACAAAATTAAGGGATGGGCAGTGAGAGGGTTTAAAGATGTAAGTAGTTCAGGTGGCTTGGTAGTTCCAGCCAATTTAGTGAGTGAAGTGTCTTACAGTGGTGGGAGGAGTATTTGGAATTTGTTGCGAATTTGGATATCTTGTTGTAGCAGACTTCCAGCCTGGCTTTTAGTGAGGCTTGGAGATTAAGCAGAGGTGAACCATACATGAGAGTGGAGAGAAGGTAGGTGGATGCTAGTGCTTTCCTAGAGGAGGGGTTTAGTTATTGATTTTGTCTGCAAAGCAATCCTAGATTTTTATGATTTATTTTGTTGTACATGGTTATCGAATTTTAATTGTTTATCTGTGACTACTCCGAGGGTTGTGTGTAGGGGACAATTTTAATTAAAGATTTATTTTGACTATACATTTTGAAAGTTTCTTTGTGTGATATGGTAGATTTTGATGAGGTGAAAATCATGATTTTAGTTTTTAGTTTTGCTTGGGTTTAGAGCCAAGTGGTTGAACATCCAGGCTTCAAAGGTAGATAAAGAGGTTTACGTTTTGAGTAATCAGAAATTGAGTCAGCTGAGCAGACAACTGTTTAATCGTCAGCTTACTGAATTACATCGGCATTGGAGATAGAGATGTGGTAGTTATTGATTAAAGATGTTGAATAATAGGGAGCCAAGTACTGAGTGTTGCAGAACTCTGGTAGGGGTATTGAGGTAAGATGAGAAGGGGTTTTGCCATTTGATGGCTTGATGCCTGTGAAAGATAGCTAGAGAACCAGTTTATGGTGGTGGGGGAGAGATAAAAGTGAGAGAGTTGTGATCGTACCAGAGGGGGGAGACTGTATCGAAGGCTTTTGAGAGGTCTAATGGTATGGTTGGTATGGTTGCAACAGTTTTTCCCGAGTCATGGTCCTTGTGTCGAGGAATGATACAAGGGCAGTAGTGGTGCTGTGACCTGATCAAAAGCCAGGTTGAGATGGAGATAAGAGGTGGTTTTGGGTAAGATGGGGCATGATCTGAATGTGGATACTTTTTTTCTTTTTGATTAGTGCTTAAAAATTCAAAGAAATGAAGTTGAGGAAAGGAACTAGACAGGCAAAAAATGTTAATGTACTTAGGTGGGGTATAAAACGGGTTCATAGATAATTGTATGGCTATCATAAAGTTACATTAGAAGTAGAGAGGTGTGCGTGTGTCATGGATAAGCAGTGTCACAAACTATGTATATGGTTGGGAAATGCTAGTGAAACATTTCAGGTATTGGTAAGGACTAGTTGTGGGGCAAAGAATTCTGAAAGAAGGGAAATAATTTGATTGCCTAGCAAGCTGCAGATAAGTGACCTTTATCTTGGAGAGGTACAAGTATATTGATTTGATAGGTGAAGTTTTAGTTTTGTTTTGAATGTGTTTGTATTCTGAATGGATTTCAGTGGTAGTGGAATGTGGTTGCATAGTTTAGCTATACTATTTGAATACAAAGTCAGCTGCAGTTGTAGATTATGTGGTTATAGTGGTGTATTACATTGTAAAGGGCTGAGCAATTTTCTGGCTTATAGAGAAGTCTGTGCCTCATAGTTGGTAAAAAGAGCTAGGTGATGCCGTAGCCCTGACCAGTTTAATTTTCTGAGGTCTAAGCAGGGGCAGTTCTATTGTTATAGTTTATTGCAAATTTGGCTATTTTTTTATAACCGTGCTCAAGTTTGGGCAGTTGTGAGACTTGAAAGTTAGTGAAAATTGGGGCATCAAGCAGAAAAAGGGCTGTAAGAAGGTATAAGCTATGTCTTCTGTCTATATCAGTGAGGTAGATTTTGACACTGAATAATGCACCTATAGTTTTTTTTTTTTTTTTAACCACATGTGATACATGTTGGCTGAATTTCAACTTTGTGGGGTTTATTTGTTCCATTATGACATTGGCAGGCACAATATTGAATAGCAATGTACTCGATACTGTAAACCTCCACTGCCAATCATGAGCGGACAGGTGATCTGCTGTGGCGACCCCTAACCGGGAAAAAGTCGAAAGAAGAAGTAGCAGCAATGTGTTTTGGGTTAAAGAGCAGGGATGTACTTAGGTTTTACTAGTCGTCGTGAATTATTTTAGCCATGCCTCAATGGATAAGGAGGACTTTTTAAGGTCCTGGAGTTCAGAGAGAAACGGCAGACTAGGCTCGAGTCATCAGTTTATTGGACTAGGGGTAGCAATTTCTGTAGCAGTATAGAAGTCATTGATGAACATGATAAAGTATGGAGCCTAGGATAGATCCTTGTGCGACACCAATATTTAACAGACAAGAAGGGGGAGAAATAATTTTCCATTTCACTGCTTGTGATCTGTTTTGAGAGGTAGCTATGTACTCTCTGCAGAGAAGAGTTAGCAAGTCCCAAGTATGAGAGTTTATGTAGGAGTTTCTGGTGGAAGACCATTTGAAAAGCTTTTGGTAAGCTTAGGAAGATGGTGGTGACTAGGCTCCCAAAATTTATATAGGTGTTGACAGTATTAACAGAATTGTAGTGGTTGCGCTGTGATGAGGTTGGAAGTCATGCTGGGTTGAAGACAGAAGCTGATGAGGGTTGGAAACCATGCTGGGTTGAAGACAGAAGCTGATAGGGTCAGAAGCCATGCTGGTTTTAAGACGGAAGCTGATGAGGGTTGGAAGCCATGCTGGGTTGAAGACAGATGCTGTTCATTAATCAGATAGTTGAGAGAGATGCATATTAATATATTTTCTAATATTTTAATAGAGGCAATAAGATGGCAATTTAGTCCGAAAGATCTATATTTCCATCCTCGTGCAGTGGAATAATGAATGATTTTTCATTTTTAGATATGTGTCAGTTACCATAACTGAAAGTGGATAGGCAATAACCTCAGCTGCTATTACAAGATCTTCTCCAAGTAGATTATCAGTGGCAGTTGTAGGCTTTAAGTTTTTTTTATGGTATCTGTGGGAACTGGTGGTAGGAGAAACACTGAAGGAGTTTGAGTAGGAACATTGATAGTCTGGTTAATGACTTTACAGTCTGTATAAAGTATGTATTTCCTTCTTTTGTTGACTGGGGTGTAGGATCACAGGAGATTACTAGGCTATCGACCTGGAGGTCATTTCAAGCCTAACCATTTTGTCTCAATGTAATACCATAGAAATGTTAATTAATACCCCAAATTGCATTTAGTAATACCTGCCCATGTCCAGGAGGGTTGTGGATGCTATCCCCGATAAGAATTTACAGTTTTCCAGCCACTCTTCCAGTTTCCTCTTGAACAGTATCATAGAAATGCTCTGTTTCACGTGAATAGGTAGCCTATTCCAAAGACAAAGCAGTCACTGGGAAATAAATCTGTCCCTCCAGCATGTCCTGTTTTAAGTCACAGACCATGTTTAGGTCCCTGGAACGGGTAGTCCTAGTCTGTTTGATTTATGGATACACAGCAAGTGCATTAGATTTGGTTCTGAGATTGCTCTGAATGCCAAGCATAAGTCTCCCTTAAGTGTATACAATAAAGAGTGTAGTGACAGGGACATTATAGTCAGTCTGTGTAAGGTACATGCTGGAGTCCCTTGATCTTTGTTAGAAACCTCTGAGGTCTGTCCAATTGCTGCTGGTGCTTTGTACAGTACACACTGAATGAGCAGTTGTACTCCATTTATGGGCCAGATTAGTGCCGAGTATAGAGGGGTTGTAACCTCTTTTGCTCTCGAGGTGATGCCTTTACTAATCATGTGTTCTACATAGAAAGCCTTCCTTACTACAGTAGACACACATGGTCGTTGAAGTTAGGGTCGCTATCCACTTATGATTCCAGGTCCCTTACCACTTCGTGGTTACTTAGGGTATTGTTGTTGATTTGATAGTGAAAAGGGACATTATTTGTGCCGAAGGGAATGATGATGCATTTCTTTGCACTCAGTTTGAGACTGTGACTAATATAACAATCGTTGGTCTGTGTAAGACCCTCCTGGAATATACTGACATCCATTTTGGGGATTCAGTAATTGCACCCAGCTTCCAGTCGTCTGTAGCCACAATACCTTAGTTTTGACCCAAACTTCTATGACGTATATACCAAAGGGTTCCAGCACTGACCCCTTGTAGCACCCCACTGGTAACAGGTCTGCTGGTTGACCCATTTAGTGTGTGTCCAGTCTGTGAGCCAGTTGGCAACCCATCTCACAATGAAGGGGTTTACATTGTTTTCTAAGTTTATCAGTAATGCCCGAGTGTGGGATTGTGTTGAAAGCCTTTGCCAAGTCAAGGTATGCTGTGTGCACAGATTTGCATTTTGTCAATGACACTGGTCATATTTTTGAAAAAAATCCACCAGATTTAGTAAGCAGATTTAGCAAGCAGGATCTGCCCTTGACAGAGCTGAATTGAATAGGATCCAAGATTTGGAGGTTGCCTATGTCTTTATTTGAGGTCCATAATGATATGTTGCATGGCCTTATAGATGAGGCTGGTTGAGTTTATGGGTCTGTAATTCCCTGGTCTGTTGCTAGGCCACCTTTGGGGAGGGGAATAACTGTTGCTGTTCTCCATTATGCGGGAACAAAGTCTGTGGTTAGGCTATGACTGAAAAGGGTACCTAATGGTGGTGCTAGTTCATATTTTAGCCTGTTTAGAAGACAGCCTGGGATACTGTCTGGTCCCTAGTCCTACTGGGCTGTGGTAGCCCCTTCAGTGGAGAGGTGTAGCGAAAAGTTTCACTTACAGACTGATAGTTTCATACAATCAAAAAAAAAAAAGTAAAGCTAAAGTTATAATATGGACAAATAACTGAAAGGCAGCTATAGTGGAGAAATGTTATACAGTCATTCTGTATTAATATATGAGGAAATGGCATACACAGTGAAGTTTAAAATGTCCGTATATAAAATTTACTTTTACAGGTAGTAGAAATATGAGAGGAAAGTGTGGGAGATATGAACAGTAAACAGGAGGTAAGGAATATGTGAGTAGTGTGTACATAACCATTAGCGGATAAAAAGTTGTCGTGAAGTTGAGACGGACGTAGAAGGTAATAAGTATGGGTTGGAGTTTTGCTGAGGGAAGACATTGTCTTGGTGGGAGATGAGGCAGAAGTGGTAGCAAGGGAAAGAAGTAGAACACAGGAGATTAAGGTTGATAATTTGTTTTGAGGCATATGGGGTAATGTGGTTTCCCTTTGGAATCTCGAAATCCTAAAACATCGCAATTCATATGGTCGAGACCACATGATCGAAGTTTTAGAACTTCGGAATTCCGAACAGAGATCTGCATACAGCATGGAATGGGAGATTTCCCTTTTCCTTGCTGTAGTGTGATCTCGGAGTTGGTATATATTTAAGTAGTGGGGGTGGGGGGGGTGCAGGGGGGCTTGCTCCCCCCTGCATAAACTTTGAAAAAGTGTTTTCTTTTTATGTTGGATTTATTTTGGAATCTCACTATTCCAAAACATTGACCATATGGTCTCGATCATATGAAATTCGATGTTTCGGAAATTTTGAGATTCTGAAGTGAATCTGGTAATGTAGGTTGGAAAAGGCTAAGGTAGTCTAGCCTGGGGAGGTACAAGAGCAGAGCCAAATGTTTCTAAGTTGTTTCAGCAAGGTTCTGAATCTGGATAGGTTGGTTTGTTTAATTTGGTAGGGATATAATTCCAGATTTTAGGGAAACAAATTGCTGGTCTGCCCTTGTATTCAAGAGTTGTGGATTTTAGTTACAGTTAATAGGGGTTTGCCTGTGGACCATACCGATCATGAAGGAGTATAACATTCCACTAAGGCTTACGATGGAGGGCAGTTTTGGAGTTTGTAGATTTATTTTATGAACAGTTGCTAACTGTGTGCTAGAGACAGAGAGAGAGCAAGTGTGGGTGTGTGGAAGTTCTAGCCATCTTAACTGATTTAAGGTCAGGCAGTGTTGGGATTTTGCAGACTAGTTAGTGGCAAATTTAGCTTTCTTGTTATAGCATTGTTCAATTTATGTAAGTAGAGATTGGTGGAGGTTGGTGTAGATGGAGGCAGATGGTGACTTGAAACAACAGGAAGTAAGAATTGTTGAGTCAGGTTTCTATAGAAGAAAAAGCTTTTTTGGTGGTGAAGTGCTGGGATAGATCTAGCGGTGGTTTATCAGTGCAGCATCATCTGCATACCAAATGATACATGTCATTAGTAGCAACGTAAAAGTTATTAATAAAATGTTTAGGGTATGGGACTCGAGTGAGCTTTGTGGCCTTCCAACTGAGATGTACAAGAATGGTGTTTGTGTGTGTGCTGCCATTTTACTGCCCGTAGCCCATTAGAAAGGTAGCTATCGATCCAGGATTAGGAGCAGGTGTCAAGATCTAGTGAAGATAGCCTATGGAGAAGAATCTGATGGGATAAAGCATTAAACACCTTTAGATAAGTCAAGAAAGAAACAGTTTCCCCGAGTCCCTGTGGAGGTTGATTTGATATATAAAATTAAGGACAGCATGAGGAGTGCTGTAGTTTGGCCTGAAGCTGTACTGGGAAGAGGAAAGGAGACAGTTATCTACTAAGTGTTGGAGAAGTTTGGGATGAATATACTTTTTGAGGATTTTTGATAGACGAGAAAGAATGGTTATAGGGCAGTAATAACAGAATTCAGTTAAGCCTCCTCTTTTGTGTAAGGAAATAATAATTAAGTGCTTTTCCCAGGTAATAGGAATATAGTTTTATTTTCTATTAGGATAGTGACAGAGTATGCTAAAGGGTTGGCAGTCATGTTAATGTATTTTGAGGGAAGACTGCCAACTGTGAGTGTTTGAAGAGGAGAGGAGACAGTTATCTACTAAGTGTTGGAGAAGTTTGGGATGAATATACTTTTTGAGGATTTTTGATAGACGAGAAAGAATGGTTATAGGGCAGTAATAACAGAATTCAGTTAAGCCTCCTCTTTTGTGTAAGGAAATAATAATTAAGTGCTTTTCCCAGGTAATAGGAATATAGTTTTATTTTCTATTAGGATAGTGACAGAGTATGCTAAAGGGTTGGCAGTCATGTTAATGTATTTTGAGGGAAGACTGCCAACTGTGAGTGTTGTGATTTTTAGTCTTTACTTATATAGGTATAAGTACTAAGCTAGTTGCCATTGCAGGCCATTTTAATCTTAACCAATTTCCCTCACAGGTGAGAATCAAACCCTCTATCTTCTGTTTGTGACATAAACACCATAGCCGTGATTCCAACTCTTTGATGGTTGAAATGGCAACTGGGTCGATTTAGAAGACCAGGATTTTAGAGGATGGTTATTTGGGGATTGGGGGGGGGGGTGAGGAGGATGCTTTGTATATGAGGGAGGTGAATGACTGTATAAAGGCTGAGTTGAATTGGTATGATATGGGTTCTGTATAGTTGGTTTTAGTAGGTGTAGGTTAGGCAGAGTGGCCTGGGTTTAACAAATTGCTAAAGGAGGACCAGATTTTTGGTGGTTCTTGGGGGGGGGGGGGTGAGGAGGATGCTTTGTATATGAGGGAGGTGAATGACTGTATAAAGGCTGAGTTGAATTGGTATGATATGGGTTCTGTATAGTTGGTTTTAGTAGGTGTAGGTTAGGCAGAGTGGCCTAGGGTTTAACAAATTGCTAAAGGAGGACCAGATTTTTGGTGGTTCTTAGTGTGGGTATCCTGGATAAAGTGTATATGAGGGAGGTGAATGACTGTATAAAGGCTGAGTTGAATTGGTATGATATGGGTTCTGTATAGTTGGTTTTAGTAGGTGTAGGTTAGGCAGAGTGGCCTGGGTTTAACAAATTGCTAAAGGAGGACCAGATTTTTGGTGGTTCTTAGTGTGGGTATCCTGGATAAAGGTGTAGAGAGTTTATCAGAGCAGACTGTTTTGGGAGGGAGCAGTAGTATAGCTCTCTGGAGTTTTTGAAGCTTGTTCTCTGTTCATTTTATTATTAAGTCAGTGCCCAGGAGTTGTCTCTTGCTCTAATAAGTTGTTTTATTTTTGTGAATCAAAAGGCAGGAATGAATTTGACACTGTATAGAACGAGGGCTAGTTTTGCTCATTATAGTGTTGCATCAACTTAAAAACTCTCTCTCTGACAGCTTTCAGTGTTTGCAAGAATGTTTGTTAAAATTGAACTAGGTTGTTGTATACTGTTTATAGTGGTGGTCTTTCTCGAAGGGAGTTGACAACCTTTTAAGAAAAACCTCCGATGAACGAAAAAGAAACCAAAAACTCACTGGTTGGATTCAAGACGCTCTCCACAAGATGCTGGAATATTTTTCCTTTTATTTACTGATAGACTTGAAGTGCGTTCAGTATCATGCACTTTTCAGCAAGTGAATACTCAACTTCTTCAGAATGCAAAACAGTGGAGCCTTCCAAAAGGCTGCCTTTAATACATCAATCAATTAACACTAATTAGAACATTTAAAAGGTCTGTTTCACTAATTAAAACAAGCATAGTAAACTGCAACCTATAAAAACAGTATGTAAAGACTAAAACAACCACCAGGGCTAGTCAATACAAAACATGCTTGATTCTATATTATAACAATAAAATATTTAGAAGTTAGAATCCATCACAGTATAAGTAACAACACTGATGTGAAGGTGTAAACTGTGTTTGTTACTTTTTCAATATTAATGTGCAAAATTAATACAAGTCATCCCCTATGTACAAAACCATACCCCTTTTCAACAAATCTCTACTGTTTGGAGGTTAAGCAACTTTAGAAAGTTCTAAAAATTGCAGGGTTTTTTTTGAAACAACTTTAAGAAGTTAAAACACACAATAATAATAATAGGAAGTACCATGCAACTAAAAATGAAAATAAAAATAAACTTAAAAGAAGAATTAATGTGTCTTGCTGCAAATAGGTCTACTTCCTACTTAGTTTGCACGTAATTATGCATCCAATACAAAATGTACAAGTTGTAATGTGTGCTGATATTTAGTCTTGTAAGTGCCTAAATGTATATAAAGCATCCACCTATTAATAGGCTTGACAAGGGGTGGGGGGTGAGTTTACTACCTCTCTAAGTTCTTTAACCTCAGTATACACTGAATTGAGCACATTTCATTTATGCCAGGTCTCTGGTTAGAATTAACCCTCAATTGCCAAAGGAGCTCTTTCCTTTCGAGTTTAAGTGAGTCATGACCACCTTCCATCACTGACCTGTTGGTCAATGGCCCTGAATTTGAACTCGTGTCCTGGATGTTCGTTAACGTGCCTTGCCAAAGCGTTGGACAGTTTATTACACCTAATGCTGTATAGGTGTTCGTAGATCCTCTCGTTTAACCTTCTGTCCGTCTTCCCTATATAGAAGACCGGGCAGTGACAACACTTGGCTAAGTACACTACCTGTTTACTGTTGCAATTGAGTTTATAGTTTGTTTTAAACTTCCACTCACCTATTTCAAAATTACAGCCTTCATCAATAAACTTACAGTACTTGCACATGTTACATTTAGTCATACCTTTCCTAGTTGAAAATCCCTGTTTACTACTCTCGAGGAGTTCTTTCAAGTTGCTGCCCCTTTTGTATACTATCTTTGGTTTAATTGGGAGTTTGTCCCTCAATTCATCATCATTAGCCAGGAAGTCCCAATTTTTTAGAATAATATTGAAGATAGCATTGGAATCTAGGTTGAATGTGCAAGTAAAACTAGCCATGTAGTTCACCTCATTCCTTTCTCTCCCTTCATTAACCACTGTAACACTCTGGGTCGAACACCTCTCATTTAACAGTGGTACATATACCTTCAAGGTTCTTTTTGTTTTAACTTCCTCGAAAATCTCAGTGAGGAAGTCATGAGGGTAACCCCTCCTCGAAAAGAACTGAAATAAGGTTTCACATTCACTAACAAATTCCTCATCATACGTTATCATTCTAGCTGCCCTTACTAACTGACCTTTTACAACAGATTTCTTTTGATGTTTAGGGTGGCAGCTAGAAAAATGGAGGAAGGAATTAGAGTATGTCGCCTTCCGATGTATCTTAGATACCCAGGTTTTCTTATTATAATCTTTCCTAAGGTCGACATCTAAATAGTCTATTCTATCCTTATTGAAGTGAAATGTGAAGGAAAGGAAGTCCGTAGAATTATTGAGGTACCTAATGAACTCTTCGATCTTAGTGTTTGTTCCATCAAACATCACAAACATATCGTCTAGGAATCGAGTGTAGAAGATGAGCTTTGAATTGTGGTCTCCTTCATTTAGTAAATAGGATCTCTCCCAAGATGCCATGACTAAATTAGCTATGCTCCCCCCACATGGGGAACCCATGGCTATCCCAATTTTTTGATGGTATAATTCCTTCTCAAATTTGATAAAATTGTATGACAGGACCACATCAATTGACTCTCCTACCAATTGACTTTCTTCACTAGTTGCTCCCAGTGACCTTAACATAGCTGGTACCCAATCTACTGCTATATTGTGGGGAATAGAAGAGTAAAGGTCTTTCACGTCGATAGTTACAAAGAAGCAATTAGGGTGGAACCCCAAAGAATTAATAGAACTTAAAAAAGACCAGGAGTCTTTAGTGATTTGCTTTTCCATTACCACATATTTCTGTAAAATACTATCCAAAACCTTGGCACAGGTATATGTGATACTGTTTCTCCGTCCACCAAGGGTCTCATTGGTGGATCGTTAATGTTCTTATGGATTTTGGGGATTCCAAACAATAAAGGTGTTCTAGGTGTGATTTGTTGCATGTAACTATATGTTTCTCTATCAATACGTGCTTCAATGTATAACTCTTCTATGAAGCTTTTAATTCTGTTATGTGCTGTATTCATCTCACTGATGGATGATTTCGAATAAGCTTCACCATTAAGAATTTGGTACATTCTTGCACTGTAGTCTTCACTAGTCATGATGGTAATGCTACCCCCCTTGTCCGGCTTCATTAAGCGGACAGGGGCCTCCCTAAGGAACTGTAATTCAGTTCTTTCTTCCGTTGATATGTTGTGGTTAATGTAACCATGTTTTGGGTTTTGTCTCTTCAAGTTCCTCAAATCTAGTTCCATTGCTCTCTCAAAGATTACCAGCGTGGGGTGTAATGGAGGGTTAAAGACGCTGGATACATAAAATTGAGACTTCCTGTTTAAATCGTTGCCCATAAGGTGTAGCAAGTTGAGTTTCCTCTTGAACAGTTTCAAGTCTATTAAAGTACTAGCCAGGTCAAAGTGGCAGGAAGGTACAAAAGTATGTCCTCTGGATAAAAGATCGACCGTCTCACTACTAATATTGTAGTGGGTGTAATTGAACACCTTAAAGTTACCACTCTTATTCAATAGTATCCTACAGCCCTGATCAAAAAGTTCCGGGGGGTCCTCATTTTGTGTTGGAATTACCACCTCTTCCTCCTGGCCCCCCTCCTTTTGTTGTTGTTCTGCCCACGAATGTGGGAGGCTCCTGGTCGAAAATTTTCACCCTGGTTGTTACTGTTCATGTTGGCCCCGTTGTTGTTATTAGTACCTATGTTGTTGTTTTTGTTTTTATTATTATTATTTTGATTTTGGTTCGCTATCCTTTCACTTCTCCTGGTCTCAGCTCTAGTATCTTGACTGTTGAGCTCCATGTCTTCATCCCATTGGTCCCCATTTTGATACCTTTGTTCTCCCTCCAGAACACCAGCGACATCTATATTTGCCCCTGGGTCCCCCGTGATTAAGGCCTTACTGTTGGTATACACAGGTGGTTTTGGGTATGCTTTACCAAGTCTATAATCATTAAGGTCTCTAGTGATTTTTTTGTTTTTTGTTAGATTCAATCTACTCAGGTGTTCATCGATGCTCAAGAAGCACCTCTCATATTCGAACTGGTATCTCCCATAATTAATGTCATTTTTGATGCCATTGTCCAGTTCATCAATTTCTCTGAGTAGAACATCTATTAAAAGTTGGTATTGTTCACAAAGCAACCCTAACAGTTCCAACCCATGTCTATCAAACAGTGACAACAACGCCTTGTGGAAGGAGGAACCTTCCACTAGTCCTGCAAGGAATTGCCATTGTCGCAGTCCCTTTGGCACTATTTTCAGTTTGATACATTCACGGAAGTAAGCAACCGCCAGTTGCAACTTCCGTACTTTAAAAAGTTTGTTGTCAAAAATAGTCAGCCTAGTTGTTAAGTCATGGCTTACCTCCTCACGGTCTGCCAAGTGAGGTAACGCTCCTCCGTTGTTAAAAACAAATTCTCTGTGTACCCATACATCCAGAGCTGGAGTCGCCCCGATGTTTCTATGGGCTTGAATGGCTCCGGACCCTTGGTGTCCAGTTCCTGTTGTTTCACCAATACCACGGGCATGTGTGAAACAGACCTTTTAAATGTTCTAATTAGTGTTAATTGATTGATGTATTAAAGGCAGCCTTTTGGAAGGCTCCACTGTTTTGCATTCTGAAGAAGTTGAGTATTCACTTGCTGAAAAGTGCATGATACTGAACGCACTTCAAGTCTATCAGTAAATAAAAGGAAAAATATTCCAGCATCTTGTGGAGAGCGTCTTGAATCCAACCAGTGAGTTTTTGGTTTCTTTTTCGTTCATCGGAGGTTTGTCTTTTGTGCCGAATGGAACCAGGAAGCTCTCCAGTGAACATCGGTAACTCTCAAGAGAATGAGGGGAACCTCACTATGCTCATTGAGCTTTTAACCCAGAAAGTGGACCGGTTGTCGCAGCAGGTCAGCGCTACAACCCGCTTCCACGAAGAATTACAAGAGAGAGAGAACAGGACCTGTGGAAGTATCACGGGTACGCAGAGAGTACAGAACAGTGGAGTTAGGAGTAGTTCCTGTCAACCGAGGTAGTACCACTACAACAGGAAGTAACAACAGAAGCGAGCAGTGCCTGGATGAACAGCAACACGACCGTGGTATTGGTGAAACAACAGGAACTGGACACCAAGGGTCCGGAGCCATTCAAGCCCATAGAAACATCGGGGCGACTCCAGCTCTGGATGTATGGGTACACAGAGAATTTGTTTTTAACAACGGAGGAGCGTTACCTCACTTGGCAGACCGTGAGGAGGTAAGCCATGACTTAACAACTAGGCTGACTATTTTGACAACAAACTTTTAAAGTACGGAAGTTGCAACTGGAGGTTGCTTACTTCGTGAATGTATCAAACTGAAAATAGTGCCAAAGGGACTGCGACAATGGCAATTCCCTGCAGGACTAGTGGAAGGTTCCTCCTTCCACAAGGCGCTGTTGTCACTGTTTGATAGACATGGGTTGGAACTGTTAGGGTTGCTTTGTGAACAATACCAACTTTTAATAGATGTTCTACTCAGAGAAATTGATGAACTGGACAATGGCATCAAAAATGACATTAATTATGGGAGATACCAGTTCGAATATGAGAGGTGCTTCTTGAGCATCGATGAACACCTGAGTAGATTGAATCTAACAAAAAACAAAAAAAATCACTAGAGACCTTAATGATTATAGACTTGGTAAAGCATACCCAAAACCACCTGTGTATACCAACAGTAAGGCCTTAATCACGGGGACCCAGGGGCAAATATAGATGTCGCTGGTGTTCTGGAGGGAGAACAAAGGTATCAAAATGGGGACCAATGGGATGAAGACATGGAGCTCAACAGTCAAGATACTAGAGCTGAGACCAGGAGAAGTGAAAGGATAGCGAACCAAAATCAAAAAAAATATAATAATAAAACAAAAACAACAACATAGGTACTAATAACAACAATGGGGCCAACATGAACAGTAACAACCAGGGTGAAAATTTTCGACCAGGAGCCTCCCACATTCGTGGGCAGAACAACAACAAAGGAGGGGCCAGGAGGAAGAGGTGGTAATTCCAACACAAAATGAGGACCCCCCGGAACTTTTTGATCAGGGCTGTAGGATACTATTGAATAAGAGTGGTGACTTTAAGGTGTTCAATTACACCCACTACAATATTAGTAGTGAGACGGTCGATCTTTTATCCAGAGGACATACTTTTGTACCTTCCTGCCACTTTGACCTGGCTAGTACTTTAATAGACTTGAAACTGTTCACGAGGAAACTCAACTTGCTACACCTTATGGGCAACGATTTAAACAGGAAGTCTCAATTTTATGTATCCAGCGTCTTTAACCCTCCATTACACCCCACGCTGGTAATCTTTGAGAGAGCAATGGAACTAGATTTGAGGAACTTGAAGAGACAAAACCCAAAACATGGTTACATTAACCACAACATATCAACGGAAGAAAGAACTGAATTACAGTTCCTTAGAGGCCCTGTCCGCTTAATGAAGCCGGACAAGGGGTGGCATTACCATCATGACTAGTGAAGACTACAGTGCAAGAATGTACCAAATTCTTAATGGTGAAGCTTATTCGAAATCATCCATCAGTGAGATGAATACAGCACATAACAGAATTAAAAGCTTCATAGAAGAGTTATACATTGAAGCACGTATTGATAGAGAAACATATAGTTACATGCAACAAATCACACCTAGAACACCTTTATTGTTTGGAATCCCCAAAATCCATAAGAACATTAACGATCCACCAATGAGACCCTTGGTGGACGGAGAAACAGTATCACATATACCTGTGCCACGGTTTTGGATAGTATTTTACAGAAATATGTGGTAATGGAAAAGCAAATCACTAAAGACTCCTGGTCTTTTTAAGTTCTATTAATTCTTTGGGGTTCCACCCTAATTGCTTCTTTGTAACTATCGACGTGAAAGACCTTTACTCTTCTATTCCCACAATATAGCAGTAGATTGGGTACCAGCTATGTTAAGGTCACTGGGAGCAACTAGTGAAGAAAGTCAATTGGTAGGAGAGTTAATTGATGTGGTCCTGTCATACAATTTTATCAAATTTGAGAAGGAATTATACCATCAAAAAATTGGGATAGCCATGGGTTCCCCATGTGGGGGGAGCATAGCTAATTTAGTCATGGCATCTTGGGAGAGATCCTATTTACTAAATGAAGGAGACCACAATTCAAAGCTCCTCTTCTACACTCGATTCCTAGACGATATGTTTGTGATGTTTGATGGAACAAACACTGAGATCGAAGAGTTCATTAGGTACCTCAATAATTCTACAGACTTCCTTTCCTTCACATTACACTTCAATAAGGATAGAATAGACTATTTAGATGTCGACCTTAGGAAAGATTATAATAAGAAAACCTGGGTATCTAAGATACATCGGAAGGCGACATACTCTAATTCCTTCCTCCATTTTTCTAGCTGCCACCCTAAACATCAAAAAAATCTGTTGTAAAAGGTCAGTTAGTAAGGGCAGCTAGAATGATAACGTATGATGAGGAATTTGTTAGTGAATGTGAAACCTTATTTCAGTTCTTTTCGAGGAGGGGTTACCCTCATGACTTCCTCACTGAGATTTTCGAGGAAGTTAAAACAAAAAGAACCTTGAAGGTATATGTACCACTGTTAAATGAGAGGTGTTCGACCCAGAGTGTTACAGTGGTTAATGAAGGGAGAGAAAGGAATGAGGTGAACTACATGGCTAGTTTTACTTGCACATTCAACCTAGATTCCAACGCTATCTTCAATATTATTCTAAAAAATTGGGACTTCCTGGCTAATGATGATGAATTGAGGCACAAACTCCCAATTAAACCAAAGATAGTATACAAAAGGGGCAGCAACTTGAAAGAACTCCTCGAGAGTAGTAAACAGGGATTTTCAACTAGGAAAGGTATGACTAAATGTAACATGTGCAAGTACTGTAAGTTTATTGATGAAGGCTGTAATTTTGAAATAGGTGAGTGGAAGTTTAAAACAAACTATAAACTCAATTGCAACAGTAAACAGGTAGTGTACTTAGCCAAGTGTTGTCACTGCCCGGTCTTCTATATAGGGAAGACGGACAGAAGGTTAAACGAGAGGATCTACGAACACCTATACAGCATTAGGTGTAATAAACTGTCCAACGCTTTGGCAAGGCACGTTAACGAACATCCAGGACACGAGTTCAAATTCAGGGCCATTGACCAACAGGTCAGTGATGGAAGGGTGGTCATGACTCACTTAAACTCGAAAGGAAAGAGCTCCTTTGGCAATTGAGGGTTAATTCTAACCAGAGACCTGGCATAAATGAAATGTGCTCAATTCAGTGTATACTGAGGTTAAAGAACTTAGAGAGGTAGTAAACTCACCCCCCACCCCTTGTCAAGCCTATTAATAGGTGGATGCTTTATATACATTTAGGCACTTACAAGACTAAATATCAGCACACATTACAACTTGTACATTTTGTATTGGATGCATAATTACGTGCAAACTAAGTAGGAAGTAGACCTATTTGCAGCAAGACACATTAATTCTTCTTTTTAAGTTTATTTTTATTTTCATTTTTAGTTGCATGGTACTTCCTATTATTATTATTGTGTGTTTTAACTTCTTAAAGTTGTTTCAAAAAAACCCTGCAATTTTTAGAACTTTCTAAAGTTGCTTAACCTCCAAACAGTAGAGATTTGTTGAAAAGGGGGATGGTTTTGTACATAGGGGATGACTTGTATTACTTTTTCAATATTAATGTGCAAAATTAACAAACACAGTTTACACCTTCACATCAGTGTTGTTACTTATACTGTGATGGATTCTAACTTCTAAATATTTTATTGTTATTATATAGAATCAAGCATGTTTTGTATTGACTAGCCCTGGTGGTTGTTTTAGTCTTTACATACTGTTTTTATAGGTTGCAGTTTACTATGCTTGTTTTAATTAGTGAAACAGACCTTTTAAATGTTCTAATTAGTGTTAATTGATTGATGTATTAAAGGCAGCCTTTTGGAAGGCTCCACTGTTTTGCATTCTGAAGAAGTTGAGTATTCACTTGCTGAAAAGTGCATGATACTGAACGCACTTCAAGTCTATCAGTAAATAAAAGGAAAAATATTCCAGCATCTTGTGGAGAGCGTCTTGAATCCAACCAGTAACCTTTTAAGAAAGATTGAGAGATGGTCAGTCAAACGTTTGGAAGTGTAAAAGAAGAGACCATTTTACTTGGGTCAAATGTGAGGACCCAGTCTAGAATAAGTTTGCTGGATTTGGTTGGAGGCAATGAGCTGTGTGAAGTTGTACAGCAGTAGGGTATGAGTGGAAATAGATTGCCAGTCAATATTTACATCCCCTAGGATGATGGTTTCTTGGTTGATATTGGTGGATATCAAAGATAAAAGGCCCTCTGCATTCCCCCAGCTAACTACAACAACTCAACTTTAAACAGTGATGAGATAGATTTGAGTAGTATTTCAGTACTGTTGAAGGAGGGTGGCCAGATTTGAGTATAGTGAGAGTACCAGTGAGTTATTGTGTATTATACAATTCTTCCTCTAAAACGTGCACGCTGATTGGCCAGCCCAACCAGCGTGCCCATTGTAAATCCCTCAATTTACTAACGGAAAAAGGTCCGGTCGCTCGGACTTTTTCTGTTAGTATAAAACACTGTCTCGCTATGTTAAGAGTTTAACATAGCGACACAGGTTTAAAAAAAGCAACGCAGATCTCCGTTGCTTTTTTTAAAGCTGTCTCGCTATGTTAAACTCCTTTAACATAGCGACGCAGTGTGTAAAAAGCAACGGAGATCTTGCGATCTCCGTTGCTTTTTTTTTTAAAACCTGTCTCGCTATGTTAAATGGGTTTAACATAGCGAGACAGCTTTAAAATAAGCAACGGAGATCTCCGTTGCTTATTTTAAAGCTGTTTCGCTATGTTAAACCCATTTAACATAGCGAGACAGTAAAAAGCAACAGAGATCTTGCGTTCTCCGTTGCTTTTGTCCACAGCTCTGATGTACTGCGTAGGCATGCGCAGTACATCAGAACTGCCGCGGAATACCAGACAGCTGCGGAAGGGCAGCAAAGAGGCATTATACAATGCCATTATTTAAGAAAAGTAATTATTTCTTTTCTTAAATAATGTCATTGTATAATAGCAATAACCCACGCCTGGGTGTGGGTAATGCGGGATTTAACCACGGTTGTCTTTGTTTGGTCCCTCGGGCTTCGCCCTCGGGACCAAACCACGCCAACCGTGGTTAAATCCCGCATTACCCACACCCAGGCATGGGTTATTGCTATAGTACTGCTATGTACCTTGCTTTTTATGTGATCTCTCTAGTTGTAAGATGGTATTGCCTGGGGGAAGTATTCCTATAAACCTGGCTAAAACTAGAATGATAGAAGTAGGTGCTAAGCCTGGGGGAAGTATTCCTTATAAACCTGGCTAAAACTAGAATGATAAAAGTAGGTGCTAAAAGTTATGCTACAAGAATATATCAGAATGAGAGAAGCAGGTACTAAAAGCTGTAACTAGTACACCATATCAGAAGTAGAGTTCCATCATGCTGAAATAGATGCAGAGAATGAGTGCCCAGGGAGCAGGAAGTATGAGTAGTGTAAACACGGAAGCAAGAGTGGAATGTTCTGTTCTACAGTCTCGGTAACCTGGTAAACAACATTGTATGCATGCCTGCTAGACTGCCTAAAGCACTCGCAGTATTGTAGAAACATGCAGTACATAGGGACTGGAGTATGGTGCTGTCAGGATTCAGGGTAGAAAGACTGGACAGTAAGTATAAAGGAGTTGAAGTGACAGCATGTGTTCAGTGAGCGACTGAGTGCAATGTAAAACAGCCAACTATAAGGAAGTGAAGAAGAACAATGATGGGGATGTTAAGACTGATAGGTGCTACATGAACATAGGAGCTAGTGAGTAAAGAGCCATACCACTTGCTAAGATGGCAGCAGATGCTGAAGCAAAGCGATCACATGGCAACTCGCATGGTAAGGGATATTAAAAAGACATTGCACTAACCGATGTGACAAAGTGGGTGCTAAATATAATAGCATATGTGTTTAATTTTTGTACTGCATGTTAAATCTAATATTTTTACTATATTATATTGTTCTTATGTATGTAATCTCATTGTATCTGGTTATGACCGACAAATTGGCATCTATATCACGTTATCGAAATTTTACATCGAATAAATAAAGGTCATACTTTATTGATCGAAGTAGTAAAATATCGAATAACATAAATCAGTAAAATAAAAAAACTAGCGTAGGCAAGGTGGGGCAAGCCCCCTGCACCCTCCACACCCCCCTACTTAAATATACCAACTCTGAGACAACACTACATTGAGGTAAAAGGAAATCTCCCCCTTACGGAGATTTCCATTTACCTGCACAATGTTCTGAACTTTCGACATTGTCGTGCTGACAATATCGTATTCAATATTGTCAGCTTAAGATTACGTGAACTAGACCCACAAATTGACCCGAGTGTTACAGTTCACTTGACTATAAAAATAAAAACCTTAGACTGAATCATGCAGAATATTGTGAAGACACTGCATACTGCCAAAAGGATGCCAAATGTAGAGTTACTTAGTGCTTTGTAAAACAGAAGCATAAGTAAGATCAGTGCTTGCATACTATCACAACCAGATTTCCGAAGTCGCATAATTCATTGTGTTTCTGAAAAGAGGGTTCTTAAGCTTGAAATGGGTGTGTAAGTGAGTAAGTTGTACTGGCTCACTAAGGGTTTGAGGCAGGGAGAGGAATAATGGTCAAATTTCTGTGAACTCCGCTGTGCTGCACTGCATCACAAATCCTGCCTTGCTAATTACAACCTCAGCAAAGCGAAGTTACTCAAGAATATACCATCTGACTGTTCAGGGCCAGTAAGCATCCAAAGTGAAGGTGCCTGCAACAAATTGTGAGTAAAGGGACAGTGATTCCTCAGGAACTGCTGCCTTTCTCCCCAGTGAGAGTCCTGTGCCAGGGGTGTTAAAGGTTATCCCACTTCACACAGATAATTCTGTTCATTTGATCTTGTTTACTCACAGCAGCCACTTACAATACTACCAACAGGTGCTGTAAATGCTGAATGATTCACACACAGATCTCCCAACTGTAACTATCACACATTATAGTGTGTACACATAAAGAGATTTTAAATG
Source organism: Protopterus annectens (assembly GCF_019279795.1). Taxonomy (NCBI): domain Eukaryota; kingdom Metazoa; phylum Chordata; order Ceratodontiformes; family Protopteridae; genus Protopterus; species Protopterus annectens. Next base: position 443,604,710 of record NC_056736.1, on the reverse strand, counting down.
GCCCGGTTGTGTTGGGAACGTGGTGAGTTTCAAGCAGCAGCCCTGCTTATAAGTCAGGAAGGGATGCCACTTGGGAAGAGGAATTTTGACTTTATTTCTCTTCCCAATCGGGCAAAATAGTACTGAAGACTTTGTACACCCCTTCTTAGGTTACCAGACGTCATTTTGCACAAACATAACGAATTATGCGACATCTGAAATCTGGTTGCGAAAATACGCAAGTGCCATAAGATCATAGCTTCACATATATCCATCCACTATTATCTCCTTGTTTAATCATGCCTTTCCTCAGCTTAGTCACAGTACTTTGTTTTCCTTATTTTTTTTTGTATTTCTGTATGTCCAAAGCTTTAACAAGTTGAATTTATTCCCTACTGTAGCTACCAATGATTTTTGTATATTGTTTAAGTAGCACAGATTTGTGGTTACTGTTGTAACTAACCTTGTACCTAACTCACTGTAACTTATTGTTGCAGCTTTTTGTACATCTCCATTCTGTCTCATGTGAAAATGTGCCTCCCCCAGCAGGGCTACCCTGGTCAACAAATGTAAAACAAATCAAATAAACTAATAATTTTTAGTCAGTCAGGATATTGTATCAAAGTTTATGAAAAATTGACTGTTACCATTTATAGATTATGAAATTCTGGATGAAAAGCTTAAAAGGCCTCTAGTGAAAGACTGGAAATGAGTAGTTTTGATTTTTCCTGTTGTGTAAGGGATATATTATACATAGTTATGTTGATTTATAAATTGACTGACACTTCTGAGACATATCTGTTCTTTTGAGTAGATGAGTTGATGGACATGTTAAATATCTACTAAATATGTAACTCCTGTATTACTTAATTACTGACTTGGCACAGATAATTAAAGCTATGCGCTTACTACATATGCAGACTAGAAGACCACTGAGAAGCTTAGCCTTATTACTCTATAGAGTTGTCTGGTTAAATGACTTGGTCAGAGTCGCACAATAGGCAAACAGAGGCTAAATCAAATCCCAGTACTTCAGGAAGCATATTAATAGCTTGTAGCCTTAATCCACTGTGCTGCCAGCTGTTAATTATTTTCTTCTTGTAGTCAAGGGTTTGATTGCCTCAGCCTCTGTTTGCCTGTTTTGTAAACCTGAGCAAGTCGTTTGGACTGAGCCTGAAAAATATTGATATGGGTCAGTACTGTGGCTGAATTAACAAATACGAATAAATAAACAGGAAGTTATGTAACCTAGAAATTCAGGTAAGTGGGTTTGCCCAACCCAGAAGACAGCTGGAAACATTTTTATTTATTCGGCTAGCCACCAAGTGGCAGTATGAACCTTGTCTGTAGATGATTGTCTCAAATAAAATGAAACCCTGACCCCCTGTGTAAAACAAAAAAAAAAATGGGGAAAAAGGGGTGATGGATGGATATAAACTTTCAGAGGAAAAGCTTGGTGTCCTATAATCAGGACTCTGGCATCATAGTTCAAAGCTATGTTTAGAAGAATCTTGTATTGGTCACTTTTTGCCATTCTTAAAAAGAAAGCATTGGCTAGAATAGCCTTCAGTTGGCCCATGCTTAACTAATAGATTGAGAATGCATCCAAGGTCTGTGTGCTGTATTGGAGAGATCATAAGATACCAAGACAAGCATCATTATGCATGTGAGAATTTTTAGATGGACGTTGGAAAAGATTTGACTTTACAGGATTTTGTTTGTGAATTCTTTCGGAATAATGTAGTGTCAGGTGTACTTTCAAAAGTGGTTTGAACTACCTTATATGCCTCAAGTCACATGTGAGCTACCATTTTTCATCTACAAAGACTTTTCTCTGTTGATGTTGTACCTGAACACATTACCCTTTACTCTGGAACTCTTTTATCAGAAGTTGTTCCTCTTTACTTTACTTTAAGCAAAAATAGAATAATGCATTCCGCCAGTGCATGACAGAATTTTGCAGTAAATGGTTTAGCTGAGAGAGTCACGTAGACTTTCACAGCAGGTAAGAGGCCATCGTTAAATAACATGATGGAAACTGACAGCAATTGCCCTACAAAACAATTCTGGGTTACACTACAGGACATACTGAACTTGATAAGTATTAATGGGTCTGTGAAAATGAAATGGTTCTTGCAATTGCTGCAGCTGGATAGGTAGGCAAGCATTTGAGCTTTCACTGTGGAAGATCAATGTGTCTCTGATACCACCAGGGAGATCCTAACATGGATTTCAGGAATTACCATAAATAAACAGGTCCAGTTTCATGCTGAGTCCAAGGGACTAATTTATGGATTTCTTAAAGAAGACATTCTTACTTGTTAAAACCTAGTCCTGCAACAGCAGAGGACAGTGTCTATCTATCGGGAATGAATAATGATCCTACAGGTTTGGACAGTGACAGTGTTCATTGGACAAATGAAGGAAATTAGTTAATTTCCAGTCCTGACTTGTTCTGATGCTAACAAAAAGACCCTTGTAAAGAGAAGTAAATCTGATCTGCCATTAAGTCAAGAAACTGCGGCAAAATAACAAAACATTAGAACACCACCTCAACATCTCATCAACTGACTATTTTTTCTAATTGCAGTGATTCTGAATGTTTGCACAATTGTGATTTGCTGTCTTCTATTATACAATGACAGGTCATTAACATTCAAAAATGTACACGCTGATTGGTCAGCCCAACCAGTGTGCCCATTGTAAATCGATCATATAACAATAGAAAAAAGTACTGCCACCCAGACTTTCTTCTATTAACATATGCTATGGCTTTCCAGTTCTCTTAAGCTTAAAAAAAGTTCAGAGATACGAAAGAGACTGGGCAAAGAAAATACAAGGGAGATCGGGCACATTATGCAAAACTAAAGAACCGTAAGTGACTTTCCTTGTATTTTCTCTGCCCTGTCTTTCTCATAGCTCTGAACTGTCTGGATTCAAAACTTCATTTTAAAAAATAAATGAATTGGCAACCGAGATCTTCCTTTCCAAAGTGCTGATGTACTGCATAAGCATGGGAACACAAGTCTCATATGCATGAGCAGGACACAGAAAGCACAACACCAGTGGTCCTTTATACCAAGACATTATTTAAGAAAAGTACATTTTTTTTCTTCTTCTTCTTTCTGCTTTTCCCAGTTTGAAGATTTATCCACATTTGCCTTTGTTTAATCACTTGGACTTCACCTTCATGATTAAACTACACCAACCATGGGTAAATCTTCAATATACCACACCCAATTGTTGGTCATTGCTATAGCATTGTACAAGTTGCCTTGCATATGAGCTTTGTTTACAGACAGTAAATTTTAATTGGCCTAATCTAAAAAGGAGGAAGGGTGTCATTTGATATATTCAGTAGTGCAGACCATTCACTCCTGCATAAAGTGACAGCACATGTTCACAGAAAGTCGGTCTGTGCTCAGTCTATTGACAGTACAAATAGAACATTGTGCAATCTGAAAGTGACTTCAAAGCTGTTCCTTGCTTTCCATGTAGTGTGTAAAGTGAAAGTTAAGTTGGAAAAACGGACAGCAGACAGATGAGAAGGCTCATGTAGTAGCTGATGGAAGATTCATGCCTGACTTAAGCTTCTGCTTTTTTGACACAGAGGTTGGTAAGCCAACTGACTAGCCCAAGAAGAGTGCTCAAATGTGGTGATGACCATGGTGCCTGAATATCATAGTCTGTAACAGCATTGCTTCATGAATACCCTAATTAATTCTGGTGAACCTCTTCATGAGTATGTGACTGGCTCATGAGCTTATTATATGGAAGGTAGTGTGCATGTTGTAGTCGCATTTGACTGTAATAGTCATAAGTGTAACCGTATAACTGGCCAGCTGCTTTAACATGTAGTAGTACTCAAGGTGATTATGTATGGATGCAGTCTGAAATATTCAAGCCTTGTTATAGTGCTTCACCAGTCTGCAGTAGTTGTATATAAACACTCGTATATTAGAAGTTGTATGGTTGTACTCTGTTATGCTTACAGTTTACACCTCGTAGTCAAAAGCCTTCATAGATTTGCAGTTGAACTGCAGGTTAGTTCAGTATATTGTATTCACTTCTGTAAGGTATATGGATGCTGAATGTGTGTACACTAGCATATTGATTAAATACTTGCAAAAGTACTTGCTTTTATTTAGTCACTGACATAATCGGCTGTTCGATTCTTGGCTGGAGTGCCTTCTGTGTGGAGTCTGCATGTCCCCCTGTGGTCGAGTGGCCTCCGAAAGACAAGCATGAATGGGGAGTGCCTTCTCTGAAGGTTGGGCGTCGGGCTGGCAACTCGACACCATAAAAAAAAATCTACTGCCAATCATTAGGGGACTGGAGTTCCGCTGTGGCGACCCCTAACCGGGAAAAGCCAAAAAGTCAAACAACTGACTTAATCACTCTTGTGTAAAGCAAGCCCTGTTTTTCTCTGAGGCAAATTAAAATAAAAAAAGCCATGCCATTTGGGATCACATGAACAGGCTAAATCATTGCCTTCTAGATTCTCCCATACAATCTCCAAGATAAAATTCCTGAATATAATGTTAGCATTTTTGTAGCCATCACTCAACACTGAAAGGCCTCAATCCTCTTCCAACTATAAATGGAATGCTGGCAAATTCTCCACACTATTTATAGAGATGAATAGTATATAGCCAAGAAAAGAGGCACAGTATCTAGTTGTCTTTTACAGTGGTTCCCTTAGACATGTTTTTTTCATATTCCTTATGCAATCTAAGATGACTCTAAAGGTTCCTGTTAAATTTTTATATCGGATTTTTCTGGATACAGACATGCTGTAGATTGTACCAAGAAATCTGGATGTGTATGCCATCCCACTTCTTCATTTTTTCTTTTCTGTCTCCTGGGTGAGCCTTGTTACAATTTACTTTATAATCCCATTTCTGTTCTGACATTATTTGGATAGTACAGAATATGTCAGACTTTAGGCTTTACCAAGTTGTAGCTGTGTGATACCTTAAACATCCTGTAATGGAGGCCCATGGGATTTATGGAAATGACCTCTTAAGGACACAAAGTGTTTTAGCTACATGGTTTCTGAATTTCCATTACTTTTTTTTTTCTTCTTTATGGCTTCGTTCAGGTCAATATTGCCAAATCCCACTAGCTGTGGACATGCATAGCCTTTTGACTGACCAAGACAGCATAAATGGATAGTTTGGCTGAATTTCAGAAACACAGGGTCTTTAAACTGAAAACTCCTAGCTTGGCAAGGTATCACACAGTGAAAATTCTAGCTTGGCTGGGTTTTTTTCTTGATGTTTTTACTAAATGGTTTGTCTCTGTGTTCTTTTCACCCTTCAGTTTGGATGTTAGCCAATTGGTTGATAATAGCTATAAAATTGTAGGCTATATAAAAAGATTTTTAATGTCTAGGAAACTGGAAATTATGAAATTAGTCTGTGTCCTTTTATGTTAGGCTCAAACTATAGTATAGCATTTCCATATTATAATTCCATAAGCAAATTAACATGAATAAATTGGAAAGAGTATAGAAGAAATACGCCAAGAAGATCAATGGATAAATACGCCAAGAAGATCAATGGATTAAACTATCTGAAATTCTACAGTATCTCATATAGATATTTAAGTGAAGACTTTATTCAGGCATTACCTGGTAGTGAAGACTTAATTCAGTATTGCCCATTTCTGTAGGGTAATTAGTGGTAATAACTAATAGTTTGTTAGCACCATTTTGGCAATTCTGTCTGCCTTTGGGGAAAATTTGTAATCTGACATTGAAGCTTATTTTATTTAAATGTCTTTCAGATACTCTGTACTGTATGCTTCCAGTGTCTGACATTAAAATATTGCACTTTGTTTTATGACATTCCTACCTTTTTTTCCAGCATAACATTTCATGACTCCCAGCTGTCTGACTTGATTGGCTCCTGAAGCAGTTTACATGTGCTTATGCAAGTCCTAACCTGTAGGTTGGACATTTTCAGAATTACTTGTATTAAGTAAATGTACCGTTGTTATGTCTACAGAAAACTGTACCAATTTAAAATGAAAATACCATATGGTTAGGAATATTTTTCAGATATGCATGGCACATCCATTTTTAATACAGGAGTTGCTAGAGTTGAAGGGATCAACATCTAGGATTCTTGCTTGGAAATGTTTTTAAACCCCAAGCAGACTACAGAAAATTCCTCAGGTAGATAGGAACTGTTGGAGGTGTGATGGGGAAGAAAGAGGTAATTGGGAACATGTTTTCTGGGAGTGCAGTGAGTTGGCAGACTTTAAGGATTCCCTGCAGGATGCATTGTGGGAAATTCTGGGTGGACAGATTGCTGTGATAAGTGAGATGATTTTTCTGAGCTAAGATACAGAATTGGAATTTCCTAGACAATGTAAGCCCTTGCTGCCTCTAATTATGGGGGCTGCCAAAAAAGCAGTTACTAAAAAATGGAAATCGAAATCTAAACCAACTATATTAGTAGTGAATATGGTAACAGATTTAAAACAACTGGAATTGAAATCTTTACGAAAAGGTAGGAGCAAATTACATAGGAAAACATGGGAATTGTGGGAAAAATACCTACAGGGAGGAATGAGATTTAAAAGGAGGCAGAACTTAACTGCGCTATGTAATGTTTTAACATGATTGGGTAGATTATAATTGTATATTTGCAACTGGGAGTGTGTCAGTATGGTTTGTGATGTAAAATGCTTGCAACTAGGACTGTCTGTGTGGCTCGTTTTCATTTATATAAATGTATGATTGATTAGGTCATAAGTGATGGTTTAATAAAGACATTTCTTGTTTAAACAAAAAGGGGCAAGAATTGAATAATTTATGTAATGTTGCTTAGGTTATATGATAGCAATATATGTAAAGCATAATGTTTGTTAATTTTAAATTATTAATACAGTTTGTTTACTTTTATAATGTGCCTATGTCACAAGTATTAATTTCAATAAAGGTATTTAAAAAAATCTATAATAATAAAGCAGTGCTTAACAAAATTTATCTGTGATTTTTACACCTGTTCTGGTTATGTTTAGACAGTGGCTTATGCATTATGGCAGTTCACTCCTTGCATTTATACAAAATAAAAAATTTGTGGGATTTTTTTTAAATGTTTTTACACTAGACTTAAAGCATGGACTGAAGCTCACATAAATCATATATATTTTTTTACTGGGGTAAAATACCGATCAAACCATGACGGATTTACAGGCACTAGTGAATGAAAACTGTTCATAAAGATTTAAACAATAAATACAGATAGGGATATTATAAATATGGTGCACAGTTCAATAAATAGAAGAGCACATGGGGCTTGTGGTGCAACTGTAGAACTGTACTGTGCAGCTTGTAACGTACCACTGGTGATATGTGTCAATGTGTGGCAGGCTTTTGAAAACAAAACGGCTCCATGGATTATTCTGAGGTGGGACCTATCCCAGGATTCATGAAGCTCGGTGCAAGGACAGTTTTATCAGCAGCACAATATGAATATTTATGAGGGTGCGCTGCCGCACCCTCGACGTGCACAGGAAATGTGTGCGAGTGCAGGGGGCATGTTTAAGTGCTCTTCGGAAGCTTAAACATGCCCCCACAGATGCACAACCTACATAGCTTACTATTGGAGCCCGCCGCCAATAGTAAGCAATTAATTTGGTGTCCGTGGATACTGAAATGTATGCTAAGCACACAAGAGTGTCCATGAACACTGAAATAAAATCAAAGTAGTAAACACACAAGCACGTAGTTGAATGTTGAGCCTCGTCCCTAGAACTATCACAATTAGATTCTCCATGTCCCTATTTTACATTTTGTATTGCTTCATTATTGAAAGTGTAAGTGAAGCGCAGTGTGTTTACGTGTCACTGCCCTCTGCTTAGCATAGCTTACACATCAAAATCATCCAAATAGTAAAAAACATGCAGAACCATCGTTAATGTCAGTAGTATAGTGGTTAGAGCATCCACCTAACGGGCAGGCATTCATGGTTTGAGTCCCACTATAGCACATATCATTTTCCGTATGGAATGTGTATCTGCACATATTTATACATATTTTTGCTGTATAACCTACATAATAACATGTAAATGTGAACTGGACTACTGCATGAAATGTTTAACTAATGTCATTCAGTCAAAGTGTTAGGGTCATAATGGATGAGGCACTAGTAAACATGTGTAAGCACTAATAAGCAGTAGTAAACATATAGAAGTACCAGTAAGCCAGTCTAAGTGCGTTTGCATGGGTGTAAGCAGTGCCCACACACATTAAGCATAGTAGAAGCTAACTGAATTTAAGAAACTGTAATTTGAGGATAGCACAGCCTACTGTCACGCAAACACCTGCTCACAATCACTTAAAAGTGCTTTAATCACTCTGTATCCAATGGCCCTTGTTCTGGCCAGCAACACAATAAATGTCCTCTGCAAAGGTCAAACCCAGGATCCTGCACACCACAGCCAATGTGATTTATCAGTAAGCCATGGCAGATGTACATAAATCTGATGTTATCACAAACATATCGTCCAGCACAGTCATGCAACAGCATAAGAAATGTAGATGTATGTACATGTGTATGTACAGATATATATAATATATATATATATATATATATATATATATATAATCTATGAAGAATGAACGTCGTGACAATAAATCATACAAAAAAGAATGAGAAGGAAATCAACAGCAACTCCAGTATTATTTAGTGCTGTCAGCTTATGTCATATCAAGCTGGGCAGGGGTGAGCAAATCACTGCTACTCACACCAGAGGCAGGATACTACCAGTGGGAGTAACATTGTTGATATGCTAAGTCTACTTTACAAACAATCACAGGGTAGTCCCTGGTGGGACTACCCTGAAATTGCTAGGTGGTGTGGACTTCCGACCATTACACAAGCAAGGGCAGGTATGTTCAAGGACCAAATGGTGGGGGAGCCTGATGATACATGGGTTGGGACAACATACGTGTAGGGTCCCTAATGCTGGGGAGAGGGCAATGTGTGGAGGTGTGTTATGGCTGTGATAGCAACCGGAGAATGGATGGTTTGTGTGTATGTCGAACTCAGGTGGGGTGGAGGAACCATGAGTATGAAATTATGGATCCAGGCATGTGGGAGTGGATGGCCTGGTTCTAATTGGACCGCCTCGTGGAGGTCAGCGAGTTCGTTATAAGTATATATGCATACACACATGTATACATCTATATGTAGATGTACATTCCCTGTAACGCATTCATTCCTTTTGCAGACATAAATAACATGAAAGTGCTCCTACAAACCTTAATAGTAGATAGAATAGGTTGTGCATAAGAGGGAAGGGACGAATATGCAAAAATGCAGAAGTGTGTACTTTGTCCGAAGTCAGTGCTGTTCTCAAAAAATGAAATGTGAGGACTTTCTCACTATATGAAATAGTGGAATCATTCCTGTGATCTGCTTGCTACGGCAACGCCAATCACTAAACCAATCCTATTTGCAATATAATTTCACCAAACTCGTACATTATTAGCTCTCATGTATAACGTATGGTCATAGTTATTAATTTATTGTAGTGTCTTGTTAAAGGGAGTAATGATGTAAGAAATATAGAGTCTAATCTTGAAATAAAGATGTGTGTCCCAGGTGGGACAACCCAAAAATTGTGAATAGTGTCCTATTGGTCACTCATTTCACCAATGTTTGTGGACTAAAAGTTTGGGATGTCTGAGGATACGTGGAGTGAGTCAACCCATGGGATGGGTCTACAGGAGTAGAGTGGCCAATGTGTAGTGGTGTGGATACACCGTGTATCCAACTGGAGAATGGATGACTGTTGTGTCAGTCAAGTGTTGTGGTGGGAATTTGGGGAACTAGGATCCATGGGTATATGGGTATATATGCAAATGAAGCAACACAGCAATAGTGTAGTGGTTAGAGCATCCACCTAACGAATAGACATTCCCGTTCAGAATCCCAATGCAGCACATACCATTTTCCACTGGTAATCTGTATATGAACATATTTTGACATCTGTCTGCTGTATAACCTGCATAATAACAATTAAAAGTGAACTGAGTGAAGTGTCAGTGTCATAATGAATAAGGCACTAGTAAGTAGGTTTAAGCATAAATAAGCAGTAGTAAGCATATATATAAGCACCAGTTTAAGTGCGTTTGCGTGGGGGTATGCATTGCCTACACAGAAGCTAACTGAGTGTAAGAAACGATAATCGGTTACAGATATATATATATATATATATATATATATATATATATATATATATATATATATATATATATAGCTATGATAGGAAACCGCACACAAGAATGAGATATGTTCACAGGCTATGTCAATGGAAGTGAGGGGCCCAGGCAAGAAACATGTAACACGTAGCATGACCCCCACCCCCAGCCGGACAGAGGAAACATGCACACAAACCCACAAACAATGTAAATAGTCCACTGCTTCCCAGACCACAGGCAGGATACAACCGGGGGGGGGTACAGAGTGCACCTGTGAAATCTAATTTTGGAACACAGACAGGAGCGTCCCTTGCGGGACGCCCCAAAAATTGACATATAACCAAAGGAAGCAGATATGACAACCATTCTGGCTGGGGTGTGTACATACCCAGAAAGGGTGGGAAAGCCTGATTACCCATGGGTCGAGACAACGTATGATATGGTTCCCACGAAGTGAAGAGTGGGCAGCATGTAGTGGTGTGTTCAGACCCAACCTTCACCCAGAGTAAGGGTGGGTGCTGTAGAGGAGGTGCGGGTGGGGGAACTATGGGTAGCTAGTTATGGGTCTAGGTGTACAGGTGTTGGTGTCTATACAGACAGACCCAGGGATGTGAGCAAAAGTGTTCATTGGGCAGAGGCGTTGCCCAATGAGCAGCCACACCCACTACAGCAAAGTCTAATCTACATGGCAAAGAACAGAATAACCAGATGTAGATGTATATATGTAGAGGAATGTGTGTGTGTGTGTGTGTGTGTGTGTGTGTGTGTGTGTATATCTACCTATAGCTACATGAAGATATACCTCTCCCTCTCTGTAGTACAAATGTATAGCTAGAGAGATGGAATACATATACAAACATCGATATATACATATGCAGACACCCATATGTTAGATATACATAGCAATATATAAATATATACATGTATGCAAACATATACAGATATATCTGTATATACTAATGTGTGTGTGTGTGTGTGTGTGTGTGTGTGTGTGTGTGTGTGTGTGTGTGTGTGTGTGTGTGTGTGTGTGTGTGTGTAAATATACACATGTAAATAGCTAGGATATGATACAGCAGTTATGAATTACATATGTTCACAGGCCATGCAAATGGGGTGAGGGGTCCAATCAACAAATGTGTAAAACATAGCATCAACCACCCCCACCTAGATAGGTGAAACATACAAACACATGATGCAAGTAAACACACCACTGCTTCCCAGACCACAGGCAGGATACTACCAGTGGTAGAGACCTGCAAAGTCTAATCTTGAAACAAAGACATCAATGTCCCTTGCGGGACGCCCCAAAAATTGACATATAACCAAAGGAAGCAGATATGACAACCATTCTGGCTGGGGTGTGTACATACCCAGAAAGGGTGGGAAAGCCTGATTACCCATGGGTCGAGACAACGTATGATATGGTTCCCACAAAGTGAAGAGTGGGCAGCATGTAGTGGTGTGTTCAGACCCAACCTGCACCCAGAGTAAGGGTGGGTGCTGTAGAGGAGGTGCGGGTGGGGGAACTATGGGTAGCTAGTTATGGGTCTAGGTGTGCAGGTGTTGGTGTCTATACAGACAGACCCAGGGATGTGAGCAAAAGTGTTCATTGGGCAGAGGCGTTGCCCAATGAGCAGCCACACCCACTACAGCAAAGTCTAATCTTCATGGCAAAGAACAGAATAACCAGATGTAGATGTATATATGTAGAGGAGATTGTGTGTGTGTGTGTGTGTGTGTGTGTGTGTGTGTGTGTGTGTGTGTGTGTGTGTGTGTGTGTGTGTGTGTATATATCTACCTGTAGCTACATGAAGATATACCTCTCCCTCTCTGTAGTACAAATGTATAGCTAGAGAGATGGAATACATATACAAACATCGATATATACATATGCAGACACCCATATGTTAGATATACATAGCAATATATAAATATATACATGTATGCAAACATATACAGATATATCTGTATATACTAATGTGTGTGTGTGTGTGTGTGTGTGTGTGTAAATATACACATGTAAATAGCTAGGATATGATACAGCAGTTATGAATTACATATGTTCACAGGCCATGCAAATGGGGTGAGGGGTCCAATCAACAAATGTGTAAAACGTAGCATCAACCACCCCCACCTAGATAGGTGAAACATACAAACACATGATGCAAGTAAACACACCACTGCTTCCCAGACCACAGGCAGGATACTACCAGTGGTAGAGACCTGCAAAGTCTAATCTTGAAACAAAGACATCAATGTCCCTTGTGGGACACCCCAAAAATTGATCATCGGAGTCCGTCCCTGTAATGATTCATCCAACCAGGCTGTATACGTACACGGACCAGTAGGTTGTGCAAGTCTGATGACCCATGGATCGACAAAACATGCAACATGGGTCCTGAAAATGTGGAGAGTGGGCAATGTGTAGTGGTGTGGTTAGACCCCATCTGCACCCACAGTAAGGATGAGTGCTGTATAGGAGGGGCAGGTGGGGAAACTATGGGTATGCAATTATGGGCCTAGGCATGCAGGTGTTTTCTGGCACAGTTATATTAGGACCGCTCCGGGGATGTAAGTAATTTTGTGAAATGGGCAGAGTTTACGCCCATACCTCTCAACACCTAAGAGCAAAACCACTGGACAGAACATAAACCGTCGGGGAAACAAATAGGGACAGAAAGCACACATTCCACTTACAACCTTAGAAAGCTGATAGAGTAAAAGGTTATGTATGTATTAGCATGACTCAGCTGAAGGATGTGGGGTCCTAAACCCAATTACCTGTCTGTATTTAATGGTGTCCATTCCCAGGTATTTGCCAGACAGGTGCAGCTTGTAAGAGGAACACAGCAATAGTATGAATCAAACTCTGGACAGGCCATGGATTCTGGACAGTCAACAGGCATGCTTACGCCTAATGGGCAGACATTCCCGATATGGGTATAATCATATGTGTCATTGCATAACCCACTACATACACCTACGAACACATGGTCACAACACCCCTCTGTAGGCATGTAAGCCGATTGTAATAGGCATCACAAGGTATTATTGTAGTCCTCTTCCCCCACCCAGGGGTGTGAGTGTCTGCAAACACCAAATGCAGTGCATATGCACAGCTGTTGTCGTAGACAACATGGCCAGCTGTGGACCTTCCCTGCAGCCATCCTGCACATCCCTGGATAATCCCTCTACTAACACCCCCCTTTGTGTCCCATGCACACCACGTACCTCTCAGCCCCTGTTCCATTTCTATTAATAGCTACAGTTACAAGTAGGTGATACCTTCTTCCCCCACTAAACTGCCAGTATCTGGAACCCCAACCCACATGTAGTATCACAGCTGTCCCACAGGACACATGTCACTAACACATGAAGGAACACCACAAGCACACCTGGAGCAGCACAGGCTCACCAACTTGCAACCCCCCCCCACCTCACACTCTATACTACAACATCAACTAGTGATACTGACGCCTCTTATCCTGCCTCACATACAAATCCCAACATCCGACATACCTTTCCTATTGCTCCCCATTCAATTATACCTACGGGCTAATATACAGTTAGTGTCACCCCCCACTACCTACCTGCCTACTCCCTAGCTATTAGCCTCTACTGTACCACACAGGTATGGAATAACTACACCTACCCTGAATACCTGCATGTAACCTACCCAGACCTGTGAAACAGGAATCCTACCTCACCTTGAACTGACCTTTGTCAACAGTCATACCTGACATGTAAACCTGACCTAAGCATGGATAATACCAACAGTTCACTGTAAACTAAGCATGATTAATGGGAGACGTAGCTATGTTATGTCTGTTACCCTCTATGAATGTGAACACCCCAGTATTAATTGGGATACGTAGCTGGGTCGAATATGAACACCCCAGTATTAATTGGGATACATAGCTGGGGTCAGTGTAGAGCTCTACACCCCGGGCCAATGCTGATAATGGACAAGCGTACAGTCCGACTGCCCCGGTTGACAGATGTGAACAAAATGCACACTGTTGTGCGTGTGTATGCAGGAGCAAGCGGGTGTAAGCCTGTTTGGCCACCAGTATGTGAGTACCAGGATTCAGCATTTGCACATGCATTGTCCATCTGCATGGGTGCCATGACAGTCACCACTTCGCTCTTAGGAAGCATAACATTGGCTTTGGAGATTATGTGTAGCATACTGTTAGCCCTGTTTGTGTGACTATGGTGATCCAGGTCATTGGGGTTAATGAAATCCAACATGAATTGAGCACAGGTGTTGGTACATGAGGAGTCTTTCCAGTTCATAATGGGATAGTTGAGAGTAGCCATTTCTGTCTCAAACCTAATATTCCCCATTACAGCACAATATGACAGTTGGGAATTCTGAGGCATGGTGGATGATCTGTCGCAAGGTGCAATTTGGATTCCACTTTGGCACAAAGGTAGTTGCTCAGCATAATGCATCTGAAGTTCTGCAAGTGCAACTAGCGTGGGGGTGTACATATCCTTCAGGAATATGGAAACACCAGCGGCCTGTGTGTTCCAATAAAGCATAATGGCCAAGAGGTGAGGTAAGTTTTATAACATGGTCATGCAGGGGTGCTCTTCAGAGCATTGAACCATATCTCAGTCACTGCACAGATATGTTCTCCATTTTAAGGATTGACGTGAGTGAGTCCATATTGCGTTTTTGAAATGTATCATTGAGTAGCAAGACCCATAGTTTATTGCTTGGCTGTCCCTGTTACAGCAGTGGACTTTCACTTGAACTTTGCATGATGAAGGCACTATAGGGGAAGCATGAGTCCTAGCCAGTATCCAGATTCCCAGGGGTGACGGGTGCAGGCCCTGTCTGGCAAAGCATCATGGTCTGTCAAACCATGTTATCCCAGGCAGAGAGATGGTGGATACCCTTTGAATTTCACCAGTACATTAGACAATTGTGGAATACAATCCTTTTGTCCCTGTACTGCAGTATCATTCTGGCCAATGGCAGAATGCTACCCAGGCCTTGGGACATACCTGCATGGACTACATGACCTGACAGTTCCTACATGTGTGTTTCCATGCAGTCCAGGTTACTGCATCACAGGTCCTGCACAACAACATGGAATATGCCAGAGCCATGTGTATAGTTCAAAAGGTGGTCTTGGTGTATGGGTATGTGGCTAATCATGGCAGACAGGCAGCTGACAGTATGTTTGCCTCTTATAGCTTGGTGTGTAACATAGTGCTAGAGTTTGCATTCACAAATGAGTGCTGTTGGTCATGTTTCTGGCCATGTGTTCTGAGGTGTGGCACAATTTGGCAAACTATGTCTTACAGTTTGTGTATTTTTTGTCTGTCTATTCCAGCTTGGGAGGTCTCTTGCTTGGCCAGATACTTAGAAGCCTCTGTGAATGCATGTGATTTCTGGTGGTATGTGTGGGTGTCCTTACTGTGTTCTGGTAAGGGTATGTGTTGGTTGTGGTGATGATATGCCTGTGTTAACCTACACCTCGTGACTGGACTGCCTTCCAGCTTACCCCTGTAGCTGCATCCCAGACAATGTGTGGGGTGTGGTGTTAGGTGGGTTTGGGGGTATACATGGCATAGAGATTGCATTCCCCCAGAATGGCCACATACACAAAGCTGACATTAGTAAACACCAGTAGCTGACTACTGGACATGTCTGTATGAGCATTCAGTACTACAAGTACTGTATTTACTTTAAAACAGTGATGCTCACAAGTAAATATTTGTGTTATGGACGTGACAACACTGGCTATTACAGAAACATAGTAGCTACCTTTAGCAGCAATCCTCATCTGAGGAGCACATCACATCCTGATAGTTGATTACAGATGATTCAAGCGTCAACAGGTCTGTATCCTTTTCTGGGTATATACTCGCATATCCACCAGAACCATGAGCTCTGTTGGGCACGTACACCCACTCCCCAAACAGTGGCAGCAGAGTCTATTGATACTTGACTCTATCAGCATGATCAGGATATTATCAGATAGTGTAAGCCATCACCTATGAAGCAGCTATTACACATGGGCAGCAGTCTCCTACATCTTACACTCCTACTGCAGATGTTACACTGGAGTTAAAGATTATATGTAACTTGTTTCATTACCAGTACTGTGCACAACCTTGCATACAATATTTGCAAGCGGCTGTTAGGTTGGCAATGAGAGGTTAGGCTACAAAAACCTGAAAGTTCAACCAGTGTGTCTTTACTCTCAATATCCACTCTATGTAGGTGCACACATAGCCATTTGGCCCAGCCTTGTAACAAGGGTCACTACACATTTGCATAACATGTACACATGCACAGCTGTTATTGCTTGCAAACTATACTAGAGAGGTGGATATTACATGTCTTATGTGCATGGATAGTTACCTAGCTCTTCCAAATTTTCTTTGCTATCATGCTGCAAAACGGTCAGATGAATACAATTCATATGTATCCTGTTATTGAATATTGTACTTGTCAATAGACATAACTAATGTTTGCATAACATAACAGAAATGCTATGTAAAATGGAATACAGATCTACCTAGAATACTGTACATTACACAGTTATTGGCACTGTATCCCACAATGCAAATCATATTTGCACAGTAAGCCCACCTTTGACATGTTCATCTCACTAATACACCCATACATATGTCTACTGTTACAATATATCAACATATAATATCCCCTGTTATAGCACATACTTGTTGGACCAACCCTGACACTGACAGTGGCTGGAAAAGAATTGGTGAATTCCAAGCCCATATATATCATCCCTTGTGGTGTATGAGGAGTTTGCCTTGTGACCTACAGCAGTACACACAGAATGCTACAAGCATTACTACTGCTCAACAATACATCACTATAAGATGGCTATTTCCATTATATGCACTGATTACAATGTAGGTATTACAGAACAGGTACTACATACACAGACATACTAAATTTTATACATACCTTCTTGGTAATTGGAGGTGTTATTGACTGGTATTTTAATCTTTTTTCGGTTTGTGTTTCAATCTTCTGTTGGGTATTTTGTACTGTTCTGCAGGGTATATGCAAATGGTTTGAATGTGTGAGAAGGCATCTTTTTTATAGTTAGAGATCAGTAACATGTGCTGTCCTGATCACCAATTGGTGTTCCAAAGTAGCTAATTACATGCACATCAGCTGTGCAGCTACTCCATTAGCCAATACCTTGGCAACAGTGGAGTATAATTGAGTACTCCACTTGGGCATTGTCCCTTTGCTTTACTTGTGACGAAGACAGCTTAGAAGTGTTGTCTGAAATCTATTGCAACAGCTGTATGGAGACGAACACAAATATATTGTGTGTAATGCCTAGAAGATTCGGTCTAAATGTGAGTACTGCTGTTATATTTCTGAACATTGCTGCTTGTGCAGGGTTTGTCTGTACCTAATACTTCTGCATATGTTTCAGTCTGGCCAGGATGTTTGACCAGTTCAAGGCTGTATGGCTATACATATAATGTTAGGGGGTTTACAGTGTGCTCACCAGACATCTTTAGTTTGGTGTAAATGTGTATCGTACTGTGGTGATAATCCGTAATTGATGACACTTCCTGATGTAATTACTTTTCAACCCTGTGAAACAGGATTAGTTCAAACAAACCCTGTAACATCAGCAGCTGTTCCATTGTATAACAGCAACCATTTCACATAGGGCCATGTTAGTGTCTCTTTGTCCAGGTATGTCAAGGTTTCAGCAGATGTCGTACAGTGGGTGAATAATTGGTTATGGTATGACATTATGTATTGTTGTAATTAGTTTGGGGGTGGGGGAGATGTTGGTGGGTGTACATAGCAGATGCAGGTGTGTAGGAACTGTTTTTATACATATTCTATATGTGTGTGGGGGTTCTTTCCCTATGTGAACACTTATCCCTTAGTAGACTAATACTATGGTAATTGTAGGCTGATTCATTAAGGCACTGTTAAATGCTTCCTGTATAGCATGCAGGTAATGTTAGTCCTTGAATCCTTTTGGCAATGCATCGGAATGTAATAAAGTTTTGCTAAATGAAAGATGTCTGTGTATTTCTGTCATGGATATTTGCAGTCGTAGTTGTGTAGGTGATTAGCCCTGTTTGGCTCATGTCCATAGAACATATTTGTAATAGTGTATTGGCATATACTCTTCATATGTTATGTTCATATTGTTTGGGGGTGGCAGAATATGTGATTGCTATGGTCCATGTTATAGTCTGATTTGAACACTTCAGATGCTGTATACACACATGTATGTGTATATATGATATATATATATGTGTGTGAGTATGTGTATGTGTGTATATATATATATATATATATATATATATATATATATATATATATATATATATATATAGTGTGTGTGTATGTGTATATATATATAAAATGTGTGTGTATGTATATATGTATATAGATGTAAGATATATAATATATATTATTGCATACATTTATATGTACCTCCATAGATGTGTGGATGTTTTTAACCTATCTATATATCTACATATATTTGAATGCACGAAAAACACTCCAAACCAAATAAGAAAGACCAGGCAAGTCCAGAGACAATAACAGCCAAGAAATACACCTTCTTTTACGCATTTCGTTCACATTTAATACCAAATGAACTTCATCAGAGAAGATTAACACAAAACAGTACTAATATATATACCCACAATTTAAATCACATGATCTGAGTACAACCAATAAACTAAACACAACAATGAAAAATAATTAAATACATTTTAAAATTGAAATATGTATTTCTTTTATATTTAAAAAAAATGTATATGTATATATATAATTGTTCATGTTCTGTTAAGTTGTAGGAAACATTTGATGTTAATAACATCATTTAACCCAGGGGGCTGATCTGCATTCAGCAGAATTTGCCAAAATGCTTCCCTACACTCTAAGTACACCTTAAAATTCCCAGCAAATGGATGATGTTCCACTCTTTCCAAAACGGAAAACCTAAACTTCTTGAAAACATTACATATTGAAGCGTGTCTTGCTAAAGCGTTAGAAAAATCTTTCTTTCTAATAGCTGACACATGTTCGTAAATACGTTTATGTAAAGCCCTTATAGTTTTGCCTACATAAAATTCCCCACAGGAGTCACACACGGCCACATAAACTACAAATTGTGAATTGCAAGTATAATGTCCTTTACTATAAATAGTCTTTCTAAGATGTTTGAAAAAGATAGTACTATTACCAGATATGTATCTACATTGCTTGCAGTTATTACATGGAAACGTGCCATGACAACCAACCTCATTCTCAACTTTCTTAACAGTTTCAGCTATAGTTTTAATGTTCTTAGTTTTTTTATATGTAAATAATGGCTTTTTCCCTATCATTGAACATAGTTCAGTATTGCCAAGTATAACCTTCCAGTTATTTGAAATAATGCCCCCGTTATAGAGAAAAAGACAAACTCTCTCTATTTTTCATAAACAGAGGCTATGATAGTGTTTGGTTAAATAAAATATTTGAGGAGGTACAGGTCTTGAGATCTAGTGCTGCACGTCCTATTCTATATTTTTCTGCTTCCGATTCCAACTCCACCTTTGGTCTTGGAAGCAGAAATAGTGTCAAAATTGACACTTGTCATAACAAAACATCCATTGGAGTTGACAATTTTAGGCTAGCTTTTCCTATTCCAATATCCAATCAGATGGGTTGGATTAGGGGCATTATTTCAAATAACTGGAAGGTTATACTTGGCAATACTGAACTATGTTCAATGATAGGGAAAAAGCCATTATTTACATATAAAAAAACTAAGAACATTAAAACTATAGTTGAAACTGTTAAGAAAGTTGAGAATGAGGTTGGTTGTCATGGCACGTTTCCATGTAATAACTGCAAGCAATGTAGATACATATCTGGTAATAGTACTATCTTTTTCAAACATCTTAGAAAGACTATTTATAGTAAAGGACATTATACTTGCAATTCACAATTTGTAGTTTATGTGGCCGTGTGTGACTCCTGTGGGGAATTTTATGTAGGCAAAACTATAAGGGCTTTACATAAACGTATTTACGAACATGTGTCAGCTATTAGAAAGAAAGATTTTTCTAACGCTTTAGCAAGACACGCTTCAATATGTAGTGTTTTCAAGAAGTTTAGGTTTTCCGTTTTGGAAAGAGTGGAACATCATCCATTTGCTGGGAATTTTAAGGTGTACTTAGAGTGTAGGGAAGCATTTTGGCAAATTCTGCTGAATGCAGATCAGCCCCCTGGGTTAAATGATGTTATTAACATCAAATGTTTCCTACAACTTAACAGAACATGAACAATTATATATATACATATACATTTTTTTTAAATATAAAAGAAATACATATTTCAATTTTAAAATGTATTTAATTATTTTTCATTGTTGTGTTTAGTTTATTGGTTGTACTCAGATCATGTGATTTAAATTGTGGGTATATATCTACATATATGTATATATCTCTATATATCAACATGTATCTATGTATCTCTCTCCCTCTCTCTATTATATATAATATAGCATACACCTTTCATTGGGTACATGGCAGTTTGTCCTATTTCCACACAATCCTCCCTTTTGTGTTTTAACCTGTCTGAATATACAGCTGACATAGGTACATCTCAGGTAGCTTAGTGGTAGGTAACTCTGAGGATGGTGTACATGGCTGCGGGTTCTAATCCTGGAAGTGGTTATTATTTTACCTCTCGGA
Organism: Protopterus annectens; assembly: GCF_019279795.1. Classification (NCBI taxonomy): domain Eukaryota; kingdom Metazoa; phylum Chordata; order Ceratodontiformes; family Protopteridae; genus Protopterus; species Protopterus annectens. The sequence continues at coordinate 443,583,796 of NC_056736.1, read as the reverse complement.
GCAGGCACTGGTAGGGAAAGTGTGATTATGCACATTTAAGCAGTTGTAAGCAAGTTTGCCCATGGTCTGCGTGATGGTAAGTAAAGGTTACACCTGTGAAGCGCTTATTTTATCCGTGTTCAAGCGCCACTTACCTTCGCGCAAACCCACGCAAAACCACTTACAACTGCTTAAAAGTGCCTTAATCAACCTGCATCCAACAGCCCTTATTCTGGCTCTCAAAATAAATTAACAGCCCTTGCAGATCTTGAACCTGGGACCATGAACACCACAGTCACTGACTTTACCACTAAGGCATCCAAGATGTGCACAAATGTTATGGTGTTTAGAATATGCATTTTACTACAGGCATTCTTCACTACTGAAAACAAATGTGACTGTCAGTTGGTGTACATAAGTATGATACATGTTAATGTTCATATGTTTGTGGAATTAAGTGTTGCAATGTGACCTGAGAGGGTGTATTATGGATGAGAATGGTTCTTGTTTTGTGTCCTTTTTTATTGTCCCCATACTCCATGTATACCTCTCCAGTTCACTTATTGAACATCCAACCCAGGATCTCCTTGATGCATAATTTCGTTACCCATCTTTCCTCTGCCACCCCAATCTCCACATACACAACAACCTTCCCTTCTATGGTGAATTAAGTTAATATTAGTTATAATACCACAGCTGCATGTGTTTTGTGTACACTTCAATTCCTTTGTATTTCTTCTGTGTCATGAAGTGTATTCATAGATGTGTCTCTCTCTCTCTCTCTATATATATATATATATATATATATATATAATGTGCAGACATCACTGACGTGTGTGTATGTATGTATATATATATATATATATATATATATATATATATATATATATATATATATATATACAATTTAGTATTCATTTTTAACAGTTATACATATGTAGACTTATATATGTTGATTCACAAACGACAGTACATTACAATGTACTGTACATATGTACACAAAGTGATTGTTGCATTTGTGGTCACTACTGTGCAATGCCTATAGTAAAAGGTGTTGTCTAAAGACCATGAAACATGTATACAGCTCAGATGGCTTAGTGGTAAGTCCCATGACTATGGTGTGCATGGTCCAGGGTTCAAGACCTGTGATGCTTTAAAAATGTTTTTTTACTCCAGAATAAGGTTCATTTAAGCAGTTGTAAGCCTGTTGTGTTTGTGTGACATTAAAGCAGCAGTTAAACACGGTTAAACAAAATTTTAAAATGTATAACCTGTGCCCACAAACACAGCCATATCTGCTAACTACTCAGGATATATACATTTCAGTGAAGTAACATCTCACTATGTGCTTACATAACATTACAATCTCTGACTTTACTCTCCGGCACACATGGGTTTATATGGGTGTTTCAAATGTTTATTATACTGAAGAATGCTACCTAAATATGCAAGCTGTGGTTAAGGTATACTTTTTAACATGATAAACCTCTCTGACTTTATTGGGATTTGAACCATGAATGCACAGATACTATGTGAAAGCTGTAACAATTACACTGTTGACATTAACGTTGCTTCTGCCTATTTCCTATTTAGATGATTTCTATGTGTAAGCTAGGCTAAGCAAAGGGCGGAGGCGCCCAAACCCACTGAGCTTCACTTACTTTTGAAATAAAAACATAACAAATGAAAAGAGAGACTATAAATTAAATTCCTAACTACATTAGGCATAGCCCCTCACTGACACACTTCAAGAGAAACCTTGATGTGTGAATGGTTAACAGAATATACACTCCTGGGATCATGTGTCCCAGAACCATACAGCCAGGGGGGGAGCCCCTCCAGTTTTATAGCTGCAAGACCTGTTGGGGAAACTGAATGGTGTTGATTTTTCATGTTAACATGTCCCTTTTTAGATCACTAAGTGCCCCTATCACCCTCCGCCACCCCAGTCTTCACACCCCAGTCTTCCGGCAACTCTGCCTGGAATCACTTCATTGGCTATGCTTGACAGAGGCTCAGTTACTACATCAATGGTGCGGAGAAAGCCAACACACTGTAGCTATGCTTCTAAATGCCCTTGGGCAGATAGCCTACTACCCATCTGTGAACCTCTAAACTGCAGGCCATCACAGAAATTATAAGTGAATAAATGGAACTTTCAGATCACAATATGCAGTGAAAACTCACCATGTAGTCAGAAAGCAGTTAAGTACTGCAACAACATACAGAACACTGATACTTAACTCCAAAAGCCTATCTTGGAAGCTAGAAGACTCGTATCAGTTTAAGGCTTTCTATTGCTTACCAGTAGGTTACCTACAGGAAAGATGAGAAACAAGCACAGATGGGAAACATGCATGCAACAATACCATACTGGCTTGCATGTGTCAGCCTTAGGCTTTCAAATACTGGCTAAGGCTATTGGTGCCCCCATGGTGCCTTTTTTAGGCAAGTCTCACAGGTGAGCACAATAGCAAAATCCAATGAGGGTTATGCTACTCAGTGCCAGGAGTTGTAATCACAAAATGCACGCACTCACAGCACTCCTCAGTATGGTCAACATCAACATCTGTGCAGTAACTGAAACCTGTTTTAAGGCTCCTGAGAGCACACCAGCACTACCGGACTACAACCCATACCACACATTTCAGCCACAGACATGGAGGGGGTGTATCCATATTATTCAGGGATACCTACACCTACAGGTTAGTGGGGCAACATGATACCTCTGAGATCATCCATGTGCAGCTAACATCAGCCACAACTGCAATGCAAACTGTGGCCTGCTACAGATCACCCTCCATGACCCAGGACCACCACTCCACCTACCTGGAGACAGTGGAAAACATGATAGTCCTACTGAGCACCCTGGTATTGGTTGATTTCAACTACCCTACCATTAACTGGGAAACTTACTAGAGTACTTGCTTCTAGGCCCAGTGCTTCCTAGAATTTATCACCTCAAATGCCCTGTATCAGATGGTAAACTCCCTAACCAGAAGTGGAAACCTACTAGAAGTGGTAATCAGCAACATGGGTGACAGGTGCACCACAGTAGAAGTAAACCGGTCACTGATTAGATCTGACCATGAACTATTCACTGATGATTTCCACACCCAACCATCTCCCCCACCCAAGGAAACCACAGTGAAAACCTTTTCTACAGCTAACTTCACACTACTAAAGACAGAGGTGGGAGGTTTCACAGCCCCCACGCTAATGGAAAACACTGCTCAAGATACAGAAAGATTTACAAATGCACTCTATAAGCACCTACAAGGATGTATGGATCATGCCATCACTGGTAAACCAAGACTCGCTCCTCCAAGATAAGGACACCAGTCTGGTGGACCCCTGCAATAAACAGGCTATACAACAGAAGTAGGACAGTAGTCCAGAAAAACGGCAAATCCCAAGAAGATAGACATGCGTGACCAGTATTAGTAAGAAACTTTGCATCCAAGATTCGAAAGATAACCACAAAGCCTTCTTTGGCTATGTCAAGGATCAAAGTGGTAACGCACAGATTTGCACTGTGCAAGTGCAATATAGCACAAAATATACTGAACCTGCTGATATCGCCAACATCCTTGCAGATACATTCAGTGCAAACTTCACCCCCTAAAGAGCCCACAACAATACCCGAAAAGTACAGTACCCTAGACATCAGAGACACACAGGTGGAAATAGCCCTCTCAAATGACAAAACACAGCATCAGTGGAGGCAGATGGTGTCCGAGACTGCATCTTTCAAAACACTACAAGACGAACTAACTCCCCACCTAATTAAGCTTTTCACCCTCAGCCTCTACACAGGCTACATGCCCATACAATGGCGCATAGCAATGATTATTCCATTCCACCAAGGTGGAAACACAACTGACCATGGTAACTACCACCCCATAAGCCTGACTAGCCTGGTCTGCAAAGCTATGGAGTGCATCCTCATGGCACTCATTAACAAAGACATTGGTAACCTCCAAACACTTGACCCAACCCAGGTCAGCTTGGCTGAGTGCAGATTATGCCTACTAAACCTGTTTGACGTCTTATAGACAGTCACCAAGGTGTTAGATGAGGGGAGAGGTGGTTCACACATACTTCCTGGACCTCCCCAAGGCTTTTGATACCATTCCCCACTCAGGTATTCTTAATAAACTCACCAGCCTGTACATGAACCCATACATCACGGGATGGGTTGCCAGCAGGCTTACACTCAGAACCCACATGGTAAGACTAGCAGCCTCCAGGTCCAGCTCCTAACCAGTCACAACTGGTGTCCCACAGGACTCAGTCCTGGGACCCCTACTGTTTGGCATATACTTCTCAGAGGTACAGTCAAACACAGGTGGACTATGGCAGACCATGTTTGGCAATGACTGCAAACTGGGAGCCATAATTGACAGTCCAGCTGACACAGACATCCTTCAAAGGGCCTCACAGAGACTGACACAGGTGGCCTCAAGCTAAGTGCCACAAACTGCATGGTTGTTTAATTTGGGAAAAACTAAACCCCCACATAGTAACACAAGTGGCAGCCACCTTAATACAGATGAGGTAATAGGGGATCTGGGGACTAAGGTAGGTAGTGATCTCTCCTTTGACAATCATATCTCCAAAGTAGTTTGGACATCCTTTTACGTAGGGCATCTGATTACTAACTAAATGGTTTGCATCTAGACATACTGAGGTTATAATGCCCCTTTACTCGTCACTCATCAGTCCCATCATGGAGTATAATAACCCATTTGGGATGTACCTTAGAAGACACTTCCGACAGCTGGAAGGTCCACAAATGTACCTTGCCAAGAGGTTTACTGGCCTCAAACATATGTCCTATGCAGCCAGACTGAATAAACTCCTGCTTTACTCAGTGGCAGCTCATTTACTCAGAGATGATCTCTGCTGGCCAAGAAAGCCATGTCCAACTCAGGCTTAATGGATATGCTCCACCTATGGGAACCCATGTCACAGTGAGCCACATGCTGTAGTGAGCTAAACCTTGCCACAACAATAACTAGAACATGCTGGAGGGACATATTCCTGTCAAAGAAACTCCCCATGCTTTGGAACAACATCCCTAATTACATTATACAGAGACCCTCACTAACACTCAAGAGAAACCTTGAAGAATTGATGGGGAACAGTAGATACACCGTAGGGGTCCTGCCATTGGCTCTGCTCCACAGAGGGACAGTTAATTAATCAATGGGGTGGCAAAAGCTGCCACATTTTGGTGAGGCTTATGAATGCCCTCGGGCAGTTAGCCAAGTACCTACCTATGAACCTATACATACAGTATCAGCCCATGCTGATAGCTTAATTTACTGTTCAGGTGTAGACTTACCTTGTGCCAGTAGCAGTTGTGTGTGCAATAGTTGAGGGCTACCTATGTTGGATGCACACAGTAGACTGCCTATACATGACTATTTGCAGGTAGTCCTGTGTGTGTGCCATCCATTTTTGCTGTGTGTGTAGGTGGAGAAAGACGTCAGTCCCTAGCTGCCTACACCGTCAGTGTGTGCTATATGTTCCCTCCTTTCCTCCTTGCCAAGGCATGGGCATACTGGGCATGCCTCCATCTGCCTACTGGGGCTGGCTCAGGATATTCGTGGTCGGAGTACCTCTGTGATTGTGATACCCTTGGCAATGGTGGTGGGCTGTGAGGGCCTTCACCATTCTGTCCCTGCTGCAGCTGATTCCACAGGATCATATTGTGTAGCATGGCACATACTATGAAGATGTGGACACATGTGCCTGGAGAGTACTGCAAGGCTCCAGTAGATATGTCCAAGCAACAAAACCGTGATTAAGCATCCCAAACACACACTCTATGATGATTCTGGTTTGTGTGTGCACCTCATTATGGTGTTCTTGCATGGGTGTGTGCATTTCTGATGGGAGTTATCATCCACAGTTCCAGTGCATAGCCAGCATCCCCCACCAGGTGGCCATATGGGATGTCCCCCCTGGCAAATACCTGATACAGCTGTGAGGCATGCCAGATGTGGGAATCGTGATAGCTTCCAGAGCTGCCAGCACACATATCCGTGATAATACTCTGGGCATTGCACACGACCTGGCAGTTGATGGAGGGTTACCTTTTGTGGTTTATGTAGCGCCTACCTGCTCACTGGGTGGTGACTTAATGTGTATGTGCGTGCAGTCTATTGCATCCAGTACCTCCGGGTATTCTGCCACATGGTGGAAGAGACCCCTACTGCTGGCCAACTCCTCCTGTGTTCGGGGGAAGTATATGTGCTCATTGGCATGTGGTAACATGGCATCCAGGAACTGGTGAAGTACCCTGGATGCTGATGCCTGTGAGATCCCCATGATATCCCCAGTTGGCCTTTGAAAGGTACCTGTGGCTAGTATTCTCAGGCTTACACATACCTTCATATCCACTGGGATGGGTTCCCCTCTGTTTGTTCTGGCTCTGAGGCATGGCCAGCATAGCTCCACAAGTTGCTGTAAGGTATCCCTGTCCACCCTGTAATGCTGTACTATCTCCAGATCATGTAGCCCCTGGTAGGTTACCCTGGGTCTGAACACTCTTCTCCTCCTCTGGTGCCTGAGGTGGTTGTCAAGCATCATCCTCCACACCACCTTCAGTCTCCAAAACATGCTGGTGGATCAAAGCTATAGCAGCCCCTAACATGTACACATTAAAAGTTCCCTATATGTATACACCAATGGTGCAGAGTGTATGGGAATACACAAGTGTGCGTGAGGTGCTTTCACACTTTATACTGTTGTGCTATGGATGCTGCTGATGTCATTGGCTGTGTATAAGCAAGCAATTCCAGCTGCAGGGTATCTTAATTATGGGTTTTACAGTGCATACTGCAAGTGTGGGGCCTGTAGTGTGGAGTTATGCTTGCCTGCCTTGATTAATCTGTTGCCCTTTAATTCACTTTTAAAACCTGGATCCCCTCCCATTGTCAGGCATGCATCCACCTGCCAACTTTCTTGTTTTGTACTTTCCCTACCCAGCCATGTGTTGCAAAATGTGTCTTGTAGCTGATGTATTGCAATTCTGCTTTGTTCTGCTGTGACACTTTACTGTTTTCTTTGCAGTACAGCCCCTCCCCTTTCCTGTTCTGCAGGTAGCTGCTTGCAGCCTTGTTAGCCATTGTCAGTGGCCCACTGTAGGTTCCTAGGTGTTAGTCATTTGTACTCCAGTTTCTCTGCTGCAGCATTTCCTTATTTTTTTCCTATATCCTTCCTGTTTCAGCTCCAGTGCACACCACGCAAATCCGTTTACCGAGTTTAAGTGCGTTTTAATCTCCGTTCACATGCATACTTGGTTACCTTGTGTGCTCTCAGCTAAGCAAAGTTATAGCCAGTTAATCACACACCTTTCCTGCAGCTTTACTTAGCTACGGGCAAACTGGATTAGCAATGCTCCAATGTGCTTACAGCAAAGGTGACACACCCCTCTCTTGATGTCATTTTTATCTCAAGGGCACACCTCGGTGTTAGAATGCTATGCTGTGAGGTGCATCCTTACACCAGCGGGGAATCTGTGATTCACTATTACTCCTCTCACTTGCATGGAATTGCTTACTAATTCCTAGCTACCACGCAAAACACTTTCACAGCTCCTTAGTAACCCTTGCACCCTGGTGTGGTATAACATGCCTGCCATTGACTATTATGGGGAAATCATGATATGTGTTACATTGCTGTTGTATTCTATATTTTTCTATTTTCCTTGCGATACCGTTTGCGCACCGCTGCTCTGTGCTTAAACTTTGTGATACTGCTAAAAAAAAGATTAAATGTTATTTTTATATTTTGTACATGTTTTTATGCCAATGGCTATATATTTAGCCATTGGCATATATTAACAATATAATACATGTGTTTGGTTGGCTGTCATGGATCCGATTTTATGTTTGCAAAAATGTAAACCGTTTTTTACAGTTTACATTTCTGCATGCTTACACTATGCCTACACCACTTCCTGGATCACTAAATACCTTCATTTGCATGCTCCACTGCTGCAAATGGGGTAATTAGCATACAGGGGCCAGGAGCTGTAGTGTACACAGGTAGTGCACATGGAAACCGTTCATACCTGGATTGCTCGCCGGCCATATTTGGTGTTGGTGCAAGCTTCATGAATCCCGGGGTTAGTCTTGCATTCAGTGTTTTAAAATTCATGTCCATTATGTTTTTGAAAGATTAACTTGTATTCTGTCTATCATATACAAAGGTATGTCTTGGGTGTTGCATATTCTTGAAAATTATCTTCATGCATACCTTTTACTATGAATAATAAAATGTAACATGCAAACACAAATGGTGTGTTTTCTGAGTTGTAAAACAATTATTGGGCTAAAAAATGTAATATCAGTAAATGTGGAGATATCATTGAGACAATAGATGTAGGGAATGGTAACATGCCACAATGATCAAGGGATACATAGTCAACTGGCTCCCCATTAAACTGTCGGAGTCCATTGCAGAGTCTCAAAATGTTGAAAAAAAAGAGGCTGAAAATACAGAACAGTAAATATTGAACATCGCACTTCTTTTTTAAAGGGGGCACCCCCCCCCCCCATACCACCCCTGGAGGTTAGATCACCATGCCTAACTGAAAAGGAAATCTACTGAGAAATTAAAATCCTAGACTTAGTATATGCAAGTCTGGATTTTTGGTCATTTGATTTCCATAATTTAGGACTCTGCAATGTGAGTCCTGCAATTTTAAAGTTGTAAATGATTAACCATTTACCCACACGGCAAAGACAAAGGCTGCATGTAAATGCAGCTTTGTCCATTTTCTTGCAGAAAAAAAAACATACTTTTTCCAGGATCATGCAAACACTGTTAAAGGGGAGAAGTCCACATCCATTATTGGCTTTCAAAATTCGAATCCTAGCACATGGCAAACCACAAAGGGACATTTTCTAGAATGTTGATTGCCACTAACAGAATATTGTACACGGGTGCAGACTTTCCTAGAAACCAATTGGTCTGATAGTCATTACAAAATCATTTGCATTGTTTAATGTCTGGACTGCATAAGATATTCCTTGGTCGCGTCATCAATTGCCATGGACAATACTGACTGTGATCAAAATATTATAACTAAACACTTGAGCAACTGATTGTCATCTACAGAATGGAGATCTTATGTCTTTGTTATACATTATGACATCACATATTCTGCAAGAAAACTGAGGAGCCTAACATTATTTTCTCTATAGCTGTTGGGGCTAAGAGTCAGCCAATGTCAACACCCACTGAAATTTATCAGATTTAATTAGCCCATAAACTACATCTCCCAATATATTCCAACTCTTACTTGGATCTCCTAATTCAAAACCATGCTCCCCATCTTATCCTAATTTCACTATTGATACTACTGTCAAATGTTACTACTTTCCACAACATAACCTCATTAAAAACAAACCGTCATGCCTAGTAACCTGAACCATGCTCCTCATTATAGTTTTATATCTCCATCAATGTATAGGTTCATAGGTAGGTACTAGGCTATCGTCCCTAGGGCCTATACAAGCCTAGCCATAATGATTCCCTTGCTATTGCTTCCCACAAATATTTACTTTCCTGGACCCTGTCTAGCAGGGCTACTGATGTGATCCCCGGGGTGAATTTCCTATCTCCCATCCAATCATCAATGTTCCTCCTGAAGAGGGCCATTGAGGCACTCTGCCTGACATGTATGGGCAATCTATTCCAGAGTATGCAGAGTCTCTGGATCAGGAACCCATCCCTCCAGCATGCTCTAGTCATTGTGATGACAAGGTTTAGATCCCTGGAGCACGTGGCTCAGAGGGATTGGGATTTCTTTTAAGTGTAGCATGTCCAACAACTCTGGGTTTGACATTACCTTGTATGTTAGGCAGAGATCGCCTCTGAGCAGGCGATATGCAGAGTATATCTAGAGTTTCTTTAGATGGTCAGCATAAGGCATCTGCTTTAGGTCTGTGATTCTTTTTGTGAGGTATTTCTGTGGCCTTTCTAGTTGTTGCAGATGTCTTGTGAGGTACATACCAAACTGGGCATTGTATTCTATAATGGGTCTGATGACGGATGAGTACAGAGGGACAATGACCTTTTTTCTGGATGAAAAGCCCTTGGTGATGAGGTGTGCCATGTAGAAGGATTTTCTAACTGTTGTGGCTATGTGGTTATCAAAGATGAGCCCACTGTCCACCTGTGTCCCTAGGTCTCTTATCACACTTTTGGTGTTTAGTGTACTGCCACCTATGTGGTAGTTCACAGGTACGTGTTTTTTCCCAAAGGGGACAACTATACATTTTTGGGCATTTAGCTTGAGCCCATGGCTCTGGCACCAGGCATCTGTTTCTGTAAGGCCCTTTTGTAGTATATCCACATCATTTGGGGATTCAATAATGGCTCCCAGCTTGCAGTCATCTGCAAACTTTGTAAGGCAGAGTCCCTTAGTGTTTGGCCTCTACTTCAGAGAAGTAGATCCCAAACAAAAGTGGTCCCAGGACAGAACCCTGTGGTACACCACGTGTCACTTGCCTGGAACTGGATTTGGAGTCGGCTGCTTTTACAGTGTGTGTTCTGTCAGTAAGCCATTGCAACCCATCAAGTGACATGGGGATTAATGACCAGCTTAGTAAGTTTATCTATGATTCCAGAGTGGGGGATAGTGTCAAAAGCCTTGGCAAGGTTCAAGTAGGCTGTGAGAATCACCTTACCCTCATCCATGGCTCTAGAGACTGATTTGAAGAAGTCGATCAGGTTCAGGAGGCAAGATCGGCCCTTCGCGAACCCAAACTGGGTGAGGTCCAGTGTTTGAAGTTGCCAATGTCTTTGTTTATAAGTTCCATGATAATACGTTCCATGGCCTTGCAGATCAGGCTCGTCAGACTGATTGGGACAATAGTTCCTGGGATCCAAAGTGGATCCCCCCTTGTGGAGTGGGATGACTGTAGCTGTGCACCACTCTGTGGGCACGAAGCCTGAGGTGAGGCTATGATTAAACATGACACTTGGCTAAGGTGCCAGTTCATTTTGTAGTTCATGCAGTACACAGCCCAGGATGTTGTCTGGCCCCATGGATGCTGTGTTCTTGGCTTTGGAGAGTGAGGTTTTTACCCGAGTGGTCGAGATTACTGGAATTTGGCATTTTTTTGGTATTGAGATGGGCACTTTAGGGGGGGTGGGGGGTTGAAGTTGACACTGAATCTATCTGCCAGGATATTGGCAATATCCTTAGGATCAGTATATCTAGTGCCATTCTGCTGTAGCTCAGAGAAGATCTGAGTATTGCCATTTAGATTCTTGACATAGCTATAGAATGCCTTGTGGTTGTCTTTGGAATCTTTGGCAATTTTGTTTTCGTAACTAGCTTTGGAAGATTTTATGAGGGATCTCGGCATTCTACTGAGGCTGTTGAGGGAGTTTTTTGAATCCTGGGTTCTTCCTCTTTTCTGCAACAGTTTCTTCCTTCTATTGTACAGCTTGTTTATGGCAGGGGCCCACCAGATTGGCTTCCTTTTTTTACAGGACAGTGCCTTGGTTCTATTTGGGATGGCTCAGTCCATGCACAAGTGAATGTGCTCGTACAGCACCTTAGTGTAGGATTCAGCAGTTGAACTTCCAGTTCCCATCTGCATGGGTGTCATGAAGTTTACTTCTGACTTGAGAAACATGAAGTTGGCTTTGGAGAAGTTATTTTACAGGGGTTTCCTTAAAGGGGGGTGGGGGTGGGATGCAGATGTCAAGGGTGATTAGCTTATGGTCTGATCTGACCAATGAGGGGGTGACCACTGCTCTGGAGCATCAGTCTCCCATGTTGGTAATGACCAGGTCTAAAATATTGGTACCCCTGGTGGGACTATGAATTAGTTGCTCTAGGGCATTGGAATTTATGAATCACAAGAACCATTGAGCAAAGGTGTTGGCACAAGAGTAGTTTTCCCAGTTAATAGCAGGGTAGTTGAAATCACACAGTATTAGGTTGTTTGGTTGTATCTTAATATTTTCCAGTATGTTTAGAAAGGTGTAGTGAGAGTCTTGGGGCATGGTGGGGGATCTGTAGCAAGCTACAATTTGTATTGCAGTCTTACCTAGTATTAGTTGCACCTGGAGAATTTCAGATGCATTGTGTTGGGCAACCAGCATCGAAGTGTGAATATTCTTGGTGAATACAGACACTCCTCCACATTTAGTGCTTCAGTCCTGGTTTGGTGGCCTAAAAGTATGGTAAGAGTTGTAGCCTGGTATTGCAGAGGTGCTCTCTGGAGCCTTGAACCAGGTCTCAGTTACTGCACACATATCGATGTTCTCCATTTTTAGGAGAGCCTCGAGAGAGTGCATCTTGAAGTTTAGACTTCTAGCATTGAGTAGCATTATCCTCAGAAAATAAATGACTTCTTAAAATATACAAAACAATAAATACAAAAGCATCAAATTTTACATTTTGTCTGCCCCTTCTCAATACTGGAGTCCTAAAAGTTTACATAATTGCACACAAAATCAAAATGCAAAGGCTACCCTCAGACCCTGCTCACTACGTTACTGTCTTGTATCTTTGTTGGGGTCTATGTCATAACATCAGTGTTGTGGAATGTCTAACAGCAAATGGTTGAGACAATGTGATCAGTATTCCATAACTTCAAAAAGTGACTAAAATTTCTGTTTTTGCAAGGTGGAGTGCTACGCCACCACCATCAATGTATGTAACTTTAGTCGATTGATGAATTCCCCTACCGCCACCACCACCACCACATTCAGTAAAAAGACTAATAAGAATACAGTCCTTGACTGAGGTCTCAGCTACAGGCTCACTTTCAGACTCATTAATTGATTATAATCCAAAATATGCATTCTGACAGTGCACCAAAAGCTATGAAAACATCTCATAGAACCTAGTTCAAAACCACAAAATTCAGTGTAACTTCCTTTAGCTAAATCAGTTGGTTTTCCCTAAAATACTTTCCTCTATATCAAGCAGTTCAGAAGTTATATAAATAGTTAGGCTGCATTAAGGAAAAAAAACATGTAAGATCTAATCCAATACCTTGGCATACTAGAAACACCAAATAGGTAATGCAAGAAATGGAGCATGGAAATGATGGTATTAAGTCAAAACTGAAACCTAGTACTAGACCTATAGACAGCTGAGAAATCTCTCTAAAGATTATCCAAATTGATAAAACGAAAAAAAAACTTTCTTCACCCAACTCCAAAAATCACTTTTGTAACCAAAAAGGTTATTGGGCAGCGGTAAACAAACTCCAGAAACCTAGAAAAGGCACACCAGCCAAATCCTTGACCACATGAAACAAAAACCTCACTCAGCAATTCAACTCCCATTCCAACTAAGTGATATCTACAGCATTAAAGAATCCAGTAAGTGACGAACTGGATACCCCGCAATTCATTTAGAATAGTTTCTCAACTTTTTGTATTATTTAATTGGTACTGGATGAAGAGAAAAATTGCTGTCATAACTGAAACCTATTTGGTTAGCAGACAATCAGTTTCCTGCAGACTACTGAAAATCCACCACAGATGACATAGCCTATCCTCGTACCAATACCAATCAACAGGTCCATATTAGAATGATATGTACCTAGACTATGGAGAAAAAACATACATTATTCCCACAACATAAATTAGAATTATCCAAATATCAATCAATAGCCGCACTCCCTCCCTTGTCAAAAATCCTCAAAGGATGTATACATTCCAACTACTGAAGTATCTCTTGGATAATAACCTACTCTCTCCCATCCAACATGGCTTTTTGCATTCTCATAGCACTACTACAGCTCTTCCTTCTACAATACAATAAATTTAAGTACATACGTACAAAGGCAAACAAGTCTCTTCATATTCCTGGGTCTATAAAAATCGATACAGTACTCCATGCTAAACTGCTACAAACATTACTCTCCCTCATTCTCTCTACCTGTACCCAAACACTGTTTAAAAACTTTGGTGTCCCTCATGGCTCAAGCCCAAGTCGTCTCCTCTTTAACATTTTTATAAAAAACTTCCATAATGTGGTGGGACAGTGCTCACTGATTCTGTAATTGGTATGCAGATGATTCCACCCTAATCTGCTCAGTTTCAGCATGACATCACTGCAAACTATTATGCAAAAATCCTACTCCTCCATCAAAGTTTTTCTGAATCAATCTAATCTTCTGAACCCAAGCAAAATGAACATTCTACTCTTAATCTCAAAACAAAGTAAAGATATATTTTTGTGATTAGAGTGTTATCTACACAAAACACTGGACTTGAGGTAGTCTCACACACCAAGTGATGTGGGGTCACCATAACTAATAATATAGACTTTAACCTACCCATCCATATTACTCACAAAAAGATGCAGGTAAAACTAGGTTTCCTCTGTAAAACATCACCTTACCTCACCTTGGAATCTAGTAAGACCACTGACTTCACATATCTATGGATAACTCTCTTGTATGCCTCTTTCCAATTTACAAATGCCAATTTCTCCTTTTTTATCAAAACTGGAGCAATGATATAATAAAACAGCAAAAATTGCAACCCACCATCCAAGTAAACCCATCATTGCCTAGCACCTAACCAACTAAACTGGTTTGAATTCCCCAACTATCAATTCAATCAACTCTCAAAAGTAGGCATAAATCCCTACATAACTTTCTGGATTGCTGGCTAGCTCACAGGACCCAAGAAATCAGGATCGTTGGGACCACCTCCACCAGGAGATGATCACCAACTGTATACTACAAGGCTCCGTGATGGGCCTGCTCCTATTTGGCATCTACTACTTGGAAGTAAAGGTTAATGTCGAAGGCATCTGGCTCACCATGTTTTCAGATAGGTTCATAGGTATGTACTAGGCTAATGGCCCTGGGGCATTTGCAAGCCTAGCCATAGGATTCCCCTGGAATTGTGCCACCTGACCTTGGTTCCCAGTGCCTCTGTCGAGTAGAGCCACTGGAGTTAACCCCAGAGTGAATTTTCTATTTCCCATCCACTCATCAAGATTTCTCTTGAGTGTCAGTGAGGTGCTCTGCTTGACATGTATGGGAAGTCTATTCCACAGCATGGGCAGTCTCTGGGTTATGAACCTGTCCCGCCAGCATGTTCTGTTAATTGTGGTAATGAGGTTGAGGTCTCTGGAGCATGTGGTGTGGAGGGATTGGGATTTCTTTAGATGTAGCATTTCTAACAGAGCTGGGTTAGACATGGCTTTGTACGTCAAGCAGAGATCACCTCTAAGTAGGCGATATGAAACGGAGAATAGTTTTTTGAGTCTGTCCATATAGGACAAGTATTTAAGGCCTAGGATCCTCTTTGTGAGGTACTTTTGCAGCCTTTCCAGTTGTTTCAGGTGTCTAGTGAGGTACATGCCAAAGGGGCATTGTACTCCATGATTGACCTAATGAGGGAAGAGTAGAGGGAGACAATGACCTCTTTCTTCCTAGATGCAAAACCCTTAGTAATGAGTTGTGCCACATAGAAGGACTTTCTGACCACAGTGGCAATGGTGGTGATCAAAAGAGAGGTTGCTATCAACCTGTGTTCCCAGATCTCTTTTATAATGCCTTCTGCGTTCAGTGGACTACCATCAATGTGGTAATTCATGGGAACTGGGTTTTCCCAAAGGGGATAACTACATATTTTTTGGCGTTGAGCTTAAGGCCATGGTTCTGACACCAGTCGTTGGTCTCAGTGAGGCCATTCTGTAGGATGTCAACATCACTTGGGGAGTTAATAATCCCAACTTGCAATCATCTGCAAACTTTGGCAGCCAGAGTCCCTTCATGTTGGCCTGGAATTCAGAGAAGTAGAAAATAGGAGAGGATCCAGGACCAAACCCTGTGGAGTCAGCTACTTTCACACTGTGGGTTCTATCTGTGAGCCAGTTTGCAACCCACCTAGTGATATAGGGGCTGATGCCTTGTTTAGTGAGTTTTTCTATGATTCCTGAGTGGGGAATGGTAAGGCCTTGGCCAGATCAAGGTAGGCTGTATGAACCACTTTGCCTTCATCCACAGCTCTGCTGACTGACTCATAGAAGTTGACCAAGTTGAGCAGGCATGATCTACCCTTCACAAAGCCAAAACGTGTGAGATCCAGAGTTTGGAGATTCCCTATATTCTTCTTTATTAGGTCCACAATGATGCGTTCCATAGCTTTGCATATCAGACTCATCAGGCTAATGGGGCAATAGTTCTGAGGGTCTGTAGTCACTCTTTCTTTGTGGAGAGGGATGATTGTTGCAGTGCGCCATTCGATGGGGACAAAGCCTGAGGTGAGGCTGTGATTGAACAGGGCACATGGGTGAGGTGCCAGTTCACTCTGTAGTTCATGTAGAACACAGCCAGAGATGTTGTCTGGTCCCATAGAAACTGTATTCTTGGCCTTGGACAGTGCTGTTTTAACCTGTGCAGCATTAATACTGGGTGCCTGGCAATCTACTGGTATTGTGATTGGTCCATTGGGTGGGGTAAAGTTGGCACTGAACCTGTCTGCCAGTATATCGGCAGTATCTGTTGGCTCAGTATAGGAGGTACCATTGTGCAGTAGCTCAGAGCAAATCTGGGTATTGCTGTGGAGATTGTTTACATAACTATAGAAGGCCTTGTGGTTGTCTTTACGGTCTGCTGCAATTCTGTTTTCATAGATAGCTTTAGAGGATTTAGAGGATTTGTTGAGGCTGATACTGGAGTTTTTCCAGTCTTGGGGCTTCACCTTATTCCGCATCAAGTTTCCTCCTGATGTAGAGTTTGTTTATGGCAGGGGGCCACCAGATTGGCTTCCTTTTTTTGGAGGAGAGCATCTTGGTTTGATTCAGTATGGCGAGATCCATCAATTTGTGTACGTGTTCGTACAGTGCACTGGTGTATGATTTGGCAGTCATGTAACTATTCTCCATTTGCATGGGTGCTGGGAAGTTAGCCATCTTTGTTTTTAGGAGCCCAAAGTAAGCTTTGGAGAAGCTTTTCATGGTGGTTACCTTTGTGGGGGTGGGGGGGTGGGAGGGATGTGGATTTCTAAGGTGATTAGTTTGTGGTCTGATCTAACCAGGGAGGAGCTGACTATTGGTGTAGAGCAACGGTCGCCCATGTTAGTAATGATCAGGTCAAGGATGTTGCTACTTCTAATGGGGGTAAGAACAAGCTGGTCCAGGGCATTGGAATTAATGGACTCCAGGAAACATTGGGCAAGTGTATTAGTACATGAGTAGTTTTCCCAGTTAATGGAGGGATAGTTAAAGTTGCTTAGTATGAGAGTGTTAGGTTGGACCCTAATAGTCTCCAGGGTGCTTAAGAATGTGGAGTGCGAGTCTTGGGACATGGTTGGGGACCTATAGCAGGCTATGACCTGAATCGCTGTCTTACCCAGTGTTAGCTGCACCTGAAGTATCTCTGATGTGTTATGTTGAGCTAACAGTCTGGAGGTGTGTCCATCCTTTATGAATATGGAAACGCCATCACCTTTGGAGCTTCAGTCAAAGTTCTGGAGCCGAAAGGTGTGGAAAGAGTTATAGCCTGGTAGTGTAGGGGTGCTTTCTGCTGACTTGAACTAGGTCTCTGCTACAACACAAATGTCTATGTTCTCCATTTTAAGGAGTGCTTCGAGTGAGTGCATTTTGAGATTTTGACTTCTAGCATTGAGCAGCATGACCCACATATTACATTTGTTTGTAGCTGTTATGGTGGTAATTTGGTCTTTGGAACACCACCTAAAAAAGGCAGTATATGGGTGGCAACAGCCTTGGTCAGTATCCAAAAGCCCAGGAGTGAAAGATGCAGGCCATCTCTGCCAAAGCATCAAGGTCTGGCATTCATATCATCTCAAGCAAATACTGGATTCCCTTAGAGTGACACCAGAAACTTAGCCAGTTGTTGAAATGGATAATTTTCTTCTTGTATTGTGGTATAATTCTGGGTGATGGTA